>NW_020169844.1:22315-557805 GCF_002117355.1 Postia placenta MAD-698-R-SB12 | reverse complement strand
CACTAGATGAGTGGAAGCACTACCTCATCAGCAGCCCATACCCAGTAACGATTCTCAGTGACCACAAGAACCTCACATATTGGAAACAAGCCAAAGACATGAACCGACGACAAGCACGCTGGGCGAGTAAACTGACTGAGTTTGACTTCCGCCTGGTACACGTTCCTGGTACCCAAATGGTGCAGAGCGACGCTCTTTCCCGCCGACCAGACCATGACGACGGCTCTAATGACAACACCGACGTCGTTATGCTCCCACCAGAAGTATGGGTCGCTGCCATCGACATCGACACCCGCGACACCATCCTTTCCTTTAAGGACGACCCAATAATGAAGGAAGGCCTCACTGCGGCGCGCACTGGAGGAACACCACGCACTGGAACAGACTGGTCCATCGATGATGACCTCCTCCTATACCAGGATCGGGTCTATGTACCCCCAGATGAGTCTCTTCGCAAACGTCTTGTCTCCCACTATCACGACCTCCCCTCCGCAGGACACCCTGGTGTTCAGAAAACCCTCCTCGGCTTGCGCCGTGACTACTGGTGGCCGAGCATGGCCCAGTTTGTCGCTCGCTATGTTAACGGCTGTGGCATCTGCCAGCAAATGAAGGTTAACACACATCCAGCCCGACCGCCCATCACCCCCATTCGACCCCGCGCAAATGCCAAGCCCTTCAGCACATTCTCGTGCGATTACATCACCGACTTGCCACCGTCCAACGGCTTCGATTCAATTCTGGCCGTAGTGGACCACGACCTTACAAAGGGGGTAATTTTCATCCCATGTAACAAAACAATTGATGCTCTTGGGACGGCAGACGCAATGTACCAAGAGGTCTACAAGTGGTTTGGACTCCCAGACAAGATCATCAGCGACCGAGGACCGCAATTTGCGTCCAAAGTCTTCCAAGAACTTTGCAAAATGACTGGGGTTCAATCAGCCATGAGTACGGCATTCCATCTGCAAACCGATGGCGAGACAGAATGAGTAAACCAAGAGCTGGAGATCTACCTCCGCTGCTTCACTGCCAATGATCCGGATAAGTGGGCTGACCATCTTCACACTGCGCAATTTGCTCACAACTCCCGCGAGCATTCCACGACGAAGATGTCCCCATTCAAACTCATGATGGGATATGAACCTTGCGGAATACCCACCGCGCACCCCGGATCAAACACGCTGCAAGCAGCTTATCGCCTCAAGGACTTGCAAAACATCCGTGAGGAAGCACATGCGGCAATGGAGATGGCCCAGAACGTCCTGGCCAAGAGAGTAAAAAGGAAGGGGGGTTCCTTCCGTAAAGGTCAGCTGGTATGGCTAGACTCCCGGAACTTGAAGCTGCCGTACCCATCCAGGAAACTAGCCCCGAGGCGAGAAGGGCCGTTCAAAGTCCTAGACAAGATCGGAACAGTCGCGTACAAGCTAGACCTCCCTAGCACCTGGCGAGTCCACCCCGTTTTCCACGAATGGCTTCTATCTCCCTACTCAGAAACAGAGATCCATGGTCCGAACTACACGAGGCCACCTCCTGACCTTATCGAGGGCGAAGATAACTACGAAGTCGAAGCCATCATCGGACACCGAGAGAACAAGAGGATGCGACGCCGGGAATATCGCATCAGGTGGAAGGGTTACTCAACTGCCGATGACTCATGGGAGCCCGAAGCGAACCTGACTGGGACGGCGGACGAAGTGTTGACGGAGTATAAGAACAGGAAGGACTTGAGCTGAAACGATAGCAGCTCTACCCAGTCGCTACATCCCCACTCGCATCAACATGTCTTCCACCCTCCCGTTCCTCGACTAGTTCAACGCCCCTTCAACCGAAGGCGGGAAGAGAATCTCAATCTACACCCCTAAGCACACCCATGTCGGCGACAGCACTTTGCTGACACTACTCCTCAGCAACCCCACCAACGTCTTCAATAAGCTCAAAACCCACAACCCCGAGGCAACCAATGCCACCGATCGCGCTGCACTAGAAGCGTACCTCTCCGCTCGCCATGAATACGACGAGGCTGTCAAGGCAGCCGACGAGGCCATCGACCATCACAAGCGACTCGTACGTCAACAGGACGACCGTGTCCTCACCGAGCTCATTCGACTCGACAATCTGAAAGTTGCCCATCGCTTTCAACCGCTCCTACCGCGCAGCATCCGGGCACAACACAACAAATTCATCCCGCGCGCCATCCCCAACGCGTACTTACCCCTACCCGCACCCCTACCGACGTCTGCTTTCAGGCGCCCCCCGATCCCATCCCCTTTCCTCCAAGCAACGCCGCGGAGCACTACCATCCCGGCTGACTGGCAACCCAACCCTGGTTGGACCCTGAAGGGAAGCTGCAGGCGATGCGGATCGTCTCGACACTGGGTACAGGACTGTCCAGACGTACGATGCGCAGGATGCGGAAAAGAAACCCCTGGACACCTGGAGCGAGAGTGTGGAACCAGGCCGATGAAGCGACATGTATCCACACCACCTGAAGAACCTGCGCGACGCGTGGGGGTGGTCGTTGACAACGTGTTCCTCGAGGAAATCATCAACGAGGCGAAGGAGAGGAAGGAGAAAGAGAGGCAGATGAAAGCGGTACCTATTCCTCCACCGCGCAGCGCTAACCCCGAACCCCCAACCAGTCCCATCGCGGGACCCTCGCGCCCCCGCCCCGATACACCCGTTGTCTTTCGCAAAGTCGACCCCGACTGGACACCCGACACCACTCAATGGACGTGGGACAGCTCCTGGCCGCATCAGAAGCACCTCTCTGGCGAGGAATGGATGAACGTGGGGAGGAATGCGCGCAACGAGTGGTTCGACGAAGAAAAGGATGACGGCGTAGATTGGGAGCTATACGGAGATGGTGAGCAGTAAGTAGTCGAATGGGACTTCGACTCTGGCAGGGGGGTAATGAAACATTTGTCTTTCCATTCTATTCCTTGTACTACTAGCGCCCATACTGGCGCCTGTCTTAGCGCTCACCCGCAGGTTGAACATTATGTAGCTTACATAATGGGGTCCGTGCGCACTTCGTACTCGGCATCGTACCACTACGTTTCTTTCTTCACTAACACGACCACATAGACACGATGGTCCGTGCGCAGTCGGTACTTGTATAAGTAGTTGTACCATTAGTCGGTCGAACCCTAAGTTCGACCTGGTTATTCATTCAAGTCTCTGCTCCTCCTCGCTTGGGGTAGTGGTCATTCTCGACTTCCTTGCTCGATCTTCAGGACGACGCACTGTCCATAAGCCCTCGCTCGTCGTCTACGAGTCAGGCATCGACATAGGAGTATAGACCGTTGTATCAGTGTGCTTCTACAACATTGAGAGCACTTTATGCAACCATCTCAAGGGTGACAAGAAAAGACATACAGGTAGTGTCAAGGAGTTTGAGCTGGAGGAACTGGATGATGACAATACACTGGAGTGGTTTGATGGGCCTGCTACAGTTATCCAGGGACAGTCTGGGTTTCTTGCTGCAAACGAGGCACTGCATGTAGTAATCAATTTTCTAATACAAGAAATTAAATTAAAACCAAAAGAAAAGTTGATTTACCTAATCAGTATTCTGGCGCCTAATATGGAAGTGAAATCGAAGGAAAATCGATTATGTAATCCATTTTTCATTGTCTCTTTCAATTTTTCTTTGAATTCTCTTCAATTTCCATTAGATTTCTACATCAATAAGATTCAATGGGTCCTATTCACTTTTAATTTAATTTTAAATCAATATTTTGTGCAAGAAAATTGATTCCTGCATGCAGTGAGGTGAACCTTGATGATCCAGACCTTCTAAAGATGCTTGCAACATCACCACCATTGTCTAGGGCTGGGAAGCCACAGCAGTTGCACATGGATGTTCAGGAGTAGTAGATGTGAACAAGGCAGAAGATGGTAAGGCATTGTGGCAATCTAACTGGGATCTGTAGGTACTCTGCAGCATATACTAGAAATTCTGTAAGCCCATGCATGCAATACAGATGCTCCCTGAGGCTTTTTTAACATATGTTTACACTTTTTTTTACTGTTTTTTACTGTTTTTTATAGTCTGGAGGGAGTCATGTGCCGAAGGGCAAATAGTCCTGTGATTTACTGTAATTTACATTTTTGACCATGTAAACAACGGGGTCCCAAAACCTGGGTCTGTAAAAAACGGTAATTTACATGCTGATGAATTATTTACCCTACACTACTCTGCCATTCCAGATGTGTTCTGGCTCATGAAACCGAACCTTCATGCATTCCTACATGTCATACTAGCAGACACCCTAAGTCAGCAGGCATGACCTACTGCCAATCGGAGAGCAGGAGGTCCCGGAATCTATCAGGATGATCGCAATCTGATCAATAATTTTGGCTTCTGGGCCAATCAAGCAAGGGTGCCAACTTGAGGGGTCTGCCAATACTCGGTATGGCACAGTATATGAATGCCTTCACCAATTTTTGGAGACTGCTGAGAAGGTCCCTTCAGGGCTTGAAATGAGCCTGGGACATGTCCTTGGGACTAAATGCGCTGTGTCAGATTCATGGCTTGTTCCGCATGTTTCATGAAGGATTTCTGCGGAGGCATTTTTGCGAGAGTGCCTGTCATTCTCGCAGGGCAGTGCAGAGGATCTCACCTTACATAGTAGCACTTCATGGGACATGCAGAATTGCTTCAGGGATGTTTCTCATGTGATCTCGTGCAATGACAGCAACCATCAGATCATCCAGGCCACATCCTCGCAGCTGGCCTGCACTCTCAGGCTCCTTCCCATCCTTCCCCGGGAGGTGGAGGGCCCCAAGAGGAGTGCAAAACTAGTCTCTCGTAGGCAGACCATGAATATAATGAACTTTTTTATATGGGGGCAATGATCAAGTGCAAAACCTGAATAAGCGACATTGTCCGAGCATGGCTCCGTTGTTTACTCGTGTTTTCTGCCAGCCATCATAGGGAGGTGGGGGCAAATGAGAGCACTGGGTTTGGAAATGATCGGATCATGAAATATGTTGGATAATGCCGATTGTGGCTGACTACAACTTAGCACTGCAGCTCACTCTCGGATGAAGGCCCCCTCCGACCAGAGGAAAGGATGGTTAGGAGCCTGCTGCACTCTGGGCATCAGCCGTGCTGTCCAAATGCCCTCAGAGTCACTCGCCATCAAGCATGTCGCTCCCTGCACCCATGTCACGTGCATGTCCAGGGACACGATTACATAAACAAAACTTAAACAAATGACGCAACCGCAGGTGTCCTGTGACCTCACACGACAGGGGTGCCGCCGCCCGCGTTTCGCGGGCCGGCGCCCGCCGCGTCTTAGCACTATATGTTTGCTTGTTGCGGGATATAAATGTAGATTTCATCATCAGCAGGTGTCCTGTGACAGTCCGTCGTCCGTCACAGCAAGACATCCTCCGCAACTATCTACGACTCCAAGCGTTTTGGCTTGTGCGCATGCCTGAGACGCCAGAGGAACGTCGGGTTCGGCTTGCAGAGGCTCACCGCCTCTACTCTAAGCAAAATAAATGGGAGTCACGATGGGTGGAGCGGCAGAAATCCCTCCAATCGCGGGGCTATATGTTGCGTCCAAGATACCGACCTGAATGGGTGCCTTCATGGCAAGGACTCGATGAACATCCGATGTATTTCGAGGACTCGATCAAAATACCTGTGAGTGACAGCTGTGATAGGAAACAGAAACGAAGTTTATCCTCACCGATTGGCTGTAGCTACGTCAGCACCTCATTGACGCTACGAGGATTAGTGACGGGAAGCTCGTATACATCAAGAGAGTCAAGACGGGGGATCAAGAATCCAAGATTGCTACAATGCTCTCGTCTCCAGATCTACTTGACGACCCGGCTAACCACTGCGTGCCTGTCCTGGACCTGTTCCAGGACGAAGACGATGCTGCAGTGTCGTACATGGTTATGCCATTGTTACGCTTTATCGATGACCCGCCATTTGAGACTGTGTGGGACATATTGGATCTTGCGACCCAGTTATTGGAGGTCAGTGCGAGTCGCAACCGTAGTGCTTGCTGTGACGTTCTCCTCAGGGCTTGGTGTTTCTGCACAAGCACGGCGTTGCTCATCGGTGACTCGTCTCGCGTCCTGCTACCGCTCGCAACAAGCGCTAACGATACTTTAGGGACTGTTCTTACGAGAACCTGCAGATGGATGCTAATGCACTGTTTCCCGAGGGTTTTCATCCTGTTCATGGTTTGTTCCTTCCAGATGGAATGACTCCAGCGTCTCGGCACTCCCGCAAGGGCATGCCGATCAAATATTACTATATCGACTTTGGTATATCTGTCCACATTCCGCCGGATACACATCCGAAGCTGGCAGTCGGACCATACGGGAGGGATCGGGAAGTGCCTGAGCTGTCTGCAGACATTCCGTACGATCCATTCAAGGTCGACATCTTCATCATAGGGAACTTGTTCCGTCGCAATTTCCACGACGTAGGCGCTAAGCTGATTAACGGGTTGCATTCACTGAGACGTGATATAGAAATTCGCGAACGTGGGTTTCTTCCTCCCGCTCATTGAACCCATGACTCGTCGGCAGCCTGAATTGAGGCCAACTGCTGAAGAGGCTCTTGCCCAGTGGCAGAGAATCCGTGAGCGCGTCCCATATGTCCACAGGGCGTGGAGACCACGACCGCGTGATGATGACTGGGCTTCTAACATCGTGTTTGATACCTATTCCCTTTTACGTGGTGTGTACTATGGTAGCAGATGGATTTTTGATCAGGCAGCATCCAATGTTTAGGTTGTTTTGTTATTGTCTGCTAATATCTGGCTCCTTTTGTTTAACGCAAGGAAGTGCAGGCACTATTGTTGTATACTACGGAACACATTTACCCGCGGTACAGACTCAATTGATGTAGGCCCCGGGCTCTGATCGCCATTGACCCTATCCATGCAGATGATAACCATTGCGCCTCCCGCACTGTCGTAAGCGAGTGTGAAGTGTAGCTGTCGGACCGACAGCTACACTTCACATCCACTTATGACCGTGAGTGGGCATGCCATCGCTTCACCTCCCGGATGTCTATTGATAGTGGTGATCATATGTGTATACGGTAACAGAAAGGAACAGTGAGACTTTTGTGTATTACACGATGTCGAAGCGTTGGGCACCAATGAGGAGAATGTATCTGCCAGACGGACTGCAATGGTATGTTTTCCTCGAGCATAGTGCGAGGCAGGGACCACAGATTGCCGCCGGCCTCAGACGCGGGTTCTGTGCATGCGGGCTTCTGCCAACTCCGCCCTGCTGACAAGCTACATGCGCCGTGCTTCGAGCTCGGCCCTTTGAAGCCTTGACGTCAGCGTTCAGCTGATAGATACCAATGCGCTTCTTTAGACGAACGGCTGCCGGATCAAGCGTCATTTTTCGCCGCCCAGGCTCTGCACTGTGCTCCTCCTCCGCAGGGACCTCCTGAGCCGTATTGAGTCCCCGCACGGGTTGAGGAACCAAGAACTGCTCAGTTTGATGGTAAGCGTAACGAGCTTTGTCTCTAAAGCCTTGCTGTCTAGAATACCTGCGTTCCTTGGGTCGTCTTCTGCAAGGCAGCGCAATCAAGCCCTACAAGTCGTCAAGCAGGAAATTGAAGCCAAGGAATTCTCCCTGCGTGAAGCTCTTGTTGCTGTGCGCGTCATTCACTTCTCGCAGACAGGTATGATGTCACTCCTGTCAGCGCTTCTGTGTACTCTTATAAGCCGACGTCGATGTCGAGAAATGCATCTTCCCTCTCGCATACAATCATCTTCTCTCATAACTCGAACGAATTGGCGACCGAGGCTATTCAAGCACCGGGTAAGTGTTGAGTTCTGCAGACGGTTAGAGGCATGAACACACGTGCGCGTCTGTCGTTGCGTACGAGATTGATCGTTCCTGGTCTCGATCGCATCAGGGAAATGATTCGGACATGTTCAAGTCGCGTCGCGTGTCTGACCGCGGAGTCTGTCTGTGCACCACACTACCCCATTGCATGCCGCCGCTCGCAGCATAGCTCCCTTTCTTCCTGGTCACGACATGAACACAGGCGTGCTGCGAGATGTCAACGGCACCGTACACAGGAAGAATCGTACTGGAATTTACGCCAAGCAGCACGACAATGCTACAGCACCTCCGCTGGTGGTCCCGCACAAACGTCTGCCTAGCGTCTTCCTCGAGGTGTGTGCCCCTTTCAATCTGACAAGGCGCTTTATTGCAACTATCGACAGGGCCGGACACCAGTGCTGAACTTTGAGCGCAACCCATCCACTACACCTTCCTTGTGAGTGCCTCCTTGCCACGGACCGCCTTAGCATGACGCTATGCTCATTCATGAAAGAACCACCGAAACCACACGCGTCGCTCCTTCCATCTCCACCCCGAAGGCGACGGACGCCCTCCTCTCCTCTCCCTCCCGTGCGCCGTCCCGTAGTCTCAGCCCGCACACCCGCCGTCAGCTGCGCTACACCCGCGCCCAGTCCGCACTCGCATCGACGCTCACAATATGCTCCGAGCCCTCTCCGCTGGACCAGCAGATTCGCACACTCCAGCGCGCCGCCGCGCTACTGCGCGCACAGGCGCAGGAGGCATCCGAGCAGGTGGCGAAGCTGCGGGACGCCCTCGACCGGCGGCAAGCGGGCGCACAAGCGGACGTCGCGCCGGAGGAGTGGACCGCGATGCAGTGCCAGAGGTGGATGGCAGAGCGAAGAGGCATAGCACGGGAGGAGCACATGCGCACCGTACAGACGGTACTCGCTGCCCTGCTCGCTGCTCGGGAAGAACACCCTCAACTGCAAGCGGAGACAGCGCAACATACGAATGACGCGAGCACACGACCCTCCCTGCGGCGGCACACCGACCTCGCGTGCTTCTTCGAGCGCTCGCCCACGCGACTGGCGTTCCCTTCACGCGTGGGGCGCCATACGCCGGTTGCCACTACGCAGCGACGGAAGGTCATCAGCCGTGTGCGCTCGCTGCGGCTGCGTGCCCACGCATGCCAGTTTGGCTCCCCGCTCAAGCGTGCACCGGCAGACATGGACGGCCCACCAGACAAGTCGAATAGCGGTGCAAGCCCGCCGGATTCCTCTGAACCTGCACCCACGTCTCCGTCTTCGTCGCGCACCACCACCAGCGCGATGCCGGTTGCGCCATCCACACCGTGCCGTGCGGCCAAATCTGGCACGCTGCCTTCCTTACCCGAGCACACCCCCGCGCACAACCACGCTGGCACTGCGGCCATCCTGCCACCAGATACACCGCGCTCGAGGGCGCAGATCCTCGCCTCACTGGACAGCGACGATGCACCCATCCCGCAGTACGCCGTCGCGCTGCTCGACGACCTCGTCGCCAGCGAGCTGGACGTCACGCTCGCGCTCCCGGCGCACAAGCGGACAGTGCGAGGGCGTCGCCCACCAGGCGGCCCTCAGCCTCAAGCGCAGACGATGGCAGCGGCGAAGAGCGCGCCCGCCATGCCCGCCACGCCGTCGCACAGTCCCGTGCGCGTGAGGGCGTCCGCGTTCCGCCACAGCGCCAACCTCTCTAACGCCGGTGAAAAAGTGGGTGCCGGGGCGGAGGCGGAGGCGCGCTCCCGCTCGCGCAGGCAGGAGTCGTCCACCTCGACGACGCGTGGGTCGGTCGCGTCCCAGTCGTCCCGGGACGCCCCTTCGCCACCGAGACACGGGCGTGCACCGAGCCGGCTGTCTGTGCTGTCGCTCGCCGCGGGCGACTTCAACATGGTGTCGAGGGTCCGGAACCGGCTGTCGGTGTTGGGGAGGCGGTCGTGAGGGGCTCTCGCCGGCCGGACTTTACGTTCTCATGGACCACATACGCATGCATGGACTTACGAGCTGTCGGGTTGGGTTGGGCTGTTGCACTGTTGTTGCTCTTTGTTTGCATGATTTTGCATGATCTGTGATGTTTGCTTTTCCTTCATACCTTCAAGCTAGCTGCCGGGAACCCTGCGGCGGCTCTATTAATGTACGCGTGGTCAGAATGCTCCCATTTTTACCCCTGTGCATCGATATCATGTTCGACAGTACAGGTTCCTTAGCTACTCGGTTCCGGTGCAACGCGATGGGATGGACACTTGGCTATCACATGCAAGAGCGCCGGGTAAGTGGGATGAGGGGTAATGGACATGCCAGCTCCGGCCTCGTTCCAGCGGAGTCCAGCCATATCTCTGGCATATATGATATCGCCCGCATCGACGAAGGAACCCTACAGGAGACTACGGCCAGGACGATCGAGACATACATTCAGGGGTCGCGTCGGGAGTCGGGACCTCTGCGAGCATTGACATATCGGTGCCTGAGCATGATTGCGGTGAGGAACATGATGAACCGTGGACCGGAGGACGCATATCAAGGCGACGATATGGCCACTTGGCGGCCTGCGATCCCAACACGACATCGATATCTGCACCGGCCTGTTAGTGCGATCGCCCGACCGGTAATGGCATGGAGCATACATGGGTCGATGACGGCCCGATGTCTTGACACGCCGAGAGGGGGATCGCGAGGTGTTAAGCCTCGTCGCCATCGCCGAACGAGAGCAGCGTCTTTTGCGCCTTCTTCGCTTTCTTCTTCGTGCGAGGGCCTGCTTTCCTGTCCCCCGGCTCGTCGTCCCTCGCGTCCCCGACTGCTTTGCGTTTCGCGTTTTTCGTCTTGGGGGCCGCACTGGAGGACGAGAACGAGAGGCCCTGGGTCGGCGCCTTCTTTTCAGAGCCTGCCGGCTTTGTGTTTGTGTCTGTCTTCCCGGCCGGAGGGTCCTGCTCGTTCTGTGCGTCGGGGTCGGGCAAGGGAGGCAGGCCCTTTGCTGACGAGCAAGGGCTGAGACACAAACCGGACTCAACACAGCGCATCACGCACCTTTCCGCTTCTCGTTCTCGACCTCCCGCGCACTCAGATGTTTCCCCTCCCGCAGCACGACTACTTGCGGCTTCTCGTCGCCGTCGTCTTCGTTTGCGCTGCCGGGATCGTCGTCTGGACGCTCGGGAATGGCAGGCCGCTTAGGGATCGGCGGGCGCCCGGAGCCGTCGTGTTCGTACTCGTCGTCATCGTCGTCGTCGTCGTCGTCCGCGCGCGCGCCCGAGACGCGCTGCTGCATTTTGAGGAGGAACGTGGGCGTGCGCGCATTGTAGGCCAGACGGGCGGAGAGCTGGTGGCGGGTGGGTTCCTTCGACATTGTGCAACGAGTGCGCGGCCGCCCTCTGTGTCCCGGTCGATGTCAAGCCCAGCGAACAAGCGGGGAGTGCAAGGGGAACTTGAATGGGAGATGCCGTTTGCGCGACGCGCTGCCCCAGATCACGTGGTGTGCAGCGCGAGGCGTCTTGGCGCGGGGGGCTCGTTGGTTTATCACAAGCCGCCATCGGCGGGCGACTATGTAAAGGAGGGCCGCACGATGTCAAGCCTACTGTCCCCCTCCGAGTCCCTCACCTTCAACACCTTTCTCACCTCCGTCGACCGCACGGCGGGCGTCGAGTTCCAGGAGATCTCCCCCGAGCTCGCGCAGAAGATCCAGATAAAGACGGGCAAGGATGCGCTCGCCAAAGCCACGATGGAGCTCCTCGCGAAGGGCGGGCCCGTGATCGGCGCACCGAGCAGCAAGGCGGGCTCCAAGGGTAGATCGGGCACGGGGAATTTGGGCTCGAGCGGTCTTAGTCCTGGCACGGCGGGGCCAAACAACAGGCATGAGTCAGCGTCGCGCGGATCCTCGCGGTCGCACACCTCCACAGACACCTCGTCCTCTCAGCGACACGGTGAACTTCATCATTCGAGCGGTCGGTCTCATACAGATGCCCCGTCCACGCGAACACGATCCTCGTCCTCCTACACCTTGCCTCCTCTGGCCGACCACCTCAACAGCCTCTCCCAGACCACTGACGCCGGCGTGCCGACACGCGGGCTCTTGTCCCATTCGACGTCTGCTCCCGCCACGACCACGTCTAAACGCTTATCCTCGCCTGACCTGGACGAGCGCGCAGGCGCTTCCAAGCGCTCACGACAGTCGCCCCCGGGTAGCGGTGCCACCAAGACGCGCCGCCAGACGTCTTCTGGCGCTGCGGACGCATTCGCCGGCACAGGCGCCGGGGCGGGCAAGATTCCCGCCCCCAAGCCGGCGCTGCTGTCGGCGACGCAGAAGCGGCAGAACCACATACAGAGCGAGCAGAAGCGCCGTGCGAACATCCGGCGTGGATATGAGGCGCTGTGCAACGCGGTCCCGGATCTGCGCACAGCGATTGCTGCGGAGGACGGCGGCGGGGGCTCCGCAGCGGACGCAGATAGCGCGGGCAAGGGCAAGCGGCGGCGGAAGAAGAGCGAGGAGAGCAGCCTGGATGGACGTGCGGGGCCAAGGAGCGAGAACGTGGTGTTGACGAAGAGTGAGTGTTTGCTTTGTGCTCGTGGGTGGACAGGATCAGCATCGAGCGCTGCGAATGGCAGCATGAGTGCATTGCGATATGCATGAAGTCGCTTTCATGTGTTTGTATGCTCTTCGCTCCGGGAGGACGCGGCTGGCGTCTTCACAATACGGAGGTGTCCTTCCATCGATCTGAGCTTCCTTGACAGCTCTCGCTCGCTTTCGTCACGCCTCGTCACGGTCAACTGACACATTTCATAGCAATTGAATATATCAGGGCTCTTCTCACTGAGCGTCAGGGCTACCTCGCGCGGCTTGAGATCGCACGCCAGAGTCTAGCGCCTGGTCACCATACCCTAACAGTGCAGCCCGAATACCTGGATGCACTCGGTGTACCGCTGTGGGACCGCGAGTGGAATGGGGGCACAGGCGTCATGGAAGGCGGGGACGATGACGACGAGGGGGCGGATGATGATGGCGGAAGTGACGACGACGGGTAGGGCTGACTGTCAAGTGCATAAGGATAGGTTGCATGGATGCTTTGCTTTCGTGCTGTGTGCTGTGGTGTTTTTGGTCATCGTTGTACAATACCCGCGTGCGCGCTGGGGGTCTGTATTTACATCCTGTATGCGGGTGCGCATCGTAATATACCCTAGGGTATTGTGCTGTTATATCATATATGTCTAGTGATATGCTCCTACGTACGTGCTCTTCAAAGAAGTATGATGAATCTTAGATTGCATTCATCGCGGCTTGATTTGTTCTGCCGCTTCCCCCTCACGGCCATCTGACAAACATTCAAAAACCCATATTAACGACCGATACAAAGTGGTCAGCCCGGTATGTGATATTTATATATCCACCTAAGTTCCTAGGTACAACGGTCAATGACCGTCAGCCGGGTCTCTCGGACGGCCCAGAGGGGCGTGTGCACTCGAGGACTAACTTGCATTTCTACTTAGGAAAGCATTACGGCGTAAGTATAATACCTTCAAGCGGGTACCAAAATGGTGATGGAGACGCGTATATAATCTACACGGGCCACCCTCTTTCTACCCCATTTGACTAGGTTTGCCTGTGTCACAGCCCGACCGTGCCGTCAAGCGTAACCATGAAGGCAAGGTATTCCAGCGTGCGCACGTCCTACCTTCCAAGTTTCTCTCAGAGTCCCCAGCACCACCGAGCTCGTCGTCCGTTTGCACTCAATACTGAATGCCTAACACCAATGGCAAGTCTCAACGTCGTGATCACGTATCATTCGCTTCCCTGTCTGTCAGTGTGGCTCAACTTGACAAGAAGCTTCAGATAGCCGCCTCCGGCTCTCATCCCGCCACCGCCGCACACGCAATCCTTCTTCGGTCACTTAGCACGGACACCAACGCGTGATGGTCCAATTACATGCCAATCGCACATATGTGAGGATAAATTTCCCAAGTTTCCATCTTCTGTCGTCATAAAAAGTCTTAAATCGATGATACTTGTTCCAAGCTCGGGCGCTTATGCCACATCATGACCAAATGCTGCAGATGATCTCACACCGGTAGCTACAAACGACGAGCGTTTCTCTTTCACATCCTTCAATCATGCTGTTTCCTCAAGAAGACCTCGACTCAAAAAATAGGGATTTTGTTGATGGGCTGGCACGTTCGGACCATTAACCTGAGTATAGCAATAGACACCGTGGGCGGGCTTCCTAACTGGGAATCTGCGTGCAGAATTTGACCAAGTCCCACCTGCAGTCATTAGTGCTAGTGCTAGTCTCTCCGAAACCCAGGATCTGCTGGCCTGTGCGCAGAAAGCCCCCCCCCCTCATTTGCACCCCGTAAGCCTACTACATACCTCAAGATTACGATCGCGCATATACTAATCAACATTCTCTACGCGATCGCAGAACTAGGATGGCAGCCCCAAAGTCACATCCTGCTACACCCATATGCCTTCCTCAGTCTATTTTCGACGACATTGGCCTGAACACGATCCCCAACTCTGCGTCGGATGTGTCCTTGATCTATTCGAAGCTCTTCGGCGGGTATCGCTGTGGGGTCCTATGTGGTGCCTCGAATCCGACATGCGATGTCGTCCCCTCGCACCCTAATAGCTCACAGGATCCCACGAGTCGTATGGACAGTTTCGGCGTACTGGGGGAAGGAGATCATAGTAGCTTTCTCCATCTTGCGGTGATGATGACCGACGTCCCTATGGCATACGAGTGCATCCGTCTGGGCATAATGGTCAACTGCCAAGACGCTAGAGGGCGTACACCTCTTCTTTTCACGCTGGCACTGGTACTCGATGCGATGGAGGCATTTTGGAAACCCCGGAGGACTAGCTCGTGTCAGTACCCTCCTTTCCCTCCGGGGTTCCTGGACGACCCAGTAGGCCAACCCCGCAATAGGCTGTGGCGCTTGACACGAATAGTTCATGTACTCCTACAACAACATGCAGATCCAAACATCAAATCCGCCGCGAACGAGACTTGTCTCCAGCTTGCGTGCGGGACCAGACAATGGGAACTCGTCGACATGCTTCTCCAGCACGGCGCAGATCCTGCCCCCCAAGGTTCTTCCAACCTTATGTCTCTCTTCAGCGACTCCGAAGTGCAGGAGCACCTGACCGAGCTCCTGGCAGCCCATGCAAATCCCAAGCGTCCGGAGCGCCTCTGTCCTTGCTTTTCAGGAAAGACCTTAGCGCAGTGTCATGCTGCTCGTGCACAGCCATATCCGGTAGATTTTGTATGCCCGTGCGCCTCTGGAAAGCAGTACGGCAAGTGCTGCCTCAAGCGTTCTGCGCTGCTCTCAGAGAGCTGGTCCGACGAAAAGCAAAAGCTCGTGGTCGGTGGCGTATGGCTTAGCCGAGCGACGTTCGACTCGCGCAACATCGACCCAGAGCTCTGTCGCGTCCTGGACGCATTCTCGGATTACGTGCGACGCAGACGCCCCGACGAGGCGTTCATCCGGGCCCGGGCCGCTGCCGAGCTGCGTCACGTAGGAGACATCATCGACACACTTTCTCGCGAAGGGCTTGGAGATATTGCCTTCATCGCTGTCATGAAGAAGCTTTCTCCGTACATTGTCATGTAAGTATATCAATCTGCAGCGCGTGAGGTACGTGCGTCTGACTCTGGCATCCTCAGGCCGTATGAGAATACTCTCTCGAAGGTCGGATGCGAGAATGCCACAAAGGCGTGGAACGACAGCGTAGATCTGTACATCGAGACGAGACCCGAATCGATTGATGTGCGACCTCGGATTGAGATCGAGAAGGTCGCGAAGGTTGCGAACGACGGAGGACCGCTATACAAGCGGTGCGAAGCATCTGGCTGTTTAGCGGTGGAAGGCGTTGACGGGGCGAAGATGAAGATCTGCACCGGCTGCAAGAGGGTGAGCTGTTGCGAATTCGATGTTCCCTGGCGTAACCTGACGCTTTCTGACGCAGATCCTGTATTGCGGATCTGCATGCCAGGCGGCCGATTGGTCTCAGCACAAGGCGGAGTGCAAGAAAGGCAGCCATCCGCTGCAGATGCTCCCTTCGCAGGCGCAATTCCGTGCGCAACTCGACGGGCTGTTGCGGGAGTCGTTGAAGAAGATACAGAAGATGCAGAACATGGAGGAGGCCTTCCGAGGAGACGTGTCGGCTGCGGCTGGTATATCTCTGGCATCGACTGCTCATGCGATGGGTATACAGCAGGGTTTCACCTCCGGTGCTGACGGAGTAGCAAATCTTGATCGGCCGTGCGTTTTGAAGGTGTAAACGGATAGGACAAAGACTTTGAGATGGAAGATGGAGAACACGACAATCACGCGCGTGCGGGGGTTTATTTGTACGTGAGTAGGATTCATTGCGGAATTGTAACATCACCGGTATCCTGGAACATATTTGTAACATAGTTTTCTGTATGAAAGCAATGATACGGCGTCAATGTTGATGGCAACGTCTGTGCGCGAACTCCATCGGCTGGCTTGCAGGCCACTGCCCATGCTACGGGTTGGCACATCATTATTTCAGCATTGTATTGATGCTGCACGGCTAGCATCACTGGAACGCCCGAAGCTGTCACGTAATTCCGAGTGTCTTATGCAGCCTAACTTGATGTTCTGTGATTTGAGCAGCGCTGATCTCACTCTGAGGATGACAACAAAGCTATCCTCCCAACGCCTATGCCACACAGAAGCAGCGGTGTACACATTTGAGTCACCAAGTAACCAACACACGAGGATAAATTTAAGCCATGCGTACATCCCATGGATTATACACTTCAATGACCCGAGATGTGCCCGCATACCTTGCCAGCGGACCAGATCTCCCAGTGTGAACCTATGGCTGTTGGCTGAAGCTTCCTACCGGTATCCATGTGTCTAGCCGCGCCCAGCCGAGATGTACTGCTCGTACAGCTGCGGGAGCTGCTCCCGGAGTGCTTCAATCCGGCGCTGCTCGCTCGCGTGCACCTCGCCCAGAGCGGCCTTGAGCTCCGCCTCCTCCTCCTCCAACTCCGTCAGAACACATCGGTCATCTTCCAGCGTTCCCTCGAACAGCTCCTCCGCCCTGCGCGTCTCGTCCGCCAGGATCAAAGTCTGCTCCTTGAGAACAGCCACTTCATCCTTGACGCTGCAGTGGGTGTCCTCGAGCGCGACAATGTCCTCCTGAACACCGCTTGCTCGCGTCTCGAGCTCGGCGCCCTGGGCCTTGAGCTCCGCTGTTCGCTGTTCGAGGCCCACCTGCTCCGTGGTGAGGTCAGCGACCAGCTGCTCGTTCGTAGCGTCAGAAACGGCCAGCTTCGCCTCGAGTTGGCTGATCTTGTCCTTGCGTGTCTCCTCGGCGAAGTGTGCCTTTGTGCGCTGGAGTTCGAGGCTGCTCTCCTCAGCGTCGAGTCGCTCCGTCAACTCATTGCAGGATCGCGTCACTCTGGAAACCTCCAGAGCCAGTTCACGCAGGGAGTATTCCTTGGCTTCAACCTCCTGCTTGACGACTTGTAAGGCTGCTTCAATGGTTTCCTTCTCTGCTTGGTTCTGCAGCTGGGTCTGCTCGAGCCCCGAGCAGTGCGCCTTGAACGTGCCGATTTCCTCCTCGATGGACTCCAGGGTACCCCGGCCGACCTTCAATTCGGACGTCTTCGCACCGACCTCGACCTCAAGCTGCTTGACAACCCCAGACCGTTCCATGACCTCCGCGTCGTACTCATGCTGTGGGCACATATTAATAGTGAGATCATCGGAAACACTGATATCACTGACCTTGATCTGAGCGTGCTCAGCCTGCGCCTGCTCAACGGCAACGCCCTTCCTCTCCATAGCACATCCCTTTGCTGCTACCTCCTCACGCACTAGCTTGACCTCGTCCTGAATGCAGTCAGGCCAATGCGACAAGACCCAATGCGTGTCCACGCACCTCGACCAGCTGCCTCTCGCACTGCAGGTGCTGGAGCATGTCCTGATCCTCTCGCGCAACCTGTCCAATGCGCTCCTTGAACGACATTGCCAGCTGATCCTTGACCTCGCACTCTGCACGAACGCACTCGACCTCGCTCTCCAGACCATGAGCTGCAACGCCCGCATCCCGTCGCACCTCGTCCATCAGCGCCTGCAACAGAGCACCATCAGACAGGAGCTACGTAGTCAGCAACAAAGCATACCTCGACTGCAGCCTTCTCCCGCTGGAACCGCTCTTCCGCATCCCTGCCAGTGCCGTCCAGCATCGATATGCATGCCTCGAGGTCCTGCAGGCGCACAGTCGTGACCTCGATCTCTCGACAAGAGACTGTCTGACATTCCTCCGCATCCGCTGTCGCCTGGAGAGCATGCTCAAGCTGCCCAGAGACTTCCTCGGCCTCGGCAGCAAGCTCCTCCAGACGGAAGTTGCCACGCTCCACATCACCTTCGACAGTCCTCAGCAGTTCCTCGAGCACCATTGCCTGTGTGTCGGCCATGATTGCTGCGATGTCTGCTTGCGCTCCCGACGTTTCGTCGTTGACGTCGGCGTTAGTCTTGTTCGCCGTCTTGTCGAGCGCGCTCTTGCACATCACAGCATCGAGCTTGTCCACGACGGTCAGACCCGAGCCCGAGGCCTCTGAGCTGACGACGCCAGTCGATGTGCCGGAAGTGTAGGTCCATCCGACGCGCAACGTAGGAGTACGAGGACGAGAAGTGAAGAACCCGTCGTCGTCGCTGTCGCTGTCACTGGAGCCGTCCTCAGAGTCTGAAGACCACAGGTCCAGGTCGCTGTCCCAGTCAGACTCATCATCCGACTGTCCTACGTGAGTAACTACGTCAACTAGCGTCGAGGACACTCACCAGTACTGTCGAGGATGGCTTCGAGGGGAGAACACCGCGACGAGGCGTACACCTCTCGCGAATCACGATGTCGCACCACCACAGCCCGCAGTATATCACCGTCGTCGACACCGCGCTGTACTGTGTGACCCAGAACACTGACGTCGACGTACACGGCATGTACCCCGCGACGCCCAACTTGACCAATCCGTACGCCTCCACAAGCGTGATCACGCGTACGATGGCCGTCCGAGCGGTGCGCGACGTGTCCTTGCTGTAGCCTGCGACTCGGTACAGCTGGCCCCAGAGCCACTCCTGCGCCGGACGAACCAATTCCTACCCAGATGGAATCAATACACCGTGAGGGGTCAGATGCGTATGCACCCACCGATGGAGACCATGCCAAATGCATCCAAGGATCGAGAGTGCCAGACGCCAACCAGTGACATCCAGCAGACCGGCTCCATGAGTAGTACTGCAGCATGGCATTGACCCAGAACACCGAAGTAGGTCCGCATATCCATAGCACGAGCCGTCCGAGACCGCGTTGCTGTGTAGATTGATGTCTTGACGCGTTGACCAGTCCAATGGCAGACACGCCGCCGACACTGACGACGGCAGCCCACAACACCAGACAGCCCAACCATGACTTGAGTGCACCGCTACCACGCGTCCCAGACACGGAGACATGCACACCCAGCCAGACCAGAGACACAAGCACCGACGAGTCCCGAAGGACAGACAGCACACAGATGATCCCGAGAGCTGACAATGAAGTCGTCCCAGACAGAAGACCCATGTGCTGAACCAGAGAGAATGCGCGGCGAAGACCCAGCCGCGCGAGGACCACAGATGCGATAGCGGAGAGGATGAAGAAGGTGACCACTCCAGCGAGCATCCATGGCCCAGGGAGCGACAGGCGGATGCCCGTCGCCCACTTGGACTCGTCAAGCCCAAGATTTACCGAAACCCCAGACCGCATGGCAGAATTCATGTCTGCCATAAGGAAAATGCGACGGGGCGGGTGCGGCCTTGTATACTCTCTGAAGCTGACATGTCCAGCTGGGTTGACATGTCAGCCTCATCGAACGCTCCAGCTCCAGACGCTTCCACACACACTCGTTCAAACAGAGTCAGCTTGGCTCTAAGACGTGCGCACCTATTCCAAGAAACAATCCGGATATAGTCCCGTCCAGATATAATTTGTCTCTATAACTCTTTCTGTGGACTTTGCAGTACTAGACAAAATACTTTTGGATGCCTCGGCACTTTCCGCGGCACAGTATCAAGGGCGTCCATAATGGCTTGTATCACGGAGCAAATACGCGCAAGGTGAAACCAAGTGAGCGGCAGCCACGACTGCTCTAGTATGTACAAGTGTGCGTGCACAAGTTGCTAGGAGTAGTTACCTAAATAGGTTGAGTAGATCGATGAAATGATGCGGTATCAAACCAGTGAAGGAACTGTCTTCTCAAGAGACGACGCCTGAAAGCCGTCCGGCCGAATCAGGCCGGGCCCAAGCCGAGCCGGCAAGGCGGCAGGCTGCACGGCCCACCAAGAGTCTGATAGTCGCCACCGTTGCACGCGTTGACGCACCGACATACGTAAATTAAGTGCTATGCTCTATGGACCAGTCAAGCCATGGCCCAACACTGATTGTCATAAACTTGCGGGGAGCATCTAGGGGACATGACACATGGCCTCTGTGCTTGAACGTTGGCAGGACTGAGTACTGAGTGCCGAGGATAGAGGTTCTATCGGTTGATCCGTGGTGGACATTGAGCGCTGAGCGCTGAGCGTTGAATGTTGAAATTTGCGGCCTGCGGAGATAGGGCCCGTGGGGCTTGCTATTTGTCTGCAGGGTTGTTGTGAAGGGTCATAGAGGCATCATGCCCCTTAACCTTCATTACAGGCTTGCATCACGTCTGCCCCTGACCCGAGCTGTAGCCTGTGTGACGACGGGAGACAGCGGCGTTGCGCTCGCCCCGGCACCGTTGGCTTTGTTTCATGTCCACGGAGCGCTCACCGCTGAATCCGGAATACGGTTGTCTTGCATCGGCTTCTGCTGTAAGGGCGATGCGATCGCCCGAACTAAGAGAGTATCGGATGGGAAGAGAAAAAACACGTCACATAGAACCCGATCGCCGAGCGAGAAAGAGAAAGAGAAAGAGAAAGAGAAAGAGGAACGTGCCTGTCCAAAATCTCAGAATGCAGTTCCCGAGGACCAGAGCGCGTGCTCGGCAAACTTGCCAACAAGGCGGCGGTATCGGCCGCCCCCTCGGCAGTGTGTGCTTTTCGCGGCTCATTCTCATTTGACGCGGAAAGAATGTGGCTGGTGGCGGCGTGTCCTGCACGACAGGAAATACATAATACGACCATCTTACTTGCTCGGACGGGCACGAGGCTGTTCTGCCGTTGCAAGGATGAGTGTCCGGGAAGACCCCAAAAGTGAAGGGTAATTCGACCGACCAGGAGTCGCAGGAGTCGGAGAGTTTGCAAGGCGTGGGCGCTGCAGCAGCCTATGGCTCGCGATGCACCGGGGGTCCAGAGTACGCGACGCAAAACGCTATTCTGAGGAGCCCAGCCTCTGAAAACATCAGTTTCCTCTCGACGATGCGGTCGAAGGAAGCCTCCCAGCTCTGGCAGGGCTTGACGTAACGACATCTCCATCATCTGCTCGCTCCACCTGGCGACAGGAGGGACCCGGAGAGGCTGCACGGAGGCCCGCCACGAAGAGGCGGAGTCCCCCTCAGCCACAGCCTGCTTCCAACTGACATCCGCCATGCATAAATGGGCGCGTATTGCAAATACGTGTGAGAAACGGGAGTTGCAGACCCCCGCGCGTCAGCAAGCAAGGATGCCGCGAATGCAGTGATTGACGTACGAACCTAACGTGCACACTTGACGATAGCGTAGGCGGGTGGGGACGTGGATCTCCGGGAGCCGTTGTTGCCTGCACATGCGGCCGTGTATGGCGCCGAGAGAGCAGACACGCTGGCGGTCAACGGTTAATAGAAGGGCGTGGAGCTCAGGCTCAGGCCTTCAGCACTACCCCGCGTAGTTTGAGCACCATCTGAGTTGCAGTCTAGAGGCGTCGACGCTCACGGCGTGAAGCCCTCGATGAATCGTGAGACGGGAAGACGTCTCAGGAGTTCATTTGACGGCCCTCGGAGAAGTCAGCGCACTGAGTATGCTCGTCTCCCTGGTGCTGGCGACGATGGACGCGCTCAGAAGTCAACCCGAGTCATTGTGGTTTAAATTTGTCATGGCCTTGAACACCGCGGTCAGCATCTGACTTCTGCTGCCCTAGATTTCATATCGACATCGACGAGAGCGCTACAACGAGGGAAAGCTGCAGCCCAACGTCACCGACCCGGACGGGCCAGAGTCGCCCAGAGCTGAGGGTCCCATCAACGCAAGCATGCCGTCAGCGCACCGGCTCCGCACGGATTCGCCCTCTCACCTCTCGACGTGCCCAGCTGAGTGGACACGCGCTAAGTACCATTAGTATGAAATATGTATGCATGCTGGCTGGGCTGGCTGGGCGGTCTGCAAAAAGCGCCGATCGGCCGAACGCCACGGCGTCGTCATACATACCCAGATCGTTTCCCGCGAACCATCGGACGCTCAGCTGGTGTACACAACGGCGGATGTATCGACGTCTCTACACACGGGCGCGCGCGGCGCACAACACGAACAGGCGGGCGCGGGCGCAAGCGCGGCAGACATCTGACGCGCAGAGGTGCGGCGCTGGTAATCGATAAACTAGAAGGATGTGCTAAGATACGCATGGACGGGACGGGGACGGGGACGGGGACGACGATGAACAAAAGGGGATGGGGGATAGTGTGGCTCGGAACGCTCTATCGTGGTGGATGGATGAGCATGCAGACATTCGATGCAAGGAAGAGAATGAGAGGTGCAAGAGTCTATCTGTGACAACGGGCAACGGGCGCGCCTTGGGTGTGCCGGTGGTGGGGGAGCGGCGGGACCCTCGTGCGGCGTTCGGCGTTTTGCGCACGCTGCGTGCGGGTGCGGGGAGGGCGGGGGCCGTGTCACCGCTTGGGCGCGAGCGTCGAGAGCGCGAGCCCCTGTGCGAGCTCGGGCTTCCAGGAGAGGCGCCGGACGGCCTCGGCGTAGTCGACCCACTCGCGCCGGCGCTCCTTGCTCTCGAGCCACTCGGCGTCGAGGTCGGCGACGTCGAGCTCGTAGAAGTGGTAGGTCGACGACGCGGAGGGGATGGTGGTGACGAATCGGGTAATCTTGCCGCGTACGCCCGCTGGAAGAAAATGCGCGTAAGGCATGGGTGACGGCGAGATTAGGAAGGGGGAGGGGGGAGGGGAGGAGAACGGATGAGACCTTCTTCCAAGGCTTCCCGCGATGCTGCTGCTTCCAGCATTCCATCTGATGGCTCCCAACCTCCTTTTGGCACTGGTGCGTTGAAGGGCGTGGCGCGGAGAAGACGGTCAGGAGAAGGGACAGAGGCAGAAATGCGGGGTCACTCACAAACCCAGTTATTTGGCCTCTTGCGACTGGTGATGACCAGCACCTTGTTGGCGGACCTGGCAATGGGGATGGCGCAGCAGACGACGCGGGGCGTGGAGCGGCCTTTATTGCTCATTGTAAAGCAGGCGGACGGGGCGCAGAGCGTGGCGACGTGGAGCTGGCGAGCTGGCGAGACGAGAGAGCTCAGAGATGGCGCGTACTGGAGCGTGGATGTTGTTTGCACGAGGAAGTGTAAGCCGCGTGCCGGTTTCAGGGACGCCGACGTGTGGGCCCGGCTGGCAACTAGGGGTTGGACGTAAGGTACTAGACGGATGAGCTGGCCCAATTATGCGCGGCGGTTAGGCTGTGCGAGAAGCATGGTGGTGGTCAGGAATATGAAGGAAGAAAAGAAACGGCAACGGCCAGAAAAATGCTGCTCACAGGTGAGGGATCCGGAGTTGCAACAGTGGGCACAGCAGAGGCACACGACCCGGAGGGGAATTAAAGGGGGTAGCTTATGAAGAGTAGAGAGCGTCTGGCGATGGGCTGAGCGTGGTGAGAAGGGCGCGGGCTTGCGCAGGTGGCGGCGCGCGCTGGGCCCAATCCCTTCACGCACGTTCCTCGGCCGCCCTCAGCCGCGCCAGCGACAAATCACCAATTCGCCATCTGTTATCGCCCTTCCGAGTCCCCTCCACCACACATCATATCATACTTAATCACGTCCAGTCCACTGTGCGCCCACCCCGTGCAGACATACTTGGCCCGAAACAGAGTTGCCCAGCTCGCCAGATAAGCACCCTCTTAACTCAGTTCACATACAGTTCCCGAAGATCCAGGGTCCTGCTTCTCAAATCTAGATATGCCCGCAAAGGCCATCCCGGACATGACGGAGATCTCATAAATACCGTCTCCCCCAGTTGCTACCCGACAGTCACATCCTTGCATCCTTTCATTAAGTTATAGGCCTGGTATACTCTACGGCTCGCCCCCGGCATGAGCACAGATCTCTTCCCTGCCGTCTCGGAAGATCGATGGTCCCCCCTCGCACGATGCATCGCATCTTACGCAACCTTGGCTGACAACCTACTCGTTCCATCTGCAGAACCACCCGTTAGTTGATGCCCTGCCCTAAAATCATCAGAAAAAATACGCACGCAACAAAAAACATGCAGAGCACTCCAAAGGCCATGGCTGCGAACTGCGCTCGCCCTGTCAGTCAACGGAGCACGCATGAAAACGGCATAGAATGAGTGACTCGCCTCGCGGAGCGCCTGCTTGCCGCTCTTGCTCTCCTCTAGTAGCCTGTCAAGCAGCCGCCAGTTGAGTCCAGGCCACAGATGTCAGAAACGTCCACACATACGTGGGCAGCACCGCGACAGCGCCGATGTACATGAATCCACCCGCTACAAAGGGTATGACCTGCGCATAGCGCGGCACGTTGCAGACTATGAGCCATCGCCGCCACCACCATACAATACAGCCACTTACGAGATCCGCTAGCTGAACCGTTGTCCCGAGCAGGCCAGCGGCAGTCTGGCGCACCGCAGCAGCGAGATCCATCGCCTCTTCATCCAAACCAGACATTGCGGACAGATTCCGGATGCCGATACCCATAAATGTACTGTGTAACGCATGGTCCGTCAGCCGTCCATTCAGTCGTTGGTGGCACGTTTCAAGTTCCATGTACTCACCCAACCTGCGAGCGCCAATATGTAAAGACAGAAACGGGGGCGCATGAGCGGCGTATGCAGCAGGAGATGGGGCACATTCGTCGGTAAACGAAGACGGGAAGAAAACGTGAGATGAAGCAAAGAAGGCACCTCGAGAAGGCAGACGCACAAACGCGCCTATGGCAGTCAGGAACTGCGACTGCATGGCCTGCTTCTTCGTGAATCCGCTTCGGACGAGGATCGAGTAGTCAGCGATCTCGTGCGGGATCTCATGCGCGAAGCAGGCGAGCGTCGTCGTCGCGCCAATGAGAGGCGACGAATAGAACGACGCCGCCATCCTGTAAACGGGAAGCGAACCCCTGGTGTCAGAATCGCGGCCCCGTGCACCACAAGAGAGAGAAGCGAGCGCACGCAAGGCCGTCCGTGCTGTGGGACGCATGTGGGTCAGAAGTGGCGTCACACCATACTATAGAAAGACGCGTTCACATGTTGTGCACGAAGTCGCCAAAGAGGTTCAGGTACGCCGAGAGCTTGGACGGCTGCTTGCCCTGCGCTTCTGCCTCACGCTCCGTGGGCTCCGCATCTGCTTTGCCCGCGCCGCGGTTCCGGACATCGCCAGACGCGGGGGCTACGGATGCACCAGACGCGTGTGCGGTGGCGGACTTCTCGCCGTGCGAATGGCTATGCGAGTGCCCAGCGTCTTCGTCCCCGCCGCCCAGCACGCGCAGGGTCTTTTCCATGACGAAGAACGAGGCGAAGCCAACGAAGATTCCGAGCCTGTGTGTGCGTCCGATAAGCCGTCTGCATGCGTGCGAGATGTATGCATGCATGCAACTGAGCGCCTTACCCAATCAATATATTGCGCTTTTCCTCCACCATCACGAAATGCACGCCTCCTTCTTGGTGCTCGCCCATGAAAGAGTGTGGGACGAGGTGCAGAAAGACGTCAGACAGCAGACCGCCGGTCTACGTCCGAGTTACGGGCGTCAGAAATTCTAAATCGATTCAGACGCGGTGTAAAACCTCACCGCAAAGGCGGTCATGGTATTCAACGTATTAGGATTTATCTGCGCAGGGATGAAGGCAAGGATAAAATTGGGAACGCTACGGAACAAGGGTCAGCCGGTCACCATGTGTTGCAATAGAAAACGCGGCACTGACGAGCTGATGTAGAAGGTCCCAAGGACTATGCAGCGGTTGCAATGTCAGCCAGTCGGGTGAGCGTCCGCGACACGTTCGTCTGAAGCTCCGGGACGCGACGTACCGGAGTTCCAGCCTGGGCCAAAGGGGAAAAGCCATGCGAAGACTTGTCGCATAATGGGCGACTGGGCTTCCTCCAGCTCGTTCTTGAGGGCGCTGAGCTGCTGCACTGGAGCACATTCTCGGATTTCCGTGTCCTGTTGCGCAGTAGAAGCGATTAGCACGGGAATTCGGAGGCGCGGGGATATTCCTTGACGGCACACGTGCGCCCGCGTAGTAAACCAGCTGCTGTCCCGCGCCTACGGCACGGTGCATAGGGTTTACGTGACCCAGATCAACCGCTAGGTTCGCCAGAATGCATGCCGTGTGCACTCTTGGCCCCGCGGTCGCCGTCACCTCCCACTCGTCCTTTAGCACAGCTGCTCGTGCCATGAATGACTACGTATTCGATCGGCTGCCACATGCGCTGTTCAAGGACTTGCCCAGACGTAGTGCTCGGGGCGACTAGGCTTCAGCGAGAGCAAGAGCAATAAATTGCCTGCAAAGAGTCAGGAGTGTCTCCAGAATGAATTCCACAGAGTTCTGGTTCGTCCCCGACAGTCAACATGGCCCGAAATAGCGTGGCTGATCAACCACACCGTGCCTGGGAAGACAGTGGACAGTCCAATACATTTGGACAAACGCAGGGATCTCTCTAGACCCTCTAGGTCGTACGAAGTGTCGCCGGCCACCTGCAAGAGACCGCTGAAACGCAGTGGATGCTCATAGGCGCTATTTACCGGCAGACATGTAGTTAGAGATGGGATAGCGCGGCGCTCGCCAATGAGGGGCGAACGCTGCGTCAGGCACCACGGCAGACGGCCTGCAGCAGACATCCCCTGTTGCGCGTCACGGTGAAATTACATCGCCAAGTAGAGCCCATATGGGAGACCTTCCAGACGACATCACTTGCTGCGAGCTGAAAGCGACCGCTGACTTCACGCAAAGATGTCCAACTCGCTTGTCAAGTAGATGGAGAACTCACCAGAACCCGGAGAGGTGCCTTGCCTGTGTCTGCTGCGACAGAAATGCTTGCCACCAAGCTTGCTGCAACTGCGAGCAGCAGCAGCGTCCGCCTACACCGGAAAGTGAATGCCATGGTCGAATGTCGGTCGAGTGTACTTTAGATCCCGCGCCTCGATCGTTGGCGTGTCCTCTCTGCATTACGGTGCACGTGCCCGCCAGCGCGCCTTCCCGCGACGCGTCTCAGACGCGTCGAGCGCTTGTGACTTGAACGGACAAAGTGGCGGCACCTCTGATATTTGCATCGAAGATACGAGACGTACAAGTCTGATTAAGCCATGTACCCAAGCTTACAAGAGGCGGCTGCTGTGACTGCTGCCGAAAAACTCATGATCTCAACTATGGCCAGGTACGATCCGTCGCACGACGCGTTTCACGGTCAGTTCTGCGCCTTGCTTCTGTGCGGGTACTGACAAACCGTAAACACAGTGCAACGTGTACGGAGAACAGCGCTGCATCTTGCACGCGCTGTAACCGCAAGCGAGGGAACAAGCAAGCCAGACCTCCTTACCGTCGAGCTCGCTGCACTCCTGCACGATGTCTTGGACAAGAAATATGTTACTGCAGCCGAGGCAGCAGACCCTTACGCGTTCTTCCGCCCGTTTTTCGAGTCTGTTACTTCCGAGGCTGGGCTTGATCTAATCAAAGACGGTCGCGCGCGATTGATTGCGAGAATCATCGACAATGTCTCTTGGAGCACGGAGAAGCGTCTGCGTGAAGCCGGACAGCTCAAGGTATGGCATCAAGAATGCGTGGAACTGCACTGTGTGCAGGATGCAGACCGCTTGGACGCTATCGGCGCATTTGGTACGTCCTCGCCCCAATGCTCCTCGTAAGGACGTTTAACGACGTGCTATCATAGGTGTTTTACGCTGTGCTGCATACAGTGCTGTGACGAACCAGTCAGTAGAACTCAAGGTGTTATAAAATGCATTGCTAATAATTCTCTACTTGCAGCCCCTTACACACGCCTGACAATGATCCAAAACAGTCTATGTCTGCCGTCCAGCACTTCCATGATAAGCTCTTGCGCATCCGAGATCGACTAAAGACCATCCCAGGCAAGCAGCTTGCAGAAAAGCGACACAAGCTTGTAAGTTTAGCAAACAATCTCGGATCATAACTTCTGACCTGACCCATGTCGTAGATGGTTGACTTTCTGCAGTCCGTCGAAGAAGAGTATGATCTCAATCCGTAGTGCACGTTTACTTGTCCTTCAGAGTTGCATATGCCAGTGTGGCGCCTCGCCTTATTGAGAACTTCGACATTTTTCTACTCGTTGAAGTGGTTACTGTAGTATCGGAAACGTTTGCACCCGCATCCCTACAGCACGGCTGTGGGACGGCGTGAGATCGCTGCGATCTACGTGTGTGCAATGCAGTCCAAAAGGCGGGCCTAACGGGCTTGCAAGGTTAAAGTCTCGTGTCTCGCTCTGCCTCCCGATGATGCATGACCAATAGTTAACGATACAGTATAATGCAAATCAAACATGAAGTCCGTATATCAAATATCGTCACCAAATCCATCCATGTCAATACCATAGAAGAAATGCTGGAAATTGCGCACGGTCTTAGCTCAAACGATACAGAGACCACGATGAAACGAACCTTGTACAGGGCCATGACTTTCACGACCCACGCTTCGAGGTGGAAGATCTTTTTGTTGCCTATTCGCATGCGGACCTCCTAATCGAGAACACCATGAGCAATCTACTGAACGCGATAACCGTCACACCTACATAGACCGCTGCCCAGTGCATGATGTCGGCCTTTAATGCCTCGTCGACCTGCTCGACCACACGGTCTGCAATCGTCTGGCCGGACACATGCTCAGCGATTGCGTATAGAACTGACGGAGCGCCGATGTACCTTCAGAATCACTGTTGGCGGTATACAGTGGCTGAGCAGCTCATACAACTTTGCTCGCACATCCATCACGCGTTGTGGTGACTGTTCCTGGAGGATCATGTCCGCGACTTTCTGGCAGTACGTCTCCCAGTCCGGCTTCGCGATCGCAATCGGCTTGTCCAGGTCCGTCCTGCCACAAACAGATTGGCTATCCGCCATAAGGATTTGACGCGATAGTCTGACTTACGACTGCATCTTCAACGCTTCGAGTACGAGGACGGCTTTGCGAAGATTCCCGTTCGCGTCTTCCACGATGTTGTTGGCAGTTTGATCTGGGACATCAAATCCCTCTGCTTTCGCGACGTGCCGCAGGACAGTTATCATCTATGTAGTTCGTTAACCTCGCTCACAGAACCGGCGCGGAGGATAGTGCACAGCGCGCAGAACAGCGGAACAGGGCATCCGACGAACCTCCTCCGTAGTGGGTGCAGCAACGCGCACGAGCAAACATCGACTCTTGATAGGGGCAATGAGTCGAGAGGTCGAGTTCGCGCACAGGATGATGCGCAGGTTGGTCATGTATTTCTCCATTGTGCGTCGCAGAGCGGCTTGCGCATCACGAGACAATGAGTCCGCCTCGTTGATGACGACCACTACGGCATACCGTCAGCTTCCGCGCGCGACAGACGACACGAGTTTCGCGCGGTGAGAGAAAACGCACCCTTGAACCGCTGCTTGGCACTAAGGTCGACCTGCTGCGTCTGGGCGATCTCCTTCAGCAGTTCCTGGATGACCACCCGGTCGTAGTTTCCCACTTCACTGTGCATCAGATAGCATGCCAACGTTCAGGCCGGACCGTACGCAGGGACGCACCTGGGTGTGATCTCAATGTGGAAGTTGCTCTGCACGACGTTCACGTCCAGCTTCCGCCTTGACGGTGTCATGAACACCCTCTGGTCGATTTTGAGCTGCCCGTGTGCTCTTCTGTCAGAGCCCGTATCTATTTACAGAGGCAACGCTGGGCACACCTTCTCCGCGCCCTTCCCGTAGAGCTCCCTCAGTGTGCATGCAATCCGCGTCTTCTTCCCTGCGCCTGACGGCCCGTAAAAGAGCATGTGAGGAAAGTCCCCCAAGGCAGCCTAGTAGTGGAGCACAGATATATTATATTCAAGTTTCCGTATAACGCGAAATAGAAGCGAATTGAACACGAACTAGGGCGCGTAGGCGTGCCGAGAGGCTCTCATGGTAGTGGAGGTCATCGAGCGTTCTTGGTCGATGCTGCTCTCTATAAGGGCGTGACAACGAGCGGTTGGCATACGAGGCGCACCTTGTCAACCCAGAGAGACATGACGAGGAAGGTGAACCTGAACAAGAGCCGAGGTTCTCGAGGGCGAGGACGAAACAGTCTAGTCGCGCGGTGGCGCCCAGCGACGAGAAATGAGACGCGTCGCGTCACACATGTGACTTCACGCGTTTGACGCAATGCTCATCGCGGCGATGCTTCGACCTCCAGCTGACTGGGTTGCACAGGCGTAATATATTGTAAATTCTACGAAAAACCTGTACAACTATGTCGTACAGAGTATACAACGCGAAACGTAGAGTATGCGAACTAAGTGCAAGACAGCGGATTGGAGGTGGATACATCGTGTACAGTGGAGTGGGGAGACAAGGTGGCGACCATGACGTGATGCAAATATGTATTTCTGTGTGCATGTGTGATAAGACGATGAATGATACCTAACTGTTAGCTGCAAAAGACCTGGCTGGTACAAGACTCAACCCTCTCCTCTGCATCCTGTAATGTCCACCTCATGATCTTCTTAAACCTCTATGACCGAATAACGATAGCATGGCCCATCAAACAAAGTTACGCGGGGCTCGTAACCGCTGGGGCATTCATGGGTGGGGCCATCGTTACGGTCCCTCCCGCCACGATACTTCCCTTCAGGTCCTCCCGGTTTAGCGTCAGTTCGGCCTGCCCGCCCTTCTGCATATCAGCGGGTTCCACTTCGGGCAACCGCAGCTTCGTCATCTCGCGGACGAAAGATGTACCCCAGAACGCGGCCGAGTACTTGTTCACATACTAGGTAACAAAGCACAAGTCAGTTCCTCTGAAACGAGCCCGGACGAGCCATAATATAACGTACCTTGAACAGTTTCCGATGGTTCTCTGCCCGCGTCTCAGCATCCATGGTGACAGCTTCGTAGATCGCGTCCGCGACCGCCTGCGAGTCCCATGGGTTGACGACAAGACTGCCGTTCAGACTCTGCGCCGCGCCTGCAAACTCAGAGAGGATCATGACACCCTGGCGCTCCTGCTGGCATGCAATGTATTCATAAGACACCTACAGCGGCAAGTCAGTGTTATTTGAGGATGGAATATGCCGCAGAATGAAGGAAGGCGCACCAAGTTCATACCATCTCTCGTAGAGCTCACGAGGCAGACGTCGCTGACAGCGTAAAGCGCGCATAGTTCGTCAAAAGGCAGACTCTTGTGCATGAAGTGTATCGGCACAAAGTCGACGGTGCCAAAGCGGCCGTTAATCCGGCCAACGAGCTCGTTCACCGTCGCACGCAGGTTCTGGTATTCCTCAACATCTTGACGTGAAGGGACAGCCAGTTGCGCAAGCACAACCTAATGACAACATCAGTCGTGGTACATCTGCAATGAAATATGGTCGCGTACCTTGCCAATCCATTCTGGATGTTGACTGAGGAAAAGCTCGAGAGCGTGCAGCTTCTGTGGAACACCCTTGATGTAATCAAGTCGGTCTACACCAACAATGACCTTCACGTTGCCGAATCGTTGCTGGAGCTGCTCAATTCGTTTTTGCACACTTTCCTTCTTCAGGTTCTGTTAAAGCGAGCGTCACAATACGCAGCAATGCAGAATCAAAGCGGGGCGTACGTCAATGAACGAACTTGGGTCGATACCAATAGGGAACGTGCCAACGTGCGCGAGGCGGCCTTCGAACTCGACACCATTAGGCATTGTTGGGAGCGCGAGAATCCGCGTGCATGAGGACAGAAAGTGCCGAGCGTAGTCGTACGTGTGAAACCCAATTAAGTCCGAGTAGAGAATCCCCAGCAGAATCTCACGCCGTACGGGCAAAATCCTGTCAGGGATGAGCAACGCTCCTCTGCTCGCTGCACATCGGCGTACCTGTAGATCTCGCTCGACGGGAACGGTGTGTGCAAGAAAAAGCCAATCTTTATGTCGGCAATGGGAGCTGGTGGAATCTCGTCGGTCTCGATGCCATCGAGGATCCGTTCCAGCTCGGTGCTGGTTGTTTCGCCGACCTTCTGGGGCGCGTCGACAAGAGACCGGAGGAGTAGGGGAAGAAGCATGAGGTGGTAGTCCTGCACCCATACCATCGAGCCCGGCGTGAGCTGCGTCATGATCACCTGGGCAAATTGCATGTTCGCCTGGCGGTACGCAAGCCAGTTCTCCTCCTCGAAATTCATCTCACCGGGATGGTAGTGGAACAGCGGCCAGAGGATCGAGTTACTGAATCCGTTATAGTGTCTGTCGGCGACATCATCGTCGAGGTAGACAGCCTGGCAGGAGTATTCCTCCATGAGCCGGCGGTCGACGATGGGTCGGTCTTTCGGCGGGATGAAGAAGCCTGGCCAGCCGATCCAGGTGAAGGACATGGACTTTTTGCAGCCAGACAGGGCGGAAACAAGGCCGCCGGAGGACATCTTGAAGTGGTACTCGCCTGACGCGTCCTTCGTGATGGTGACGGGGAGACGGTTAGAGACGACGATGAGATGCTGCTGACCCGCGCCGCCGAGCTCTGGGAGCTGTGGGGAGAGGTCGGAGGGCGATGTGGGGAGAGAGGGCATGATGGGCGACGGCGACGGCGAGTGCCGCGGTGAGAGGAGTGCGGGGAAGAGAGAGATGCGGAGGAGAGGGAGGGATGAGAGGAGTTAAATGCAGTCTGGACACTCGAGTAAAACCACGGACTTATCGATGATGTCACATGTACGCTGCCCCGTGAAATGCTGGGATTTTGCACTGACGTCGTGACATGTCCCCATAGAATCACTTAACTTACTCCGATAAATTGATCCAGCCAATAGCGTCTCGAGATATGCCTGATTGCCTGGGTCTAGCTTCGGGGATTTGCATTGCCTGCATCCAGACGCTACTGCCTGTTTAGGAGATTCTCCTTCCCTTCTCAGGCAGTTGTCTCCGTATCCTTCCGCCATCAGCACACGAGCTCGCGTTCATTGGGCGCATGCTCACTCTCTGCTCGCTCTTCATCTCCAAACCATCTGCTCTCTTACCCTCTCCGATAAATACCCGCGGACAGATATCTCTGCACCGTTCATCATTCCCCACATCTTGGGCCTCACTTGCCTCCGTGGGCCCGACGGTCCGGCTTTGAGCCGTCTATAAGCCATCCGGGCCATGATTTCACTGTCGTCTTTGTGGTCACTGGATTCACCCAAATGCTGCCGAATACATAAAACGTCGGTCGAAGAAGGATCTCGCCCCGCACCTTTTGCGACGCATCAGCCATATTTTCGGGGCCCTATGCTTAGCTTGCCAATCCACGACGATCCTGCAAGGAATGTCTCGATAAATACGTCTGAGGCGTCTCAACTGCGCACGACTTCTTCCTCGAACGTGCACGTAATGACAGATTTATAGGTCAAAGAAGCCGTGTGTTGTAAAGTGAGCAACCCCATTGTGCCAGTTCTCGCACTCGAAACCAGCGTATCAAAACACAGTATCCTCCAAAGGAGGATCCCTTATGCGCACGTTTGCAGCAGTCTCACATCATTGGCACATGCGCTGCGTATCTACGCAGATCGTTACGTCCGTTACGTCCTTGCGCCATGTGAGTGACGATCGTCAGCCTCTTTCGAACGAAGCACGATTAGCGCATTTCGCACTTCACGGACGGACACGGAATGACATCAGGACTTCGTCTGTTTGCTCGTACTTTTCAGGCTTTCCGGTCCGCTGCCAGGCTCCAAGTAAAGATAAGCTTAATGTCTAAAGATAAGCTTAACGTCAAAGGCCATTGGTGGCCTCACATTAGAAAGTGGCGACGGCAAGTTGTACAACCATCCATGGCTGACAGTAGCTATGGTGTTATGTTCAGGTGAAAGTCATACTCCAACGCACGTCGATTCGGCGATAGCACCTCTATTCCGATCCTTGTAATAGTTGTATACCTGGAGTCGTTGACGATCAAAACGTTCTATGCACGGCGGCTACACTCTCAACTTCGACACAGAAAACGTACCTACATGTCAACTTACTGTTGCAAAATCGACCTCAGCGCAACCCTCTCCAGTCACGATCTCAACGACGCTGTGGAAGCGTCTGGAGCTGGAACGTCCGATGAGGCTGACATGTCAACCTGGCTGGACATGTCAGCCTCAAAGAGTATACAAGGGCGCCCCCGCCCCGTCGCATTTTCCTTATGGTAGACATGAATTCTGCCATGCGGTCTTGGTTTTCGGTAAATCTTGGGCTTGACGAGTCCAAGTGGGCGACGGACATCCGCCTGTCGCTCCCTGGGCCATGGATGCTCGCTGGAGTGGTCGTCTTCCTCATCCTCTCCGCTATCGCATCCGTGGTCCTCGCGCGGCTGGGTCTTCGCCGCGCATTCTCTCTGGTTCAGCACATGGGTCTTCTGTCTGGGACGACTTCATTGTCAGCTCTCGGGATCATCTGTGTGCTGTCTGTCCTTCGGGACTCGTCGGTGCTTGTGTCTCTGGTCTGGCTGGGTGTGCATGTCTCCGTGTCTGGGACGCGTGGTAGCGGTGCACTCAAGTCATGGTTGGGCTGTCTGGTGTTGTGGGCTGCCGTCGTCAGTGTCGGCGGCGTGTCTGCCATTGGACTGGTCAACGCGTCAAGACATCAATCTACACAGCAACGCGGTCTCGGACGGCTCGTGCTCTGGATATGCGGACCTACTTCGGTGTTCTGGGTCAATGCCATGCTGCAGTACTACTCATGGAGCCGGTCTGCTGGATGTCACTGGTTGGCGTCTGGCACTCTCGATCCTTGGATGCATGTGACATGGTCTCCATCGGTGGGTGCATACGCATCTGACCCCTCACGGTGTATTGATTCCATCTGGGTAGGAATTGGTTCGTCCGGCGCAGGAGTGGCTCTGGGGCCAGCTGTACCGAGTCGCAGGCTACAGCAAGGACACGTCGCGCACCGCTCGGACGGCCATCGTACGCGTGATCACGCTTGTGGAGGCGTACGGATTGGTCAAGTTGGGCGTCGCGGGGTACATGCCGTGTACGTCGACGTCAGTGTTCTGGGTCACACAGTACAGCGCGGTGTCGACGACGGTGATATACTGCGGGCTGTGGTGGTGCGACATCGTGATTCGCGAGAGGTGTGCGCCTCGGAGCGGTGTTCTCCCCTCGCCGCCATCCTCGACAGTACTGGTAAGTGTCCTCGACGATGCTGGTTGACGTGGGTATACTCACGTAGGACAGTCGGATGATGAGTCTGACTGGCACAGCGACCTGGACCTGTGGTCTTCAGACTCTGAGGACGGCTTCAGTGGCAGCGATAGCGACGACGACGACGATGAGTTCTTCACTTCTCGTCCTTGTACTCCCACGCTGCGCGCCGGATGGACCTACACTTCCGGCACGTCTACTGGCGTCGTCAGCGCAGAGGCCTCGGGCTCAGGTCTGAGCGTCGTGGACAAGCTCGATGCTGTGATGTGCAAGAGCGCGCTCGACACGACGGCGACAAGGACTGACGCCGACGTCAACGATGAGACGTCGAAAGCGCAATCAGACATCGCAGCGATGATGGCCGACACACAGGCAATGGTGCTCGAGGAACTGCTGAGGACTGTCGAAGGCGATGTGGAGCGTGGCAACTTCCGTCTGGAGGAGCTTGCTGCCGAGGCTGAGGAGGTCGTTGGGCAGCTTGAGCATGCTCGTCAGGCGACAGCAGACGCGAAGGAGATCCAGACGGTCTCTTGTCGAGAGATCGAGAACACGAATGGACGCGTGCAGGACCTCGAGGCAAGCATCTCGATGCTGGATGGCACTGGCAAGGATGCGGAAGAGCAGTTCCAGCGGGAGAAGGCTGCGATCGAGGTATAATTCATTGCTGACTTTGTAGCTCCTGTCTGATGGCGATCTGCTGCAGGCGCTGATGGACGAGGTGCAACGGGATGCGGGAGTTGCAGCTCGTGGTCTGGAGAGCGAGGTCGAGTGCGCTCGTGCAGAGTGCGATGCCAAGGATAAGCTGGCAATGTCGCTCGAGGAGCGCATTGGGCAGGTTGCGCGAGAGCATCAGGACATGCTCCAGCACCTGCAGTGCGAGAGGCAGCTGGTCGAGGTGCGTGGACACGCATTGGGTCTTGTCGCATTGGCCTGACTGGGTTCAGGACGAGGTCAAGCTAGTGCGTGAGGAGGTAGCAGCAAAGGGATGTGCTATGGAGAGGAAGGGCGTTGCCGTTGAGCAGGCGCAGGCTGAGCACGCTCAGATCAAGGTCAGTGATATCAGTGTTTCCGATGATCTCACTATTAATATGTGCCCACAGCATGAGTACGACGCGGAGGTCATGGAACGGTCTGGGGTTGTCAAGCAGCTTGAGGTCGAGGTCGGTGCGAAGACGTCCGAATTGAAGGTCGGCCGGGGTACCCTGGATTCCATCGAGGAGGAAATCGGCACGTTCAAGGCGCACTGCTCGGGGCTCGAGCAGACTCAGCTGCAGAACCAAGCAGAGAAGGAAACCATTGAAGCAGCCTTACAAGTCGTCAAGCAGGAGGTTGAAGCCAAGGAATACTCCCTGCGTGAACTGGCTCTGGAGGTTTCCAGAGTGACGCGATCCTGCAATGAGTTGACGGAGCGACTCGACGCTGAGGAGAGCAGCCTCGAACTCCAGCGCACAAAGGCACACTTCGCCGAGGAGACACGCAAGGACAAGATCAGCCAACTCGAGGCGAAGCTGGCCGTTTCTGACGCTACGAACGAGCAGCTGGTCGCTGACCTCACCACGGAGCAGGCCCTCCTCGAGAACGAGGACATCGAGCTCACTCAGGAGCAGGTGGGCCTCGAACAGCGAACAGCGGAGCTCAAGGCCCAGGGCGCCGAGCTCGAGACGCGAGCAAGCGGTGTTCAGGACGACATTGTCGCGCTCGAGGACACCCACTGCAGCGTCCAGGATGAAGTGGCTGTGCTCAAGGAGCAGACTTTGATCCTGGCAGATGAGACGCGCAGGGCGGAGGAGCTGTTCGAGGGAACGCTGGAAGATGACCGATGTGTTCTGACGGAGTTGGAGGAGGAGGAGGCGGAGCTCAAGGCCGCTCTGGGCGAGGTGGACGCGAGCGAGCAGCGCCGGATTGAAGCACTCCGGGAGCAGCTCCCGCAGCTGTACGAGCAGTACATCTCGGCTGGGCGCGGCTAGACACATGGATACCGGTAGGAAGTTTCAGCCAACAGCCATAGGTTCACACTGGGAGATCTGGTCCGCTGGCAAGGTATGCGGGCACATCTCGGGTCATTGAAGTGTATAATCCATGGGATGTACGCATGGCTTAAATTTATCCTCGTGTGTTGGTTACTTGGTGACTCAAATGTGTACACCGCTGCTTCTGTGTGGCATAGGCGTTGTGAGGATGGCCTTGTTGTCGTCCTTAGAGGGAGATCAGCGCTGCTCAAATCCACAGAACATCAAGTTAGGCTGCATAAGACACTCGGAATTACGTGACAGCTTCGGGCGTTCCAATGATGCTAGCCGTGCAGCATCAATACAATGCTGAAATAATGATGTGCCAACCCGTAGCATGGGCAGTGGCCTGCAAGCCAGCCGATGGAGTTCGCGCACAGACGTTGCCATCAACATTGACGCCGTGTCATTGCTTTCATACAGAAAACTATATTACAAATATGTTCCAGGATACCGGTGATGTTACAATTCCGCAATGAATCCTACTCACGTACAAATAAGCCCCCGCACGCGCGTGATTGTCGTGTTCTCCATCTTCCACCTTGAAGTCGATCCGTCCACGCCTTGAAAACGTATGGCCCATCAAGATTTGCCACCCACTCCGTCAGCACCGGAGGTAAAGCCCTGCTGTACACCTATTGCATGAACAGTGAATGCCAGAGATATACCAGCCGCAGCCGACACGTCTCCTCGGAAGGCCTCCTCCATGTTCTGCATCTTCTGTATCTTCTTCAACGACTCCCGCAACAGCCCGTCGAGTTGCGCACGGAATTCCGCCTGCGAAGGGAGCATCTGCAGCGGATGGCTCCCATTCTTGCACTTCGCCTTGTGCTGAGACCAATCGGCCGCCTGGCATGCAGACCCGCAATACAGGATCTGCGTCAGAAAGCGTCAGGTTACGCCAGGGAACATCGAATTCGCAACAGCTCACCCTCTTGCAGCCGGTGCACTTCTTCATCTTCGCCCCGTCAACGCCTTCCGCCGCCATACAGCCAGTCGCCTCGCATCGCTTGTATAGCGGTCCTCCATCGTTCGCAACCTTCGCGACCTTCTCGATCTCAATCCGAGGACGCGCATCGATCGATTTGGGTATCGTCTCGATGTACAGATCTACGCTGTCGTTCCAGGCCTTTGCGGCTTTCTCACATCCGACCTTCGGGAGAGTATTCTCATACGGCCTGAGGATGCCAGTGTCAGTCGCACGTACCTCACGCGCTGCAGGAAGATACACTTACATGACAATGTATGGAGACAGCTTCTTCATGACAGCGATGAAGGCAACATCTCCAAGCCCCTCGCGAGAAAGTGTGTCGATGATGTCTCCTACGTGAAGCAGCTCAGCAGCGACCCGCGCCTGAATGAAGGCCTCGTCGGGGCGTATGCGTCCCGCGTAATCCGTGAATGCGTTCAAGACGCGACGGAGCTCTTGGTCGATGTTGCGCGGGTCGAATGTCGGTCGACTAAGCCATACACCACTGGCCGCGAGTCTTTGCTCTTTGTCGGACCAGCTCTCTGAGAGCAGTGCAGAACGCTTGAGGCAACACTTGCCGTACTGCTTTCCAGAGCCGCACCGGCAAATAAAGCCCTTCGGATATGGTTGAGCACGAGCAGCGTGACACCGAGCCAAGGTCTTTCCAGAGAAACATGGACAGAGGCGCTCCGGACGCTTGGGATTTACATGAGCTGCCAGGAGCTCGGTCAGGTGCTCCTGCTCTTCGAAGTCGCTAAAGAGAGACATGAGGTTGGGAGAACCTTGGGGGGCAGAATCTGCGCCATGCTGGAGAAGCATGTCGACGAGTTCCCATTGTCTGGCCTCGCACGCAAGCTGGAGACAAGTCTCGTTCGCGGAGGATTTGATGTTTGGATCTGCATGTTGTTGTAGGAGCACATGAACTATCTGCGTTAAAGACCACACTCTATTGCGCGGTTGGCCTTTTTGGTTGGCCATGAGGTCCGGAGGGAGGGAAGGAAATCGAAATCGCCCAGGCAGAGTGTCCAAACCCTCCTGAGACCCCCAAAATGTCCACATCGCATCGAGTATCAGAACCAGCGTGAAAAGAAGAGGTGTGCGCCCTTTAGCGTCTTGGCGGTTGACCATTGTGCCCAGACGTATGCACTCGTATGCCATAGGGACATCGGTCAGTATTACTGCAACATGGAGAAAGCTGCTATGATCTCCTTTCCCCAGTACGCTGAAACTGTCCTGAGGATCCGGGGGATCCTGCGGGACCTCGAGGTCTGGAGGGATGACATCGCACGACGGATTCAGGCCGCCACACATGACCCAGTGGCGATACCTGCCGAAGAGCTCCGAGTAGATCCAGGATACATCCGATGCAGATTGGGGAATTAAGTTCAAGCCAATGTCGTCGAAGATCGACCTAGGAAGACATATGGGAGTAGCAGGAGGAGGCTTTGCGGATTCCATCCTAGTTCTGCAATAGCGTAGAAAATGGTGACAATATGAGCGCGATCGTAATCTCGAGATGTGTAGTAGGCTTACGGGGTGCAGATGAGGAGACCTTCTGCGCTCGATCCTGGGTTTCGGGGGGACTTGCACTAATGACTGCAGGTGGGATCTAGTCAGAATTCCCAGTTAGGAAGCCCACCCACGGACCACGGTGTCTATTACTCTGTGCTATACTGATGGTCCAAATATGCCAGCCCATCGGAAGTATCCTTATCTTTCGAGACGATATCTCCTCGAGGAAGCTCTACAGGCGTCAGTTTTTATGTGCTTGAATGTTGTAGAAGAAACAAGCTCGTCGTTCCGAACCAGCTACTGCTAGTGATGTACACGGCCCTGCCTTGCCTGAAAGTCGGGGCTAAGCGCTACGGCGTGGCCCCTTCAAGCGACTCAGGCCTTAGTACAGGGCTCGGCTTAGGCTCCCGCAGTACAGAGGTGAGCTCGCTGTTCAAATAACGTCAAGTAACGAGCAAGATGGTGGTGCTAGTGACTGACGTACCATGTCCTACGCTTCTGCGAGGTGAGCTTCTGCCCCAAGGGTTGTCAGACTCAGACGGCCATTCAGGGCGATCTGTTATCAATTAGAAATGCAAGGTATAGAATAGTACTCAAGATATACCAGTGAGTCCTCATCTTTAGGAATCCGAGAGCCTACTTATGATTGGAATCAATAACAAGTTTATTGGGCAGCTCAGTATTCTTTTGAGGTGTGTCCCTGCATCCTTCCTGGCGCCACCCCAAAGCCGCCGGCCCATGGCTCGCCTCGGCCTACCCACTGCCAATGACGCCCAACGAAGAAGTACCAGATGACATTGTGGCATCTCGGATGGGTCGAGTCAAAAGGATCGCGTCAATAAGATCAGCGCTGGATACCCTCCCCAGCCCGGCAGATATGCCTACACTATATACATCACATCTATCGTCGCGAATTACGCGCAGACTTTCTGCGAATGCCTTCAGCTCGCGCCAGTCCTCTCTGTTCCGACTGGTCCACAGCCTCCGCTTCAACCGCCTTCAGTATCTTGATAACTACGCCCACCGCAACTTTGTCGCCTCGTCGGTGAAACGCCTTGATGAACATCTTGTAGAGCGGCCGCACATGCTTAGCGTATGAAAGGCTGGAGTGGACTTCAGGGATGTTCAACATCTGCGTAGTCGGTGCAGCGGTGCCGAAGGGCACCACCGACCGAAAGTGTAGGCCGCCCGTGGGGTACCCGCTTCGCACCATATGATCGAAGAGCACCCGTAGCTTCTCGCGATCCACCACGGAAGTCCACCGCATCAGGCCCACGAGCAAGACATTCACGGTCACTCGATCAGGGACGAAGCCAAACTTATTCGTCAGCTGGTTGAGCGTATCGAGGCCCTTGCGTACGCGCCGCGCGTTCCGTCGCGACTTTGCGAGAAGGCTGCTATACAGAATGTGGTTTCCGATGGCGGTCCGCGAGCTTTCCGACTGCGCGTCTCGCAACCTTTCGTACATCCGCTTGGCAGCCCGCATGCGACGAGCACGGATCAGGACTCCTACAGCACGGTGCACGAAGTGTCTGGGCTTAACATGGCGCTCAAGAAAGCGGGGGACTCTGCAAGTCAACATCGGCACCGGTGAAGCTTCTTGGTAGCGAAGCTTCCGTGCGAAGGATACTGCAGCAGATTGCGTCTCTACACTTTGCGCAAGTTTCAAGGCAAGCGAACGGGCGCCGACGCGCGAAAGGTGCAAGATGAGGGCCCTTCCCGACGAAGGACTGTCCAGCTGGCGGGACTTAATGGCAAGCTCGTAGACAGTCACAGCAAGACGGAACTGGCGATGGCGTAACAAAGCCTCGAGAACCAATACGAATGCCCTGCCTGAGAAGTAGCCGGGCCGTGCGATGGTAACAGACTTGAGCACTGCAACAGCAGTAGACGACTGGCCGAAGCGCGGCATCAGTGGCAGGACATTCTGTAGTGTGGATCGCAAGGCATGTGGAGGAGGCTTGAACGTGAATTGCTTCAACATTGCGTCCCCTACGGCTGGGCTGAAAAAGGCTTTTCGGAAGTGATGTCCTCCTCGCACAAGGACGGACAGGATGCTAGTGAGGATTCGGAGATGCTGCTTGGGTGTGAAGTGGCCCTCCGAAAGAGAATCGAGGGCAAGTTTGACGGATCCCTCCTCAGCCAGGGCGTCGTTTAAGTCTGTGAGAGACTCGCTAGTGACTCCGATGTTGAGCTGAAAAGCGAGGAGACGTAATGCATGAGCAGCTTTGGCATCGATGTGGGACCAGCTGCTGAGCGTTGTGCTGACGACTTCAGACAGTAAAGTGGGATCTGAGATGTTGTCCATGACAGTGGACAGCGCGAGATCCGTGGGTACCCTGCATCGCAGAGAGGATGTCAGGAATTCCTGTGCCAGGCGTAAGACTGCGGGGCGCGTGTCCGAATCATCCCCCTCCAGGTGCCCACTCCACAGCATATAAGATGTGCAGAATTGAGCGATATCTTGACACAGCCCGCGATTACGCAGATATCCTGCCAGCCGAAAGAATTCAGCAGATATTGCAACGGCTGCGACAGGGTGGCTGTGTCGTTCCACCTCACGGACAGCGGATATCCAGTTTGACCATAGCGTGTTCAGAATACGACTCACTTCGTGGACTGCTTCATCAGAAAGGGAAGCGGTACGCATATCCGATCCAGAGCCGATTGTTCGTCCCAGTGTGGCAAGGACACACACCGCTTGCCAGTCGGCGGCTGCCATACGCGGAGTGTCAAGCTGCGCAGTCGGCACACCGAGATTTGGTGAGCTTGGCGAAAGCCCTCTCGCCAGGGCGAGTAAAATAAGATATGTCCACTGCGTGCGGAGAGAGCCGTCGTCACTTGTCGGTGGGAACAACGGACATAAAACACTTTGCGCCCAGTCCAAAAGCGGTGAAGTCGACGATTTACTTCGAGTGAAAAGGGCGCGTTCCAGCGAGGTGATCAGGACCTCCACGACAGACGCTTGGGAGGCTGAGCGGGTACTGTCAGCCGGTCTGGAAGAAGTCGGACTATGGCTGGAGAGTGACGCCTGGATCGACAGACGCCTACATAGTCTCCGCTGAACTACTTGCAGGATATTACGCTTCATCTCAGGCCTAATGTCTTGATCGGTTCGGAGCAAGACTTTCCAAAAGACGGCGAGTAGTTGAGGAGGACAGTCGTGGTACCAAAGAAGTAGATCGCATGCCTTGCAGATCGCCATCTCGATGAACTCCTCATTGCCATTCACCAGAAGGGCCTCTAGATAATGCACGTGCACATCTGGATGTACTTGCCAACGGATACAGTTGTAGTGGTGACAGGCTGAATGCACTACCAGAAGCAGATCAATAACTGAGCAATGCGGTATGATGCATACTTACAATGTGCCCATTTCCCGCTGTCTGCCGTCTGCAACTCTGCAATATGTGCTCGCATCAGCCAGTAATGATCGCTGACGTTCAGCCTGTACCCTAAGGAGCTTTTGTCCTTGAGGATGCGTCGTAGAAGACCCCAATGTGGGCGCAATGAATGAGCAGACATACGAGTCACGAGGGGATGAGAGTAGACGGAGACATAGGGACGTCGGGATGTCGATACGGACAGAGAACCGACGAGGCATACGAGAGCTTGGAAGTCGCCCGGTTTGAAGGAGGGTAACTGGCCGCGAGTGTTTGCTGAGAGATACAAGTTGCGAATACGGTTGATACCGAACGGTTCGTCAGACTTCACGGTATGATTGGCGTGGAACAAAAGTTCACGCAGTCGATCTGCGGAGGATGCATTGCTTGAAGGACCAGCACGCCTTCCTGCATCCAATACGTCGTTATGCGAGCGTTCTTCCGAGGATGGAGCTGGAGTGACCCCATGGGGCTCGGGACGGCGTCCGCCTCCATAGCGGAGTGTGCGGTCGGTAAGTAGATGGGTTAAAGCTCCCGGATGTTCTGATACTGCTCTGGTGCGCATGGCTGGGCGATATGATGTTTCTTGCCAGGCCCGCTGGGTCTCCATTTCCATAGCCTGATTGAGAGGGCCACGTCTGGCGCCATTGTATACGGAGAGTAACGGCCCGTCGTAGGTTTGTGAGGACTTTGAATTTGTGCCATACAATCTAATCCAAAAACTAGACGTCGCGAACAGGTATGGTCTGGATGACGGTATGAGACAATCGTCTGACGTGAGCTTCACGTCCGAACTTACCGTGGCGACGTTGCAATGTCAACTGCATACCCGCCTGCATTCTGGACAGTCCGCAGGCACCATCGCCACATTCCATTGCATGGAGATCTTGTCAGACCTTGTGCTGCCCGGTCGCGCTCCGCGACGTGTCCGACACGTCAGATCGTATACCGTGGACCTATCAACTTGGCCTCACAATCCAAGATGAATCAGCACGCGAGTTAAAGCAGACCGTGACAAGGAGCGACTGGCGCACTGCCGACAGGCAGGCTTGCTCACCGTCGGGAACAGCGAGCGCGACCTCGGACGCGAGACAGATCGAGGAGTTGCACGTGGGGATGTCGACACGTATTTGGTTCTTGTGGCGAGGTGGTCTTCGGCAGTGTCCGATATTCATCAAACTCTAATTGGCGTACTGCAAGCCACTACGCCCGCGAATCCCGAAGCTACGGTCCGGTCCGCACACACATCCAACGACCAGTCGCCTTGAAAAATCCTTTGGCACCACAGGTGAGCAGGCTACGCAAGAGGAGAGAATGATAGGGGAGATTGCTGACGATGGTTACAGAGGTCATAGGGAGGCACTGATTCATTTCCCACCCATTCCACATCACTCGTAACCTGTGAGTCTGACCTCCAGTAAACTAAGGGAGGAGACGCGTCTTACGTGGATCCAGCCAGCCAGTAAATCACAATGGGCGCCACAAGAGCACAAAAGGAGCTTTACTTCGCGAAGCTCAAGGACTTGGTCGCCAAGTACCGTAAGTCACTCAGAGTTTCTTAGAGTCCGCCATCTCACGCGTGCTTCCATCAGCCTCGATCTTCGTGGTCAATGTCGACAACGTCGGCTCAAACCAGATGCACCAGATCCGTGTTGCCCTCCGTGGCAAGGGCATCGTTGTCATGGGCAAGAACACCATGGTCCGCCGTGCTCTCCGGTCCATTCTGAGCGAGTACCCCCAGTTTGAACGTCTGCTCCCTCACGTCCGCGGCAACATCGGGTTTGTCTTCACCTCGGGCGACCTCAAGGAGATCCGTGACATCATCACTGCCAACAAGGTCGCGGCTCCCGCTCGTGCTGGCGCGCTTGCCCCCAAGGATGTCTCTATCCCCGCCGGTAACACTGGCATGGAGCCGGGCAAGACCTCCTTCTTCCAGGCCCTCGGTATCCCGACCAAGATCGCTCGTGGTACGATTGAAATTGTGTCCGACGTCCAGGTCGTTTTCGCTGGCACCCGTGTCGGCCCGTCCGAGGCGACGTTGCTCAACATGTTGAACATCTCGCCGTTCACGTACGGTATGACTGTCGTCCACATCTTCGACCAGGGCAATGTCTTCTCTCCCGAGGTGCTCGACATCTCGGAGAAGGAGATTTTGGACCGCTTCCTGTCTGGTGTCCAGACTATTGCTGCGATCTCGCTCGCGCTCAAGTACCCCACGCTCGTCTCCGTCATGCACTCTCTCGTCAACTCGTACAAGAACCTGCTTGCTGTGTCCATCGCCACCGAGTACACTTTCGAGGGATCCGAAAAGGTGCGTCATAGCTTCGTTCTTTATGTTCTTTGTGATCCGAAGATGTGTATCACTATTTACACTGAAAATGCTGAGTCTTCGGACGTGCTGTTAAAAATGATTTCTGTTCTCTGATGGATCCTGTCTTCCTTTCTTTACGGGCAATTGCTGATATGGCATCCATCTCAGATCAAGGAGATATTGGCCAACCCCGAGGCTTTCGCCGCTGTCGCTGCCGCCGCCGCCCCCTCAGGCGATGCTGCCCCTGCCGCGGAGGAGGCTCCCGCTGCGAAAGAAGAGGACGAGGAGGAGTCTGAGGGTGACATGGTACGTGACTTCCCTTCCGATGGAGGTATTCTCCTGTTGACCTTCTACTGTTTCAGGGCTTCGGTCTGTTCGACTAGATGCTATCCTACGCTGTCATGCTATGTATCGTATCTGACGCAATACACTTGCGCGGTGGGCGTATTGCATTGCTGTAGCCCTTATTGAAACGCATACCATTACAACCCGTGCCATGTGGCCTCGGCAAGATCGCCCAAGATCCTAGCGTGCCTTGTGATTTCAGCAATCTGATTCTCCGATCCTGACGACTTCCTCTCGATCAGTGCAACCGCGCAGCATGATGGTGAATATGCATAATCCAAAGTCGGAAGGGCTCCCGCACATCACGACGTATTTACATACGCTATCGGTACTGTCCAAGTCAGAGAAAAGGACGTGTCTCTTATGACGGAAACAAGCTGCAATCTTCGTTGCAGTGGATCGGCTATCAGCGGAGTTCAATAAGGACCTCGTAAATGTCCGGCAATAATGCCGGCTCGTCACTGCGACACGTCAGCGTACGGTGAGAACGCCTCCGATGGCCTCTTCTTGCGTCCAAAGCTGAAATTTAATGAGCCTGGAAGCTTCGGATATGGCGGTTACTTTCTTGACCCGATTCCGGGTACTTTGCCACCGGTCCTATCCTGAATACTTACTTCAGTCGCTTTCGAGTAAACTGACCATTACTTACTGATCTGGAAGTTAATCGCTGATGAGGGCATGACATGTGAATGCCACTACATCGGAGTGCGTCTTTGTGGCGCCTGCCGCAACGTATACGGCTTGCGGGTAAAACAGGTCTAGATTTGCGAATTTTCTTCGGGGTCCTGTCTCGTGGGGCACCCTGTCGTCGTGGCAAACCGCCCCTTGACCTGAAAGAAGGATATGTTCTGCTGACCTGCGTCGGCCTTATATGAATCTCGCGTTCTACATGTACTGATTGCTATCAAGGTGCAGTTCGAACAATCATAGCTACTTCAACACTTCTGCACATGCTCGACAACTTCGAAAGCGACAGCATCGAGTGCATATCTACGAGAAACGGACCATGACGTGCTTTGTCTGCAAGTGCACCACCACCAAGTTACCGGAAGCCATCACTATGCCATCCTTATGCTGTCAGCATCTTCGCATCGTGGTAATCGTCGTACTCCTTCGTGTTTATGCTTGATACAGCCGTATGTGATAGACTAATTTTTACCGCGCACAACTTTTGCTTGGACCGGGGGTGCTGGCATACAGAGGGCGTTGCTGCGACCTTTCTGCCCGTCTAATGAGCACGCGAACATGTTTGACCCATCATCAGCCAAGTACGGTCGGGCGTACATAACATATCGGTACGCTGTATCGACAATATTGACAAGGACCCCGGCAAGGCCCGATCGGTGGCATAGGCACAAAGATAGACCTTCTACCCGCCAACCGTAAAATGTAGCGCTTGTGTGGGCTGCAGGCAGCGACATCCGTATGGCAAAGGCCAAGATCATCCTCCGGTCATCTAGTAAGCAGCTGGTTGGCAACGATCGTCCGCACTCGGGGGCGCAAGGGGACAACTGTTTGTCCCGCCAGGCGATCGCTTAGCAATCGAAGGGGGTTGGCAAATATAAGGCAGCACGCCTGTCGCGACGCTAGCACACGCACCTTTTCCCATTACTATCTCTCTCTACAAGCCAGCACATAAACAGCATGCCTGCAGTCACCTCAGGAAAGATTCTTGTCTCCGGCGCAAACGGCTTCGTTGCCGTCTGGGTCGTGAAATCTCTGCTCGAGCGTGGTTACACTGTCCGGGCAACTGTCCGCTCCGAGAACAAGGGCACACACCTGCGCAAGATCTTTGCGTCCTATGGCGACAAGCTTGAGCTGGTCACAGTGCCTGACATCACCACGGTGCGTGACGCCTCACTTGTCCCACTTTCTCCGACTGACGTTATGTATAGGCCGGTGCATTTGACGAAGCCGTCAAAGGCGTCGACGCTATCGAGCACACCGCCTCGCCCTTCCACTTCAAGGCTGATGAGCCTGAGGAGATGATCACTCCTGCCGTGCACGGCACTGTACGCATTCTCGAATCCGTGGCCGCACATGGGACCTCCGTCAAGCGCGTCATCGTCACGTCTTCTGTGGCAGCCGTGTTCACTGCGCAGAGCACCCCGCGCACCTTCTCTGAAGTAGACTGGAACGAAGGCTCGATAAACGACTGCAAGGCGAACGGCCGCAACGCACACCCTGTCAGCAAGTACTGCGCGAGCAAGACACTCGCCGAGCGTGCCGCGTGGGAGTTCATGGAGAAAAACAAGGGCAAGCTCGCGTGGGACCTCGTGGTGCTGAACCCGCCCTATGTCTTCGGGCCGCTCCTCCACGAGGTCAGTGGGCCCGATGCGCTGAACGAGAGCAGCCAGGAGTGGTACGATGCTGTCGTCAAGAGCACCCTCTCTCCTAAGGACCTGTCCACGACCGGGTGAGTCTTTCGTGGCGTTTCAACGCGCAAGGCCGCTCATGTCGTTCCTCTTAGCGCGGAGTGGATCGATGTCCGCGACCTCGGAGACTTGCACGCCTTGGCGCTCGAAAAGGAGGAGGCTGGTGGCCAGCGACTGCTCATCAGTGGCGGCCTATGGAAGTGGCAAGACTGGGGTACGTCGTTTGCCCTACATACTTGACGCCGTCGCTCACCTGAACCCTTCACAGTCAATGCTTCGCGGAAAGCTGGTGCCGACGTTGCCCCTGGCGATACGACGTACGACCCGAAGACTACGACGCATTTGACCGTATACGACGTGTCGAAGTCCAGCAAGATCTTCGGCTTCAAGTACCGTACGATGGACGAGACCACGCGCGACATCCTCGCTGACTTCAAGTCGAGGGGATGGGTCAAGGCATGAGGAGCAATATCCACTGCGACGTGTCGTGAGAGAATGTCATAGAGTCAGCACATAATGAGTTCACACAGTTGTACAATACACATACACACACACATAGAATGCCTGCATGCGATATGGCGCGACGCAGAGGACGCCTTTTGAGAAGTAGCAGTGGGCCCCAGGGAAGGTGCTGTCGGAGGCGATAGCACTCAATTATCAACTGGGAGTTGACGCGTGTGCGAAGGGACAAGTAGCTTCGTGGTGGTATGTGACTCATGTCCGATGTAGGCAGGCTGCATACATCGGATATGAGTCAACCCGCGAGCGTCGCCATCGAGCGCGTCGCTCGGGCGCAAATGCCTGCCATCTGCTGATATACACAAACTTATTACGTGAGTGTTCATTGTTTAGTCGTCAGACATGATGCTCTTCTTCTGGTGACACGAAAATCTGCTATAATTCGTCTCCATCCGTTGCGCAAGAAGACGAGAATGTCTGAATAGCCACGGCTCACCGTTTGCGCATAATTCTTGCTTACATTCGAGTGAAAACGAGTCGAATAACTTCTGTAAGACGCATACCTTGCGGCTGAGGCGTTGAGATGTCGATGTCGAGGCTATTCGGAGATGCAGTCGCGACTGCGACGTTATCCAAGTATCCAGATCGCGATTCAATAGCGGGATCAGACTGAAGCAACATCATCCATGCAGAAGAAAGGATGTGGTCACATGGCAGAAACCCTTCAGAGCTTGTTGCACGACCTGAGAGACGGCTGATATGCGACGGCGAGGCCGACCCTCTCAATGTTCGTCTGTTGCCGCTGTAAGTACCTCCAGGCGCCCAATTACGTTGACGAGCGTTCGTCAGGGAGCTTCACCCGACTACGAATTCTAGATTTTCGTCATGCTACTAGTGTCCTGTGTGTGGAACGTAAGACGCTTCTGGTTCAAGCTGCACAGACTCCGGATACCCGTGCATAACAACATCATTGGCGCGCGTCATTCTGGTTGACGAATGCTGTGGGAGGGCGTTTGAAGCGCACCGGCCCAGAAAACGACCAAGAACCGGAGACCGCCCAGCATGCGAAGACTCGGAAATCTCGCTAGGAGTACAGTTGGAGATAACTTTGTTTCCATTATTGTCCTGACATGCGAATGCGCGGGTCCGTGATTGGGTTTACACGAGTCAAAGTGGCCTACAATGGTCTCGTAACCAGACTAGCCTACAAGAGGAAGTCTCTGTCTCTGTTCATCGTTACAATTTTCCAGGTACCGTTAATGCAAGGACTTCCGAGTGGGTTACCTGGGAGGTATACGTGGGTCTCGGGGACTTGCCAATTGGTAACTTTTGGCATCACTAATCAGAGTGATCGGAGATCGATTTCCCCATTTATGAGCTGTATACGTCACGGCAATTTTCGGGATGTGTGTTATTAGGCAGGGTTCATTTTCAAAATGGACGTAAATCACGGCGCGACGATTGTGGAAATACGTCACTACATTTCTCTGTGGTCAATGTACAGGTGCGCAGGATTTTCAGCACTCGTGATATCCATCCTTCAATGCCCCATCCGGAACAAACCTCATCCGCCACTGCAACACGAATCCTCTCGAAAACGTATCGGCGCCGGGCGGAATGGAGGCTGACGAAGATGTGGTCCCGGATGCTACGGGAATGATTTTGTCTCTGTCTGCTTAGTGATCGACGCTGAAATGCATATATAACCTTGCATGGGTGCAGGCAGCCGCTGCATCTAGTATCTACATCTCACCTTACTGGACCACCAGCTCCACACACCCCTCATCATCATGCCCACTATCACCTCAGGAAAGGTCCTCGTCTCTGGCGCGAATGGTTACGTCGCTCTCTGGGTCGTACGCTCTCTGCTAGAGCATGGCTACTCCGTCCGTGCAACCGTCCGCTCTGAGAGCAAGGGCACGCACCTGCGCAAGATATTCGCGTCCTACAGTGAAAAGCTCGAGCTCATCGTCGTCCCCGATATCACTGCGGTACGTCCTACACGCTGCGCTCGCACCTTAGCAGCACCTGACATTCGCGTAGGCCGGCGCGTTCGACGAGGCTGTTCAGGGCGTCGATGCCATCGAGCACACCGCCTCGCCCTTCCACTTCAAGGCTGAAGATCCTGAGGAGATGAACCGTCCCGCTGTGCTGGGCACAACACGCATGCTCGAGTCTGCGCTTGCACACGGCAAGGCGGTCAAGCGCATCGTCGTAACCTCGTCCTGCGCCTCGGTCTTCAATTTCCCCGTCCCCGGCAAGCGGCGCACATTCTCAGAGGCAGACTGGAACGATCAAATGGTCGAAGATGTGAAGAAAAACGGGCGCAACGCGCACATGTACAGCAAGTACTGCGCGAGCAAGACTCTCGCGGAGCGCGCCGCCTGGGAGTTTGTCGAGAAGAACAAGGGCAAGATTGGCTGGGATCTCGTCGTGCTCAACCCGCCCTACGTTTACGGCCCCATGCTCCAAGAGGTCAGTTCCCCCGATGCGCTCAACGAAAGCATGCAGGAGTGGTACGACGCTGTCGTCAAGAGCGCTCACCCCGTGAAGGATCTGAGTGAGATTGGGTGAGTAAAGCTAGCTTCTCTGGCCGGCTCCAGCTTATGTAGACATGGTTAGTTCTGAGTGGGTTGATGTCCGCGACCTCGCTGAGGCACACACCTTGTCGCTCCAGAGGGAAGCGGCCGGCGGCGAGCGCATCATTGTCAGCGGTGGCCCATGGAAGTGGCAAGACTGGGGTGAGTTCCTCCCGTTTGCCTCATTGTCCCGCTTTACAACTCACTTCACTTGACACAGTTAACGCTGCGCGCAAGTTTGGCGCTGATGTGCCCGAAGGCGACACATCGTACGATGCCGCGACCACTGTGCACCTGACGAGATACGACGCGTCTAAGGCCGCTAGGATATTCGGCATCAAGTACCACACGATGGACGAGACGACGAAGGACATTGTTGCCGACCTCAAGTCGCGGGGATGGATCAAGGCCTGAGAGGGCTTGTCGAGCATTTATCGCACCGCGCCGTATCCTGTGACTCCTGTCTGCACGTAGACCAGTTGTATAATAGATGTGCTGGTTCGGAGGATGTTAAACGAGTGTGTCTCGTCAGGAAGGGCTCTCACCGTTGACGCTTGACTGCTTGGTGAACACAAAACGCCACTGAGATACAATGAATCGAATGTGCACTGTACTATGGGTGGTATAGAACTCATTGCTCATGACCGCGTTCGCAAGTCTCGGATTCACGAACCACTGCATATCTTTTCAATGGATGCGTTGAGATCTTCTTCATAACTGTGAATATTTTCAGTGCAATGAAATGAGTGGTGATTGCACCGGCACGAATCCGCGAGGACGACTCGTTTTGAGCGTGTATCAATAGGCATGGAGTTGGTCAAATCGTTGCCACACAGCATGGTCTTGCCAATGCATGTGTGCAACATGCCGAGTGGAGTTTCAACGACAGCCACACCATACCACAAGAGCGAGGCAATCTCACCCACCGTGCCCGTCTACATTGTACCTCAAGTGCTTTTAAGTATCGGGGTAATCGATAGACATCTAGATCAATAGAGTATGGAGGCTGAAAGCTTCCGGGATGAAATTCTCGTCGCATTCAGGTGGGATCTGGGTCGATATTTGCGTACACTGTTGTCAAATTGCCTTGTCGAGCATGCTACTCTTTCCACATTCATGATTTTATCATTTCAGTGCCATGGAGGCATTCGTAGGGACTACTTACGGTCTCACAGATATTTTGGGATTTAAATTTTGAATGTGGACGGCTGTATAAGGCGGTTTAAGCAACTCTATGCCTTGAGCAACTCTACACCACCCATAGTAATCTCGATCGTGTTGGTGATCAGCACTCCCAGAAGACCGAGAACAGCAAGAATGAAGACGCTTCGCTGAGGTACCTGTGGGGGTCTCCCGGGAAGGCCGCCCGTAACAGAGTGCTTCAGTTTATTACGTGTGTATGATGAGCCTGCAATACGTCGCCCACCCCACATCTTCGCCGAGGTCGAAAATATGTTGTGAGGTAGATTGAAATTAATGAGCGCCAGCTGCACACAGAGTATAAATAAGACGGACCATAGCACTCTTCTTACCACACACCTCGAGCTTTATACGTCTACCTACCTGAGCATTCTTTCATTCTGTGCCATTAGGATGCCCACCATCAGTTCTGGAAAGGTCCTGGTTACAGGAGCGAACGGCTTCGTGGCGACATGGGTCGTGTACTCGCTGCTTGAGCACGGCTATAGCGTGCGCGCCTCCGTGAGGTCGGAAGGAAAGGGGGCACACTTGTGCAAGATCTTCGCGTCGTACGGCGACAAGTTTGAGCTTGCGATCGTCCCAGACATAACATCGGTGCGATAGAGGAGTTTTCACCACCACGCACTGTGCTGACGGACGGACAGCCAGGGGCATTCGACGAGGCAGTCAAAGGCGTAGACGCAATCGAACACACGGCGTCACCAGTCCACCTCAACGCCGACGATCCCGACGAGTTTATCGTTCCCGCGGTCAAAGGGACAATCGGCGTGCTCGAGTCCGCGCTCGCACACGGCACCTCGGTCAAGCGCGTCGTGTACACCTCGTCCTGCGTGTCGATACTCCGCATACCGGAGCAGCCGACGGTCTTCTCGGAGAAGGACTGGAACGAGCAGGCAGTGGAGGATGTGAAGGCGAACGGCCGCAACGCGACGGGACTCAGTAAGTACAGCGCGAGCAAAGTCCTCGCGGAACGCGCGGCCTGGGAATTTGTGGAGAAGAACAAGGCCAGGATCGCGTGGGACCTCGTCGTGGTTAACCCGCCGTACGTATTTGGGCCGACCCTTAATGAGGTGGACAAACCGGAGTCCCTGCATTCGAGCATGGATGAATGGTTCAAGGCCGTATGCGGGGGCATCTACAACACCGCGCCTTGGGGATCTGACGGGTGAGCCCTGCTTCTCCATAGGATACGCGTAATACTTACTGTCCGTATCAGAGGCCCCGACTATATTGACGTACGCGACCTTGCACTGGCACATGTTCTGGCGATCCAGAAAGAGGGCGCTGGTGGAGAGCGTCTCATTATCTCCTCGGGCCCATGGAAGTGGCAAAACTTCAGTACGTCCTCGTCTTATTATACGGTACACAGCCGAGCAACCAGCTCACGCTGTCGACAGCAATCGCCGGTCGTAAGATTGGAGCTGCGATTCCGGCTGGGAACACGTCCTACGATCCGGCTAAAGCAACTCACTTGATCATGTACGATGCGTCGAAGGCGCCGAAGGTCCTCGGTATCAGGTATCGCTCGATTGATGAGACCACGCGAGACATTCTCGAGGATTACAAGGCGCGGGGCTGGGTTAAATTTGACTGAGAGCAGTCAATGGTATCATCCGAGGAGTCTATGGGGGCTACAGTGGCAGAAGTAAACGTTTGTGTTGCTTACCATCCACTGTTGGCGATCAGACAGTGACTTATACTTCGAGCGATGATATCTTGCTGAAGTCATAATGCAACAGCCATTGCAGGTTCACAAGTTTCGGAAGCCTTGATCTGGTACAGCGAATATGGGCTTATATTCCCACGGAGTCTTAAGCGACTTTGACGTTCAATTTGACCGAGGCTGTCGCACACCACCAAATAAATAGTCTCCTTCACGTCGATCTCACCTCGTTTGTAAAACGCTATAATCGTTAGGCGAAGAAAATTTCAAACCTACTTGATCTCTATGCGATGAAAGCAGTGACATCTACGGCATGGGCGACGATATACAATCATCCTCTTACTTTGGAGTCCTCTGCTATGTCACGAGCAATATCTTTGATGGTGCGGTACTTGATACCCAGTATCCGATCCGACTTGCTCATGTCATAGCGGGCTTGAACTAGAGGCGAGCCTTTGCACTATGAAACAATGAGCAATGCACACACGGCGGAAACAAGCTGCTCCTGTGATTTCGCGCCTTACAGCACCGTTTAGAACCACTCACCCTCGCTTGCGTTCAGCGTGGCCGGGGTCGTCACCGCCTGTGATATGAGCTCGCGGACAAACAACGGGTTAATCACGACGAGGTCCTACCCAAAGCAGCGCGCTCGGCGAGGATCTTACTCGCATGCTTTATGACGACCGGGCCAGGTTCGCATCCTTTCTCTGCTCCTGGAGGACCCGCTTGTTCCAAAGCGTTTTGGAGAACGTGGCGATGGTGTCTCGGACAGACAAGATGGCCGTACAATACGACCTGTGGGCGACGCTCTTGACGGAGGTCCCGTTTACGAGCGCGGCCTCTAGTACCATTTATGATGGGAACGATAATGACATCTGGATTGTCTGCTTTGAGCGTAATTGGGGATGCGGTGTACTCGATCGCATCAATATCCTCTACTGCCGCATCGAATGCGCCGATGTGTGTTGTCTATCAGCACTGCGCCAGAGCGGTGCGGAACTCTACTCACAGCGCTGATATCTGGGAAGATGAAGAGTTCGAGTTTGTCGCTGTACGAGGCAAGGGTCTTGTGCAGATGCCCGCCTTTGCTCTCCGAGCGAACTGCAGCGCAAACGTTGTACCTTTCTGACGAAAGGCGGCGAACTACCCAGACCGCGATGAAGCCATTTGCGCTTGTGTCAAGAACCTTTTTAGAGGCAACAACCGGTATGGTACGCGATCCGCAACTGCAGTAGCTGTTGCTAGGAGGTGCGAAACGAACCTGCCACTGTTTTCTTAGACCAAGCGATGTTCTCTTATATATTCTTTCGAAGCAGAACCATATCTCTCGTCCGAAGCGTCTGCTATCAGTCATCTATTAGTATAGTGCCATATATTCTCATTGTGTCTGATGGACACGGCGTGACTCCGGGCATTGAATATACACAGCGTTCACGTTGGCCTCGCTGGTGATTCAGAGACCTAACATGCACGCGTGCGCAATATTGCCGGTTCTCGTCAACCGCCGTATAGTACTGCTTAGTCTGCTCTCTGCAACTGCCATCAACCAGAGATGTCAGATCTTCAAATCTCAGAACAGTCGCGAATTCCCCTCTTGTTGACTTGCCATTGCTACAGAAATTTGATAATGTTACACTCCAATCCCACTGCAGTTCAACTTTCATGATTCACGACGTCACCTTCAGAGCCAGCCTCTGGCCTTGAAGTCCTCGATCGAGTCTCGTGTGCTTTCCTTGATCGAGCGGTACTTCAGACCAAGCAGCTTCGCAGCTTTGGTCGTGTCATACAGGATGTGGTGAACGGCCTTCGATGGCTCATAGGAGTCGTCGCTAACCGGAGGGCTGACGCCTGCTTCACGCGCCGCGACAACTGCAAAAAGAAAAGCCATAAGTATGAATTCGATCCCAAAGCTTCATCAAGTCTCACTCCAGTCCTGCCACTTCCAAGGCCCTTCCGAGATGATGATACGGTTGGATCCAGCCTCTTCCTTCTTGATTGCAAGGACGTGGGCTTCTGCTAGGTCGCGTACATCGATCCAGCATGATCTGTGCGATTTCTCATCAACATGTCAGCGTTCCTGGCTACACAGCAGACGCACCCAATGGTCGACAGCTGTTTGGGATCCTTCGAGCCCTTGAGCACACTGTGGAACCAGTCGTGCATACTCTCGTTCAGCGATTCGGGCGCGCCAACCTCGTGGATCGCAGGCCCGAACACATAGGGCGGGTTCAGGACGACGAGCTCCCAAGTCAGCTTTTCCTTGTTCTTCGCAACAAAGTCCCATGCAGCACGCTCGGCGAGCGTCTTGCTCGCACGGTACTTGGCCGGCTGCGACGCGGCGCGCCCCTTCTCGCGCACCTCTGCGATCGCGGCGTCGTTCCAGTCCTCCTCGGAGAACTTGCGCGGCGTGTCCTGCACCTGCATCACGGACGCACATGAGGACGTCACGACAATGCGCTTGACGCGAGTGCCGTGCGCGAGCGCAGACTCGAGCACACGGGTCGTGCCGTGCACGGCAGGGATGATGAGCTCATCGGGCTCGCCAGCTTTGAAGTGGAAAGGCGAAGCGGTGTGTTCGATCGCATCGACGTCCTTTACATATTCGTCGAATGCTCCTTCCTGTGTAAGCCCATCAGTCTGGCACACTACGCCGTGGATGATCAGACGAAGGAGTACCTTGGTAATGTCAGGTACGACAACGATTTCAAGCTTCTCGCTGTAGCTTGCGAACACCTTGCTGAGGTGCTTCGCCTTGCTTTCCGAGCGCACTGTGCCTCGAACAGTGTACCCCTGCTCGAGGAGGGTGTGCACCACCCACATGGCGATGTAGCCATTTGCACCGGTGACGAGCACCTTGCCTGAGTTCACTACGGGCATGTTGCTGTAGGTTGCTGCTGGAGGTGTGGATCGGATAGTCGTGGGAGAGACAAGTGCCCCTCCACGATAGACCCAAGCCTTTTATACATATCTCCCGGGCCGTAGGAGGTTTGTCATACTCGGCCTGCCGGACCCAATGTGGATGTTCTATAGCTCATGGCGGGGAAATGACAGAGAGCTGAAGTGAGATCGGGATCTCGGCTGCTCGAAGGCAAGTATCATGAGATTTAATCATGCGTAGTAAAGCATGTTCTTGCTGTCTCGATCATCGAGTGGCACCATCTCACTGGCAAATTTGGCAACACACTACCCACACGGAGACCCGAGGGATTCCGGGAGTATCCCGCTCATTACTATGTAGAAAACAATGTACAATCCTACTACTATCTGAGTACATTGAAGGCAAACGAGCGACTCAGAACGCAATCAATGTCCTGGACAAAACCCTAGTCATGTACAGGTATGTCGAAAGACTCTACGAAATTATGGCATCCTTTAGCTCGCATAAATAATAATACAATCCGCACGAAGGAGAGACAGGCGTCGGCAGTAGGGGAGGAGATCCGGAGAGAATGTGGATGACGGCCACATGGCTCACAGTAGACCTGCCGCTCTGAGATCCCTATGCAGCCGTGCCTCGGCCTCGCTGATTTGAGAGGGTATGCCTTCCGCGCGGCGCTCGTCGTTCTCATCTTCGTCTCCTCGGTAATCAAATATACTGAACGCGCGTTCGAACTGTCGGCGTGTCTCGATGTCGGTCTGCACCTGCTCAGCGGTAGGCGGCGGAGAGCTTGCAGAATCCCGAATGGACTTCTCCCATCGCTTCACGCGATAGAAGCCCACGATGGACGAGAGAAGCAGGAACCATCCTTCAAGCGATAAAATCATGAGCAGCACGCGATCAGTCGAATAGCACGAGCGTACCGAGGGTCATCAACAAGAGGGACATCCAATCGCGAGACGTTACGCCAAACTCTGCTGGTGATACGTCGACGGCGGTCCCGTTCGGCAGCATGGCCTGGGCACCCGATTGCTTGATCACGACCGGCATGCCCGTTGTCGAATTCCACATGATGAGCTCCTGTCCCTGGCCGCCCTCCGCTTCCTCTTCGCGGGCCTGGCGGGAATAAAACCCATACTGTATCATGGTCATTCCCAGCCCCGCGCGCGAGCCGTACTTGGCAGCATGGCTCGTATGCAAAAGGTAGGTTAAAACGAAGCCGACGAACTGGAAGAAGTAGGAGACGAAGGCGGTCGCGATGAAGAAAAGAAGGGAACCCGTAGGCAGGTCGTCTACAATCATGTCGCCAGATGCAGATAGGCTTGCAGGGGCGATGACAGTAGTTTCCCAGTACGGGGGAGCGGAGTCGGCCTGAGCTTCGGTGTATGTCTGACCATAAATGTATAGACGGAATTAGCATCCTATATATGACACAGGTAGCGCAGAGGAACACGCCACGAAATTTGCAAACTTAAAATAAATAGAGAGCACTGTCAAGTCTATTGACCCTCCCCCGACGATGACAACGTTCAATACGGGTTGGTGAAACCCCATTTAACTCAGGGACCTCTCAGAAGTGAATGCCGTGGGACGTAGGTGCTTTAGGTGCTCTGAAGCAGGCCAACATCTGTATGGTTTCAGCGGCGGACAGTCCATACAGCTAAAAAGGTTAAAGGGCTTCACCAAGAGCGCTAATAGCACAGCAAAGTCGTCGCATATGTTCGGGAGACATCTTCAACGTCCACAAGCAGAAAGTGCGGCGCTATCGCAGTACGCTCGGCAGGCGGGCTGCAGATGTCTCCTAAGTTGGGACAGTCTATGGGGAAGCTCATAGCACCACGAAATCCAATTCCGAGGTTTCCAAGCGCACTTGGCCAGTACGAAGCGATACGAAGCGATCTTACTCACTGGTGGCAACTCATTCTGAGTATCCTCAGGGACCATTATAACGTCCCCATTGTCGTTTGTCACCGCAACGTTTCGCACAGGCTTCGCCATCACGTTCGCGAAGACGCCATCGTTATCCGTCCCTCCTCCTATCAGCCTGGATGTCGCAGGTTCCGAAGGTAACCTCGCATAGTGCTGGGGGAGAAGCACGCCCACCGCCCTTCTGAAAAACGACGGCCGCGGGGGTTCAGGGCGCACCGGGGCGGTAGGGAGCCGCCCATTCGTGTTCCCGATAGTGTTGGGCAACGCGAACGCAGAGGGGCTGGGCGGCGAACCAGGCGGCGGGTAGTCGTAGTCGTAATCCCGCTCGAAATCGTAGGATCCTGGCATCACGGGCTCTGAGCGTATATTGTCCGCCTGCAGGGGGGGCGAATCTGTGGACGCATACCCATGCGTAAGGGGCGTTGATTCGGTATGGTGCTCGTCGTCTTCATCGAACGCCTCCTCGAGCTCCCGCTCTGCGTCCGGCTCAGAGCGGGGATTTGGTAGAGGAGCGTAGCCTGCAGGCATGGCGACGATGCTGGTACGAGGATATTTGAGCGTTCAGAGATAACTTAGAGGCAGACCATAAGCTGTGACATGAAGTGATGGGCTCAGGACGGGCGCAGCGGACTGTAGCTGGTAGGTCACTTATGTAAGTAACAATCTGTCTACAATCCAATTATAGAAATATTTTAGGTTCGCCTTCAAGCTGTGCTCTTACAAATACTCACTACTTACTGCAGTCTGACTCACCTTTCATCGCTCAAACAATGTTGGTTTGGATATGTCAAAGCTGTAACGTTAAGCAGATAAAGGGACATTGCCGTCGAAAGCAGAGATGCAGAGCAGAAATTAACAACAAATACAATTGTGCACGATGTCCAAGGTAGTATCCTCAACCCAAAAGACCCTTGACATACTTCAGCAGATCCTTGCCCTGAAGAAAAAAGGATGTCGTGAGTCCCACAAGCAGATCACAATAACTTTTGATACATACCCCACGGCTCTTGACACCAGCAACCATAGCTTCCACTCGGTCCACCTCCATTGGAGTGCCTTCTTGTTGGGTGTTCTCGTCATTGGAAATCCGCCGTCCATTAGATAGCCCGTTCAGGCGCTGCCTTCGTGCGAGTCCGTGCCGCAGTACCACAGTCAACATAGCACGCCAACCCTCCATGGCGCCTGCTTGGTTATCCGGCTGAGCCGCGGCTGACTGGGATATCAAAGCGCTTGTACCGGCATCTGTAGGGGGAGCCGGCAACGACGGGACAGTCGTTGAGCGTACAACGTACGGGCAGTACGACCTGTGCTCCCGCAGCACGTCGAGCTGCCTGCACGGCTGAGCCTTCCGTGTTGATGACACTGTGGAAGCATCAGGCGTAATAGTCCCATTCGTTACAGATGGTGAGATGAATGCCCATAGCCCTATTCGCCGCTGGCACAGGGCGCAGTGGAGAAGGGTTGTGTCTGCCTTGGCAAGTGTGCCTGTCCGGCCTGGGCTGCTCGGCGCTATGGAGGGTGAACGCCGTGGGGTGGTGGGGGTAGGCGTACTCTCCCGAAGGGACATAACTGATGGTGCACGAGACAGTGCTCGTGTCGGTGTCGCAGGGGCTACCGAACTTGCACGACAGTATGAATGCGTACGCGACCTTTCTGACGGTGGCGCAGGAGGTAGGATGGCCCAGCCGAAGAGTGCAGTTATGATGCCAGTTTCAGAGGCTTCTAGCGTTGTGAGGGGCGGTGCCAAGTTGTCGTGAACATTATCTGCCTCTTGCAATCTGGGCACTGCGAATGTTGGCACTGTGACCGAGGATATCGTTGAACAAAGGGACTGTGTTTGGGTCGTTGTCTAATCCATGGTGAGATTCACTCCCTGAAAGAGTAGACTTGAGGCATACCAGAGGGTGCTTGATTTTGACACCTTGCAAGACCGCGTCAAGTGCTACGGCCCGCATTTTGACTTCTCTTGCCATGGCCAAAGGGGCCTGCAGTGGTATCCGGTATATAGATGCTGAACAGCTGTTGAGCAGTCACATTACGAGTGACCTGGCATGAGCACATACCATCGCATTGTCTCGTCTTCCAGGGGCACCCGTCCTTGTGCATGTCTACAAGCTGTGCCCGCTGCTTCTCCACCAAAGCATTTGCTAGCAAGCGGTCAGTGGGTCGAACCTACCTTGGTTAGTCCTACATACCAGCGTCTCTACTCATACCCTCTCTCCCCGCTACGACCCATGAGATGTCGCATATTCCACACACCAACCTATCCTTCCCGTCATTCATCCAGCCACACCGCGCTGCCGCAACGGCATCAATCGCGGATGGTTTGTTCGCATATGTAGCTAGTTTAAAGGTGGAAAGGCGGTTTAGGAATGACTGCATTGAGGATGGGCGGTATTCTGTGGTTGACGCCGTCGCGCCCTTTGTTGGTGGTGCTGCAGGGGCGAGCTTGAAAGGCAGTGCTTTTCGCGTACGCAACGCGGTCCGTGCCAGTATTGCCGCCAAATGTGGTGCCGCCTTAGATAAAGACTCGTATTCATTGGTTATACTGAGTCAGGTTGTCGGTCAGGCCGTCGGGCAGTACTAGTCAAGTTGCGACTCACGATTTCGTCTCTTTCTTGATTCCATACTTCGCTAGCGTCGCATACAATGATTTCCCTGTTCTTGGTCTCTTCGCAGGTGGTTGCTGACTCAAGGGGGTCGCGCATGGCCCGACTGCTTCGTCCAAGTTGTGTATTGCGTCTTCGAGTTTGCGCTGCATTTCCGGGTCAGTCCTCCGAGTCGCCATAGCTTGCACGAGCAACAGACTTTGATACTCTTCTCTGAAGATCCGGAAGCGATGGTCGAGCTTATAACGGGAGCAGACGATGATGAGGATACGGCAGCCATGGTGGTGGTGAGCAACTTGACGAATGTATAGGCGCCGGACGACGCGCCCAAGATAGTAGGAAACGCTCGGCCCTTTCCTTGTCCCGCAATGAGTACTTGCTTCACTCCTGCTGGATTGCCGTGCATTTTCCAATTGAAGAAAGTTATTTCGCTGCGACGTCCCATTCTTTCTTACTGAGTCGGCAAACTTGATCTTCGTCAGCCTCACTCTCAGTCAGAGCGTGGACTTGGGCCGTGCCGAGGTCATAATACGACGATCTTGCCAAATCGACCTTACTGTCGCCTAGGGTCACCTGTACTCGTGGTCAAAGCGTTGTAGGCTTGTGGCCCTCTCTTTGCTGCTCCCGGAACTATATAAAGTCATCCATCTCTGCCGAGGATTGGTTTCACTGAATCGCGATGGAACCCGCCAACGATGTCAGCCACACAGAGCTTTCTGTTACTTTCCAGCCGCCACTCTTCCTAGAGAGGAGAGGCTGGGTATTCGAGATTCTGCGAAGGGAAGGTGTCCACAATGTAAGCAGACCCAGACACACAAAATCCTCTCAATGACTTCATCGTAATCCTTTATACATATAATAGGTCCTCGACGTAGGATGTGGTGAGGGCGATCTCATTTCATGTTTGTGTAATCCTGCCCCTTGGCTCCTGGCGCCACCACCATCTGTGCTCAAGTCCCTTGTGACGTCCGCTACTGTGCAACGCGAAGAGATCGAGTGCTCGAAACTGCAAGCGGCAGTGGCTCATGAGTCTTACTTACACCCGACAAAGGTTATGGGTCTCGATATTTCCGCGACCGACCTTGCATATGCTATCCAGGGAACGGCACCGAGGCCACAATCAACCGACAGCCTGTCGGTCAGCTCCATTCGCTGGGAGCCCTTCGAGGTAGAGATCTGGCAAGGCGGGCTGCAATCAATCAACCCGGAGTTCGTGGATGTTGAATGCATCGTGTCTACCGAAGTGTACGTTCGTTCTCATGTCTACTGTTGCTCGAAGTATACAAACACACTATTCTCAGCATTGAACATCTGCCGGAGAACGTTTTACAGGATTTCGCACCAATCATGCTTGGAGCATACCATCCCAAGCTGCTACTAATCACGACCCCTTCCTACACATTCAACGCCCGGTTCACTGCCCCCGATTCCCCCGCATCTGCACGAAGCGGCTTCCTGGACCCCACCGGACGGACAAACCGTATATTCCGGCATCATGACCACAAATTCGAGTGGACGATCGAAGAGTTCACAACATGGTGCGAACAGGTAGCCGACGAATGGGAGTACGAGGTAGAGGTAGGCGGTGTAGGGAAGCCACTCGAGAAAGACGAGTGGGGCAGGGACGAAGAACTGGGCCACGCGAGCCAAACCGCGGCGTTCCGCAGGCGAGATGGAGCAGACTACGCAGCTGGACGAGCCCAGCGTCTCCAGCAGGTAGCAAGCCTTCAAGATGTGGAGAACAGAGAGCAGCACGTCCTCTTGAGCGCGCACGTCCACGAGGCGAACGAGAAAGCGCGCCAGCCGGTTTCCCTCCCAGAAATTGGCGACCTCACCAAAGCCAGGATGATATACTATCGCGATGCTGTCATGCGGCTTCGAGAGCTTTGGTTCGACGACGAGATCGCTATGGCTTGTGGGGGCTGGATCGAGGTCTTCGTCAGGGCTGTGGAGGGACACCCCGACCTGCGGCTGCTCACAACGGACACCGAGGGGCTAACAGACTGGGAAATCGAGGTCGTTGGCGAAGCCCGTCACGACGAGAAGGTGCTTTGGCGGAACGATGTGCGATACGAGGACTCCGACGGCAGCACACTCTCCTCCGCATGGACAACTGAACTGGAGTCGCCGGTGCCTGAACATCCTGTCATGGGTGACCTGGAGGGCGTCAAGTCTCACTGGGAGGACTCTTCCAAAGATGATATGGTGTTCGGCGACAAGATCTCTCCTCAATGGCCCACCTCAACGCTGCTACCAGATAATTGGGGTGCGGACGAAGCTCGGAGCTGGGGTCCAGCTGCGGACTGGGGCGAGGACGTCACTATACCTGCGGTCGACACAGACGCAGTCTGGTAGCTAGTAATCGGTAGCTATTGTATTACCCCAAATTGCAAGAACAGACTGGCGAAACATTGTATTTGTTCGTAAAAGATGTGTGAATGACAATTTAGGACACCAGAAGTGCACGCGAAGCACTGCTGGTCGGTGATTGGTGCTCAGTGCGTAGTCGACCCTACTTACGGCACGTTTCGCCAAAAGTCAAACGTTTGCTGTCGGGCGACTCGCCCATTCCTGATAACGCGATGGCAGTGGTCCTAGGGCGCATGAGTGCGTAAGCTGTACATGCTGCTCTGCAGGCGCATGACGCTCATTGTCGGATGCGCTTGCGAGGTGAAGTAACGACGCACACGCATCGTACCTCCCGTTGACACAGGCGTAATTTGACTATGATAACCACGGTTCATCATCGCCTTTCGAATTAAAGGAGCTATTGTCCGACAGGAAAGTATCAAAAAGAGATGCATATAACAGTGGTATTACATGCGACATCCTGCTCAGCTGTGAGACTCATTTCGTCGCCAGCCCTAGTACAATACGGCTCACCAATACTTAAGAAATCCGTGCGTTCGAAACAGGCAGCTTGTTCAAGCCTCGACAAATGACCTCCGTGGTCCTGGAGGGTGCGTCAGCGGTGTGATTCTGGGAGTACAGTGGATCCTTACTCTCGAGTGGGAAGACCTGGGCAAGATACGTGACGGCCCACATGAGGTAGCAGCAAGCCAATGTGAGCATGCAGCTCGTCCGAATCAATCTATCCAGAACGTTAGTCGCTCGGTGTGCCGTCCGCCTCGATGCGCTTACGTTTGTTGCGGGCCCTTCGGGGTAGCGAACCAGGAGCAAGCCATAAGCGCAAGCACTATGGCAAGCACAAACACAGTTGGTAGCGATGAAGACATTGCTAGTGGCTCGACAATGGACGGCGTACAGTCCAATTGGTACTACTTACAGTTATGTGCGATTACGTAAACATACCGTGAATGGCATGTACGTTACTACGTAATGATACAAACGGCCGCCCATAAGGTTCTGATTGCCTCCGTTACCCACCCAGAAACCGATGACGGCTTCGCATGAAGAATCCCCACCGGTCATGGTCGGATATCATGGCAAACTGTATCTCAATAGTCAAATTCACATTGAATACGCTGTCCATCTCAAACGATGCAATTCGGGCAGTTGATCATCTTGAGGCAGTAGCGCTAGAGGTGCGTGCTTCAGGTCCCACTTTACAGCAAAAGTAATAGCGGTATACCTCCCTTCACATATTATACTTTGGTGCACGGATTATGTGTTGGTGCAAGGTTGGGCAGAAGCTCACGGCAAGAGTCGGCAGTGGTGCAGAGTCTGGCTTCATGACTAATGGTCAGATGGAGGAAGCTATTACTGGCATCGCGTCATGGGATGCAGAGTTCGTCGCTGTCTGCCATTGCACTGGAAGCAGGGAGCGACGGACCTTGGCAGATGGACGGAGATTGAGACAAGGCACGCCCCCTGAGTGCCGAGGGCGACTTTCCTCCATGCCGCCCATCATCTGCGATTTTTGCGAGGGAGGTCTATCGTTATTGGTTTTGCTGTAAGTCGCCGTCATATCTTCAGGACGTCATACCTCATTTTGCCAACGCCAGTAGCCGATCTAACATTCTGGAAAATGTTCGCGACGCGTAACCTAGCGGTAGATAAATGTCATCGCCTCGAGAATGCACAACAGGTCACCTCGCACTGTAATACTGTAAAGTCAGAAAAATACGACATCGCATTTTCAAAATCACCTCTCAGCCGGAGCGGTTGCCGATCACTCAGCACTTGCACACTGGTATGCCGAAAAGAATCGCGCTCCTTGCTTGATGAGGACTCACAACATTAGTCCGATGTTGTAATTGGTGTTGTCACAAGTCTGACTTGTCTAGGACCATCAAACCACACGGCATCCCGGACCATCCATTCTCTGATGTTCTCATATGATCGTCACACAGAATATTGGAATACCAGGGTTCACATCGTGTCTATGTCCCCGCGTGCTAACGTTTTTATATCCTTATGCGGTTAAACACTACTCTTAGCGCGGCCACTATTGCTTTTGAATCGGACAATCCTGGAATACCGAAAAAAAGGTTGTGTCCGATACCAGCTTCGTCGGTTTCGCTAAACCTTGCCTGGCCTCCACGCTTAGCTGCCGTTATCGGGAGTCACGTTCATGATTTGTGCGTTGAACAATGACGATGTGGCATCTGATCATCTCCAAGTTGCTATAAAGTCCAGTTATTCCCCACTGCATGTCTCGCAAAACCACCAACCACCAACAGAGCCCTAGAAAACAGCACCACCTTCGCAGTTTTAATCACTCGTCGTATCATGTCGGTTCCTCGCACTCAAGCCCTCTCTAGTACTACCTTCAACGCTCCTCCATTAGATGGATCGTTGAGCATGCCAGAAATTTGGGATTGGCTTGCGATCCATTCTCCTGACCACGCTTACTTTAATTACGCCCGAGAAGACGGCGGAATACGCTCTATACCTTGGTCTGAGGCAGCTGCCGCAATGTACGCGGGGGCCAAGATGATCAAGGAGCGCATGTGCGCCGAAGGACCTTTCGATAACAACACCGTTATCGCTCTACTTGCATCCTCAGGTACGAACCCCCGTAGATGATTCAATGTATAAGAGCTGATCGCCTCCTTCGATAGATGCCATTCCGTACGCAATCACTGAAATGGCAATTATTCGAGCCAACTTCGTCGTCTTCCCTCTCTCCACCCGGAACTCGCCTGCCGCCATAGCTCACCTACTGAACAAGGTTGACGCGAAGCACATACTCGCTAGTAAAGAGCAGAGCATTACCGATCTTGTTCGGGATGCTCTCGATATAATGAGAACAGAATACTCACCCGCGACTATTCCCACCGTCTCTTCCACATTTACGTTTGAGGAGCTGTTTTCGTCCCCTTCCAACGGCCTAGTTACAAGCGAAGAGCTACCGCATAATAGCAGGGAACCTGACGCCCCAGCCTTGATCCTGCATTCGTCTGGTGAGACCGGATTGCGTTGTTGCGTATCGTATCATGCTGTGCTAATTGCGTGTGCACATAATCAGGATCGACGGCGTTCCCCAAGCCTATAGTATGGACCAATCGCCGCCTGATAGAAGTCGCCACCTACCCGTGGCACTTCGGGCAAGATCTCACAGGTCTCGTCAGTTCTCTGCATACATTGCCTATCTTCCACGGCCTCGCTTTTGTAAATTTACTATGGGCGGTACGTACTTCTTGGCGGTTCTCTTCCGCCTCCGTACTAACTGGCCGAATTGTTAGGCATCTACGGGAAATATACTTGCTGCTTTTGAGCCTAGGCAGCCGCCTCTTGTGCCCACACCAGACCTTGTATTCCGTGCCCTACAAGCGTCAAATTGTGACCTTGTCTGGGCTGTGCCGTCGTTTGTTGAGGTAGGTCATTTCCCATCAGACGATGATGATAATCCTGACAGTATACCAAGACATGGGCGCATAACGATGAATACGTCGAGTGGCTCGCCTCTCGCAAGGGCGTGGTGCGTATACTGCGATCCGAATAAGTTAGTAAAGAATTAAATATCTGGGTAGACGTTTGGCGGTGGCCCTCTCAACAAGGAGATCGGCGACATGCTAGTCTCAAGAGGCGTGAATATATACAATGCCTACGGATCGTATGTACTTCCGCTTGTTAATTTCGGTCTGCCCCACTCATGGTGGAATGCCCAGCACCGAAGCGGGGATGTTGAGCGTCGTCTACGAAGGTGAGATGATTGCTTGATTAACAAACCGCTTACTCATTGCAATACCATATAGCCGAACCTCTGATCGAATGGGACTACTTCAAGATTCATGATTATATCTCAATACAAATGCTACCTATGGGCGATAATACCTATGAACTTGCTGTCGTGGTGAGCAATCTACTTGTCATGAGCATTGAAATATGGGCTCACGATGGCCACCCCAGGCCAACAACGTGCATAGACCTGCTGTCATCAATACAAAAGTCGATGGGGATGATGCCTACGCCACATCGGATCTCGTTATGCCGCATCCGACGAAGTCCGGCTATTGGAAGGTTCTGGGTCGTACTGATGACCAGATCATGCATAGCACAGGGGAGAAGGCGAGTCTCGCTCTGGTCTGACTGCGTGCGCGCCCTAACTCCTTGAAATATTTTGTTAAGACAAACCCAGGGCCCTTAGGTGCGCATTTTGCCAGCGGTACACGTGGTTGCCATTCTGATGGTCCACTGTAGAGGATATATTGAAGAAGGACCCCTATGTATCCAATTGCATCATGTTCGGTCGCGGGCGGTTCCAAGCTGGCGTACTAGTTCAGCCAAAGTCCGAATTCAGCCTCGACCCCTCTGATGATACTCGCGTCGCTGAATTCAGAAACAAGATATGGTAGTTACGCCTTCGCATTGAACGTTCTGAATCTGACCGCTTCTATTTTCTAGGCCGTCAGTGGAGAAGATGAACGCTTTTGCACCCCAACATTCTAGGATCTTCAAGGAGGTAAGCGATAAGTGCAACCTTCACCAACGGCCATTGACATTGTCAGTAGATGATTCTGATCGCCAACCCCTCAAAGCCATTCAGCTACACACCCAAGGGCACTGTCCGCCGTGCTCCCGTCATAAAAGACTATGAGGAAGAGATCGACGCGTTGTACGACGCTGTGGACAACAGCGCTCAGTCGGCCACGGAGCCGCCTGTCCACTGGGACGATAAATCGGCCAACTCATTCACACGCGCAGTCGTGGAGAAGCTCATCACTGTTCCCTTGAAAGACGAAGACGATATCTTCCAGCACGGTTGTGACAGGTAAGCACATTTTGCTACACCTTGTATCGACAGGCACCATACTCAGGCTGCACAGTCTGCAAGCAACCTGGATTCGCAACACCATCCTCCGTGCACTACGTGACTCTGCGAAAATCGATACCCGCAAAGTCAATTCCAACTTTGTCTACGACCACCCGACTATTTCGCGCATGGCATCATTTGTCTTAGCTCTCGCCCTCGGTACTACAGACGGAGAGGACCGGCAGTCGGCGTCGCACGCGGATGCAATGCGTGCCATGGTGGCTAAATACAGCAAGGACTTCCCCATACACCGGGGTAGCGCGGCTGCCAACATGGAATCGGGCAAGGTCGTTTTGATCACCGGCACAACCGGAGGCCTTGGATGTTACGCGCTCAAAGAGCTTGTCGCGGACCCCAAGGTTGCCCGAGTGTACGCGTTCAACCGACCGGCAAAGCATGGTCAAACTCTGTACGAGAGGCAAAAATCTGCATTGGCCGACCGTGGACTGGATGCCAGCATTGTCGACTCTGAGAAAGTGGTACTCCTCGAGGGGGACTTGTCTGCAGCGAATTTCGGCTTGACAGAGAAAGTCTACCAAGAGGTGAGTCCCCTTGGAAAAATGTTGTGTGCGCGGCGCTAAGAGCGGCTTAGTTGCATACATCGGTCACATATATCATCCACAACGGTAAGTGGCGATCACACTGGTAATTTTCATCGTGCTCAGGGTCGCAATACAGCATGGCGTGTGGATTTCAGCATTTCCTTGGCGTCATTCGAGTCGAACGTGTACGGCGTGCGTGCGTTCATAGATTTTGCCCTCACGTCGCCGCTGGCGCAACCCCCACGGCTGATCTACACCAGCTCAATTGGTGTCTTCACGAGTTAGTCTATCATCGCTTAGCAGGGATATAAGAAGATTAATGACCACCTCACTTCCTCCTAGATCTCGATAGTGACGATGATTTAGTCGAGGCTCCGATTGACCCCGACGTCGCCATTGGCAGCGGTTACACGGAGTCAAAATGGGTGTCCGAAGAGATCCTTTACAACGCCGCTGCCAACACGCCGCTGACGCCTGTGGTCGTCCGAGTTGGACAGATCTGTGGTGCTCTGGAAGGCTCGTGGAACGCCCACGAATGGTTCCCGTCCATAGTTCAGAGTGCCCCAAAGCTGGGATGTTTCCCTGACGATGAGAGGGTATGTCAGAAACCTTCTAGCTCGCTTCGAATCATCGAGACTGACGCATGTTTCAGGGTGTTGTGTGGGTGCCACTCGACGTGGCCGCGCAAGCCATGGTCGACTTCATGGACACACCGCCGCATATCAAAGTTGTCCACCTCAACCACCCGCGGCCTGTCTCGTGGCACTCGCTGGCTGTGCACGTCGCACAGGCTTTCTCAGTGCCTCTTGTCCCGTACCACGAGTGGCTCGCCAAGCTCGAGCAGGCCGCGCTGGACGTCTCCCAAGCCGAGAGCGCGGGCAGTGACTCGCGCAAGGCCCTGCAGGACCTGCACGCGATCCAGCTGCTCCCGTTCTACCGGGGGCTCGCTGCTAATTTCAACGTCGGTCGGCTCTCTGTAGGGATGTTCCAGCTTGATGTCTCCCAAGCCGTCGCAGCATCCCCAACACTGTCAGACCCTAACGTGTCTCAACTCGGTGCCGAGCACGTCAAGAATTGGTTGGCATATTGGCGAAAGGTTGGGCTGTTGGCGGGGCAGTAATGATTGAATGTAATCGATAGCTATAGTTGCTTCATGCGGACGCGTTGTAGGACACTCATCGTTGAGACTAATTTCATGTAGAATTGATGAGTTCCTGCCCGATAGAACGCAATGCAGTCGTGGCGTAAGTACGATCTACAGCTGGAAAGAAAATAAGGTCTGAGCATTGCATGAGGTTTACGGGAATATGTCTACTATAAGACCTTCCGAAGCCAAAACCCATTTTCTATCGCAGATTTACGAGTATCAATCATCGACCATTCAAAACGTGTGTAAAACAAGGCCGCGCTGCAGCCACCACCTCAGAGTTCAATTCCAAGACATCTCTGTGAATTAGTGTACTAGTCGTCAATACGTTATTACTTTACGTCATCATAAGTACAATCCCAGCGGCCCATTAACCCCCTCAATCGAATTTTCGCCGGCGGTACGCAATCTGGCACGGTTGCTGCGGCACCACCATCATCGACTGCAGCGCACGTCAGGACCACGTTCCGTAACAGGAGCAGGAAGAAGCGGCAAGCACTCACCGAATAGTCAGGCTTGGGGAACGGGCCCTCCAAGCGCATCTCGATCTTGCGGACTATCGTAGAGATGATCGTGCCAATCTGGACAATCGCAAACTACAAGCGCACGAGGTCAGGCCGCGACCACGGTAGTGCATTAGGGGGACACATACCTGTTCGCCAATGCACCGGTGGCGGCCAGCACCGAACGGCAGGTACGGGCTCTCCGTGCCCTTGCTCACCAGCCCGAAACCGAAGTCGACCTTCGTGTCCTCGTCGTACTCCCTCTTCGCCTGCGCCGCCATGCCCGCCGCGTCGAGCCACCGTGTGGTGTCCCATGTGTTCGCGTCCTTCCAGATCAGCGGGTCCATCTGGCTGAGCGCGGGCGACGCGAGCACCGTATAGCCCTTCGGCACGACGTACACGCTGTCCTCTGACGGCGCGCCGAGCGATTGAGGCACAGGCAGGTCGTCGCGGATGTACCGCATGATACTGTGGATCGGTGCATGGCAGCGGAGCGTCTCACGGATAACGGCGTCCAGGATCGGGAGCTTCTTCAGCTCGTCGTACGTCATCTCGCGGAAGCCACCACCCGGGAGACCGAAGTGCTTGACCTGCTCCTGGTATAGTTGTTCGCTGTTGACGGAAGTCAGAAGGGACTTCCCACTGAAAACAGACATCACATACGCAATGTCCGGACGGTCGGCAAGGTGCAGCAGGACCCAGGAAGTCGTCGAGGAGCTGGTGTGCTGGCCGGCCATGAGAAGCGCAATCATCATGTGGGCAATTTCGTGGTCGGGGATCGGGCGGCCGTCGCGGTAAGTCTGGTTCATCAGCGACGCCATGACATCATCCTCGTACTGTCGTGTCTAAGGGTTAGCTTTTCAACAGTAATAAGCAAGATAAACACCACGCACGCCGACGTTGTTGTTCCTCCGGTTGCGCAGGATGTTCTGGTAGAACTGGCTCATCTTCTCGTGGGCGACATCACGCTTGCGGTAGCTCGGCAGAGGCAAATTCGAGAACATCCAGTGAAGGGGCGTCAATCCGTGGTCAAGGTCGGCGTAAAGTTCAGCAAAGCCCTTCGTCATGTTCTCCCGAATCTCCTTGCCCTGGAGCGTCCGTGCTGCAGTGAGGATTGTCATCTCGGCGAGCGTCTTGTACACGCTGAAAGATCCCCATTCGTTAATGTCGTCCATCTGGTAGGTGCGGAATGCCGGGTCCGTGCTCAAGAACTGCGTAACCTCGTCGTCCACCATGCCAATGTAGTCGCGGAACTTGTCGGTCGTCAGAGAGACCTTGACGAACTTCTTCTGCTCCATGAGAACCTCGTTCGGGCAGTCGTATACGACATCTTTTCCAAATACTGGCGTTGTTAGAGGCTGTACGAAGTGTCAGTTTACCGCGCACACGTGTATGCAGGCAAAGAAGCTGGCAGCCACGAGCGTCGCACGAAGCACGTCACAATGTGATAGAGCGTCGCTTCCATTGAATGTTCAATGGACGTAATGCGGGCAAATCACTGATTGACACGAGCGCCAAGGGAAGATCAGGATCTTCTTGAAGAGAAATCGAGACAAACGCTTGCAACGATCGTACGACGCCCACCGCATGGAAGCAGAACCCGCTCCTGACGAAAGACAGATTACGCACTCCATACACCTCTTCCGCCGCGACCACTGTGTGCTTGCCACCGAATACAAAGTCGTTCCCCTTCGGGCCCAGTGTGACCGTCACGCGTCGTCCGAGGAGAATGAAGGTGAATACGTTTCCGTGCTAGAGAATTCGTGAGCAAAGTCAACGCATGAAACATGGGGCCCGCTAGCGCACCTTCTCACGACACGACTTGAAGAACTCTACTGGATCCTGGCCGTATTGCGCCGCAGAGCCAAACCACGGTATCCAGTGGAAGACGAGTGGAGGTAAAGACCGGTCACGAGGAAGCTACAAAAGTGGTTAGCACGACGCATTAGTCCATTCAAGACCCGCATACACACCATTTGGGAGAGTACATTCAGCACGACCGCAATGACGGGTATATTGACGACGAGTAAAAGCAGCAGGCGGGGTATCGAGGTCGATGCGAGCTGCGACTGAGCTTGTACAAGGTAGCCCGCCCATGGCTCTGAGAAATTTGCGTTCGCCATTCCAGCTGCAGCAGACAGACCGTGCGGAACGTTGAGGTCGGTCGTGAGTGGCGAAGAAAAGCAACCGTCAGCTTGGGAACGACAGAGGCGCGGGGAAATATATTATATACGGCTGCGCGTAATGGTATCGAACCATTGCTACCTGCCAATTTGGGCCACCGCACCACCTCAAATATTGGACCATTTTGACGGACCGACCTCGAGCTTCACAGATCACTCTGTCCTCGCCTATCTCAGTGTCCTTGACAGTCCAGGGCTTCACAGACGAACCCAGAGCGGATAAATAGTATTATGCCTGGCGAGCCAGGTAATCCCCAGTCGAACAATATCGTACAGTACTTACTTGCTAACTATTCCTTGCTTACATAATTAGTGGAAAGTACGCAGTACTACGCAGCGCACACGGAGCAAGAAGATTGCGCAGTTTTCAGCGTGAGTCGAAAAGAAAGGCAGAGAAGACAAATTCGAGCAGTTGAATGGATGACGTCTCCGTGCTGCGCAGTTGTAATGGAGCCTCTGTCAAAAACCGTCTGGCGCAGAAACCTCCAGTCAATGACGAAAGGCAGCTGCGGCGGAGCAATACCAGCCAGCTTTCAAGGCGTATATTTGCGTCCACGACTCCCGGTATTAATGTTGAGGCGCACGTCCTAAGTGACAATTTCCGTGCAGCTATATGTCAAATTGGGAAGGCGTGCATCTATATTTGGCTGAGGCGTCAGGTGAGCGCCGGCAAATTCATTTGCCTCGAGAACAAATACAGTAGGAAGTTACAGCGCTCTCCTAAAACCTTGGGTTGCGCTTTTTTTTCGACGCGAAAACTAGCGCTAATATCACGCGCCTGAGTCCCGATTGGACCCACGGTCATCCCTCTGTTGACCAGAGCCTTCCAAAGCATGGTACAATTGTTATAAATGCTTTACATATGATGTAAGACCTATATATAAACGCTGTCTGTCGATGTTACTCACAGAATGCAGACCACTTATAACGAGTCTGTATAATCTTGCCTTGCCTAGTTGGGAAATCTCGGATGTCTCCGCGTCTGGATGTGTTAAAAAAAAGAAAAAAGGCGCAACCCAAGGTTTTCGGAAAGCGCTGTAACTTCCTATTTTCTAACATTTGTTCCTGAGGCAAATGAATTCAGAGATTGAATAAGTGTAAATGCAGTAGATTGCCTCGCTCGCAAGACCAACAGTATCTCGACGCCTCCGAGCAAGGGGCAGATACTGGAATCATCCTTCAGATAGACTTCGCACCGTTTCCCGGTCAAAACTTGAGTGTAGTATCTGCAGTATTATGTTTACCTTTGAGACAATATAGAACATAGAAAACTATTTCATGACGTGCTGGCGTGGCAGCCTCCACGCGGACACCTCGACGCGCCGCGAACATCGAGTGCGGTAAGATGAGCAGTGGGGTTCAAATTAGTCGACAGAAATAAAATACAGTGCATATACGAAACCCTATTATCGCTGCGTAACTATGACCGAAGGCCTCAATCCCACCACCACCCTCTCTATTTTGACGTCTACCACGCCAGGAATGGGGAACTGTGCCTTCTCCTCTTTCAGACCTACCAGCATCCCTTTTAGCCCCAAGCCGGGCAGCATCACCAACTGCTGCCAGTACTGCTCGCGCGCGTTGCGCACCGCGGGCGCAAACGCCCACGCGACTAGGTTATCCAGCGGGTCTGACCCGTCCGCAGGTTCTCCCCTCTGTCGCGCAGCCATCCAGCGGCGGATGAACTGGTGCGCCCAGTACGCATGCTGCGCCCTCACCAGCCGCTTGTTGCGCTCCTCGTGCAGCACAAGTTCCCGCGCGAACGCAAGCAGCCACTCGTTCGAGAACGGGGGGCTCGCGCGATCGCCCGGGTGTAGCAGCGCGTGCTTGATCTGCCAGTGCGCGAGCAGGTCCGGGAAGCGCCGCAGCGGCGACGTTATGCGCATGTAGCCCTCGCCCTCGGGAATGCCCAGCACACTGTGCGTCCCCGGCTCAATCGAGTACTCCGCCGGGTTGAAAATCAACGCGAATCGCAGCGGGCTGAACGAGTCCACGGAACCATGTGGGTCGCGTGCGGCCATGACCTCATCGTACGCGCCCTCGTAGCGCGGCGTCGGCGGCAGCGAGGTGCGTCGCAAGGCGGGGAGCCCGCGGTCACGGAAGAAGCGCGATGCTACGCGCCCCGCCGTAGTCATGCTTTCGGCGACGACGAAGCGCGCGCCATACTCGAATGTGCGAACTTCTTGCACTGCATAATTAACCGACGGGAACCCTGACCAGATGCGTGGCGCCACGCCGAGTGGCGGTACCGTTGGAAGTGGCTTTGGGTTAAGACTGAGTTGCGCAGAGGGCATTCCGAACGTGAGCATGCCGTTGCGTAGGCGGCCGCGGGTAAGTGCCTCCTGCACGATTTCAAGCTTGTGTAGGTCATCCCGAACCGATGGTGTGAGGTGAAGAGACTGGCGAGGACGAACGGTAGGTGCTTCTCCCCCGAACGGCCTTTTGTAGGGGTAATAACTCCAGCCCATGGCATCATTGACTGCGTCGTACTGGAAAATATGCACGTTGCGGACGATGCCAGGACGGACCTTGTAGTCGATAATATTGCCTTCCGGGTCGACCTTCGCGCTGAAGCTCACAACGCGCTGGGGCTGGCCTTCACATGACCCCAAACTGATCTTGTCCAGCATCCCCCCTGACAACATAGGGTACGAGCGATCGGCAAGATACTCCGTCTCCATCTGCTCGAACGCACGATGGGCGAATACATGAGTGGGGGGGAGTATTGACGTTGGATCCGCAATATGGACATGAAGCCAGTGGTTTCCTGGTTCCGAAGGTATGGATTCGACGGAGATACCGTCATCGAGCTCTTCCGCGTCGACATCATCAATGACATAGACGGGCATATTGCCAAAATCATGCCGCAACGAGTCGACTGCATCCTGCGAGTAGAAGTCTTCGGGACCCAGAGGTTGACCGGCTGTAGATCGTGTTAAACTGCGAGGCGACGATGAATCGTCCACAACATCCAGTGTCAGCGTTCGACTCTGACTCTTGCGTGCCAGAGAAGAGTGCCGAGTGATCCTGTCTTCCCATGGTGGAAGAACACCAAGTTCGAAGAGGAACTCGTGAATCGTGGAATCGTTGACCTCCTTGTCCATATACAAGCCTAGCTTCTTGATGATATATGATTGCGACACAGTATACGGGTCAACCTGAAATGTCCGGCGTGGGACCAACGAGTCGGAAAACCATCGAATGATGACCAAGTCCTCTGCGGTGAAGCCGTGCTGAGGGTCCTCCTTGAAGGTGGGATGACCATTTTGCGTCCCGGCTTCTCGTTGCCGTGCAGCAGTGATGACGACTCGTGCCTTCTCGATGAAAGCGTCTAGAACGGGATCTCTTTGTGAAATCATCCTGTCTACGGCCTCGATGTCTTGCACATGTTGCTGCGGCCGCACCCAAAAAGTCCTCGTCGTCAGAAAATGTGTCTGGTCCGCTTCAAAGTACTTGCTCTTGTCGAACATGTAATCATGCACGACGAGCTGGGTGGCAACGGGAGCAGTTTTTGCTTCGGGATTTAATAGCTGGGACACCTGGTTTGTAGTGACAGACGCCCACTGCGTGGGATCCGACGACTTGAATTGAGTATACAGCTTGTTGAGCTTCTGCCAATACTCGGGAGACTGACGCTCGAGCGATAGGTCAAAGTTCCGTAGTTTTTTGAGGATGTGAACGCGAGCAGCAAGCTCGTGGGACTTGGCATCCACATTCTCGGGTCCACACTGCGCGATGAGATCAGGTTGGACGAAGTCAGGGACCACAAACATGACATCGCTCTCGCGAACCAGCCAGACTTCTCCGGATCGCACGAGGACGTGCATCAGCCACCCTTTCTCTGTAGGTTTTTGCCATATAATGACACCATGTACCGTGATTGCGCTCCTATAAATAATAGTCAAGACTAAGCGGACGCATAGCAGGCGAGCGGACGCACCTCCGGAGTTCTACGAATGCACCAGTCGGCAGCCTCTCCCTCTTTTGAACATCTAGCTGTGACAAATCCGACAGCAGATCCCCCTGTTCCTCCGGCTCTGCATAAAAGGCAACCCTTTCCGAGGATGGTAAAATGGTGGATTGCTGATAGGGCTTCTTGGAATCGACGGTGTGAGACGTTTCTCCACTGTACGGCTTCTTGTATTTTGAACGTCTTGCCTCTCCCTTCGCCGCGGCGACCGCAAGCAACTTGGTGGTGGATTCAATCCGGTCATAAGTCTTCTTGGGCAAGCGAAAAGGTGGGCGTGGGTTTGAAGAAGTTGACGCACATCGTCGGGTACCTGCTGTTGAGCTGATCTCAGCCACACAAGAGATGCCTCGACGATGCATGAGAGAATCAGAGACAGCAGACCCGGATGCCGTGCGCAGCCGTGTAGTGTAAATATTCCCGGAGGAAAGCGCGAAATATCCAAGGAGATGGAGAGGAGAACTAATTGGATATGCAAGAAATGCGGCGACGGTCGATAGCAATAGGTGACACCCAACTCTTAAAAGTGAGGCGCTTGCAAACCAGAATGCCGGGCGCTCGATCATATATTTGACATTACCCATTTTGGGAGACATCTGGTCCATAGTAGGTTTGTCTGCGCACACAATCTGGCAAAAGCTTAGTACAGTATATGCGTGTTGTACATGCCGTTGCTCTGTTCGAATATCTGTGGAAATATTCTGATGGTCGTTTGCTAGCATACAAAAGCAGCATACAAGCCGTTGAGGGGTATAGTTGAATAAGTGTAGCCACCACTTCGTTTTGGCCTCTACGGAAGATCCCCGACGGCTTGTCGGAACCAATAAACCACAGCAAGGTACCAAGCTTGGGGCCAACCAAGAGCAAGCAAATTTATTGGGACTCAATGATTGAAAAGTACAGGATATGCGAGAACGATGCCAGAAAAGCCACCGGCAGAGAACGTCCTCGATGGACAGGGATCAATGGGTGATTAGGTTGACAAACAGATGGAGCTACCTACGGCGCGCGACGCTCACATAAGTACATTTCCAAACCGGCGCATTCAGGACTCGGACGGGCGGCTACGCTTGCCCGACTCACCCAAAAGCCAAAAGGATATTCTCAATGTGCGAGGTTGCGCGAACAATACAGACGAATGCGCACCACACGCCTTGCATTGATATTGACGCGACTCTAAAACAATCCTCCGCTGACTAGCAACAAGTGTCCATACATGTTAGAGTGGTATACGACCGTCATCCTTCTTCATAGTATACAACATTGACGTCTGGCGGCCTCATTGGCAGGCACCGTTCACGCGAACAGCCCCACCCTGCGCCAGTACGCAATCCAACTTTTAACATGGGCGGGACTGAGCTGAGGCAATGAGGGATCCGCCAAGGTAGGCGATGCAATGCTAGTCTTCTCCACCGAGAGATCTGGCAAACCCGCCGCATGTCCGCTGCCCGACGAATTCTGCGCCATCGCCTTATACGACGGAATCAGCTCTATGGCATGGATGCTTTGCGAAGTGTGGCGAGAATCAAGTCCGGTGTCATCCTCCTTCACTATGGCCTCGGCGTACTGCTCCAATTTAGCCACCCATTCTTTGAATGAGACGAGCGGCACGGAGAACTCCTGCGCTGCGACCACGGCAAGCGAGTGCCACGAAACAGGTCGCGGGTGGACCAGATGCACCGTGTCGATGGAGTCAGGAGCCGAAAGGAAATCCACCAGCGCCTTCGCAGAGATGTCGAGTGGTATCCAGGCAGCTTTCTGCAAAGGTTCTCAACACCTGTTAGACGCGCACAGTACAAAATGGGACATACCTGGTCGTCGTCTGGGAAGCACCCAAGCTTTGGTGTACTCTGTACAATGGAGGGGAACCACTCGTGCGCGTTCCACGACCCATCGAGACTTCCGCATAGCTGCCCTACTCGTATGACGACTGGCTTGAGCGCAGTCTGGGCTCTGGCACTGTACAGTATTTCTTCAGATACCCATTTGGACTGCGTATACCCATTGCCGATGGCGAGTATGGCATCTACGGGCTTCTCGCTGACAGTCCTATCGTCCTGGCTATCTACGGAAACGGATTAGTTCCGCGGGGAGGGACGGCGATGACGAGAAAAAAATGACTAACTCTGCACGACACCGATGGAACTCGTGAAGAGAAGCTTGGGGGGCGGAGATAGAGGAGATTCTAGGGCGAGGTTGACGAGAGCGCGTACTCCGTATACGTTCGACTCGAAAGACGCGAGTGAGATTTTGAAGTCCACACGCCACGCTGTAGCCAGTCGGATGAGGAGGGGCCAACAGCAGAAACAACGGAGAAAATACCATTATGGATAATATGCGTAACGGATCGGCCGAGCTGCCCAGCTAATCAGGATAGCCCTGTAAGCAAAGATGTCTTCGCCACTCACCTCTTGGTACACATCGCGGGACAACCCGAACGCGGGTGCAGAGAGATCGCCTTCGAGCAAGACGAGCTTCTTCGACTCCAGGAAAGACGGGTCAAGCCCTCGGTCCACTAGAGTGGCCCTCTGCCTTTCACGCAAGGACTCACCGCTCCGCGCTGGTCTGTTGAAAGCATAGACGCGGGAGACGGTGGGGTCAGCGACGAGGGCCTGCAGCCCATAGCAGCCGAGACCTCCAGTCGTTCCCGTGAGAAGAACTACTTTGCCGGTGCTCTTGACTCCTCCTTTGTGTACGGGGAAGTCCTTGCTGTACTTCGCCACCATCGCACGCATACCTTGAACGATCGTTGCGGGATCGACGGTCGTACCGTTCACAGTCCCGGATGCCAACGTCAAAACGAAAGACGCGAGCTTCGAGATGGTAGGGTACTCGTAGATAAACCCGCTGCTGACATTGCGCGTGTTCGTCTTGGTAGAGTCACGTATAGCGCGAAGAATCGTGTTGCGGATCCAGGTTGCCTGCAAACTGAAGGCAATATGAAGTCGCGAGTTACCTAGGTAGAGAGCCGGATACTCACCTGTCACATCCGTGCTCGAAAATGTCGCCATCATCGTCGACAGGGACGGTGAACACTTTCTCGACCACAGAGCGTGTGAATACAAGGGCCGTTTGCTGATCCCAATGGTCCGGCGGCTGGATATTGGATTGAGCGCTTTCTTCTACGGCGTCATACTGAGCATCGATCTCGTCCTCGTATTCCTTGATGATAGCTCCGCGGCGAACCGAGCCTTTCGCAGTGTAAGTGAAGGGCTTGGAGGGCCTTGCTACTAGTATCATCTGAGGGAAGTCCCACGTTGAGTCAGAGGCAAACGCTGCGTAAGCGCGAACCCACCTCCTTAAACAATCTGGAATGCTGCGGAGCGTATGCGTTTAACTTCTCAACTGACGGCCTATGCGCAAAATCAGTACTGATACAAGCTCACAGCTCGGACACGCGCACCAAATCTTGTTCCTGAATTCCGCAAGGAGGACTTTGTCAGAGGCATCGAAAGCGAATTCCTTTTTGGGCTCCACAAGGATGCCAGCCTGGAATCGGCCGCGACCAAACATCAAGCAATCCGATACCAGAGGGTCCTGCTTAAGAATGTTCTCTGTGCAAAAAATCAGTACGAGTTAGATCTGCGGATCAGTCTTGAGATACGGCGTACCCAGCGGTCCAGGATTGGTCTGCACACAGGGAACTGAGCCATGGACTGAACAAACGGAGGGATCGACGCACCTTCTCTCCTGTGCTGTGCATGATCTGATCGTCTGTGCGACCCAGGATTTTCCAGTAACCGGCCAATGTGGGGTGCGCCGCGATGAGATCCGATGTTGCATATCCATCCACACCATCTACCTTCGTGTTGATCACGCTGGGTGTACTATTTTCGTTTGCCTGATTTGATGCAAAATTGGAAATACGTCAGACTGTCGTTATGTACCTCTAATAATCATGCCGACGTACCAAAACGACAAGTTCGAAGGTATTGTCGCCCATGGGTAATGCTTTGATAGATATCGCCGAGTGGAGTTTGAAGTATTCCCAGTCCGGGATCGGTTCAGCTGTATACCAGATGTGACTTCCAGCCAGTGCTTTCGGCAAACAGAAAATAACTTACAGGTATAGATGTCGCAAACGGGACCAACCTCAGTGCTGCACGTGCCGGCCATTGCATGTTGAGCGGTTTCCGATGCACTGCACAAGTAAGTACTCACGTTCCATAGCCATTGCCAACGCGGACCCCTTGAGAGACCAAGTAATCTCCACAATCTTTACTAAGGGGACCGCCTGCATAGGACTACATTGGCACATTAACATAGAGATGATGATATATAACGTCAGAGACACCCTTACCACGCTTCTGCGGGTAGCAAGCCATTTGACATACTCAGGATTGCGTGCCCACGTCTGCAACATTCATACGAGTTCATCGGTGTGACTGTCACCAAACAAGCAGCTCACCTCGACGAAGGACGGAACAACGAGTATGGTGTCGCAATCGATGGTCTGAGCGGCGTGGATTACGTTATCGGGAGTCGGCACACGAGGTGGGAAAGATGGCGCAAAGACTGCCAGCACCGTCCCACACGAACCCTTGATAGTCGTGCACCATGAGCGGCAAGAATGAAAGCACAGAAGATCGTGTACTCACTGCCCACATCATATTCATGAAACCCATACCATGGAACATTGGGAGCGGATGCAACGAGAACACCCTGCCAGTCAGATCATTTTCGGAGTACCAGACGGCGCGGGCCAGTTCAACGAAGCGGTGTTGTGTCCAGTAAATCGGCTTCGGGAACGCCGTCGAGCCTAAGCGGCGCACGTTAACTTAGCGTGGACGATAGCTGTCCATGCCACTCACCGGATGAGTGCAGGATGACTCCGATTGCATCGGGTCCTCTGAAAACGTAAGGGACATCCTTGCTGGTGACAATGTCGTTGGCCGAAGAGTAGAGCTCCTCGAAAACAAGCATAGGCGAAGTCTCCGGCACAGAAGCCGCATCCTGCGACTTCAGGATATCCAAGGCGTCCCGAACGAGGTCGCGAATAGCCTGTTCGCCGCTAACCAGAAGGTGCTTAGCTCCCACTTTGCCGATGAGGTGCGCCACGGCAGCGGGGGAGTTGCGGACAGAGATGGGGAAGGCAACGTAATTGGCACGCATGATACCCAGAAGAGTGGTCGCATACCCGATGGACTCTGCAGGCGAACAGGTCAGTGCATATTATGCAGCGGCACAAGGATTGCTCGATACCGGAAGTCGCAAAGATGGCTACCACTGCGCCAGGCTCAGCCCGCACGCGGGTCTGAATTACTTTGGCTGCTCTGAGGGCAGCTCCGACGACTTCACCCCAGGGGATGGTGCGTACGCTACCATCATCTTTAGCGTATCTGAAGAGAGGATGGTTCGCAGAATGCTCTGCATGCCAGTCCCACATCTCGGGGACTGAAAGAGAGCCATCCAGCGGAGGAGGACGGAAGGTAGTGCTGGAGAGGGCATGCGTCTTCGGCGGCGGCGGAATCAAACGGCGGGTCGACATTGTGGATTCGGTTGTCTGGGATCGCAAAACATAGGTAGCAGCTTTTATACTATAAACACCATCTCGCCTCGAACGAAGATGTGACGTCATCTGACCACTGTCGGGACGCTGTGAGAATCGACAAAGACATGGATCATGGAAGTGAGATCACCCACTTCTTAAAGCCGTTGCCATCGGCAGCGGATTGCGATTCTGACAGCAGTATTCTGTAAAGCCCCAGGTAATTACAAGAGTCCACTGAGTCGGGAAGATCGGCGAAGATGGGACAGAGTCAACAAGTTCAGTTTTAGTCAATTGCGAATCGTGCGGGCTCGCTGCAAGATCAGATATGGCAATTTGATAGTGTGCCAAGGGTTCTTAGAGCTACGCACTTGAACGTGACGGATAGTGACGAATATTGAAGTGTTGATAAGGTTCTATCAGACGGGGTCAGTCGCCTCGACAAAGTCACTTACCGGGCACAACGCCGAATCGGCATGAGAAATTGGCTTCGCCTCCATAGCCCTGGGGTGCTGATATGTCGGGCTTAATTGAAAGTTGCGTTAGAACTATTAGGGCGCGGAATGCGGTAGATTTCTCGGACACGAACTGAATCGCATCATTGCATGATGATCAGTTGCACATGATGTAAACGTATACATGCTCTTGTCACGGTATCCGCACTAGCTTGAATAATCTCGTACAATGTACTCACAGTTCTAAATTCTGCCCTCGGCGATGTACACAATCGTCTGCAAAACGTATCTTGGGCAGGTCAGCATCAGGCCGACTGAACGCTATCACATGGTGCGAATGCATATGACCCTAGGGGAATGACAATGACTGAGGTCGCTAATCCGGTTCGTGTGAATAGACCTTTCAGAATAGACCTTTTGAACTTGATGTGCGCCGCACAAGCGGACTTCTAGCGGGAAAGTGCGGGTCTGGAAACAACGGCCTTTGTGACCGCAGTCAGTCGGGCCGGGACATGTTCCCAACCGTTAAGTCCGAATTCCATTTGCGCAATGCGCACAAATATTGTCGGGGGTAAGTCGAACGATATGGCATCAGCACAGATGCATGGAACCGGCGGCTTCGATCGCTCGATCCATTGATCCTTCGGCGTCTATCACAGTTTTACGCATTGCTGTCCACCCCGTAAGCGTGTATCACTTTCACAACGCCGCCGATTATCTCCTCGGCGATACATCTTGTATTCCGACAGTCTACAATGTTCAAACGAGTCAATAAACGTCTGCAGAAACAGCAGAAAGACGAAGAGCTGGGCCTGGATGCGGACACCAAGGCGGCTTTGGGTCTCCAAGACGATAGCGGCTCGGACGACTTCTTGAGTTCGGACTCGGACACCGACGACTCTGACCCGGAGGATCCTAATGAAGAGGAGGGAGGGGAGGAGCACTTGGCTGCAGGCGAGAGTGATGAGGAGGACGAGGTCGAAGATGAGGTCGATGAGTCGGATGCTGACGAGCCTCCGGTATCACTCACCGAGGCTCTGAAAGACCCATTGTACACCATCTCGCTCGAGCCCGAAATCAAGGCGTGCGTGTCATGTCCGGGAAGACTCCTCAAAAATCCGACGATGGAGGAAGTTCACAGATCGTCCAATGTATGTTCATATGGTTTCAGGGTTTACAATACATTTTCAACAGTTGTAGGCACACGTACGCCGGTACAAGAAGTTCAGGCAGGCCGCGGGCGAGAGGAGTCTAGACACCGACGTGCGAGATATCCTCAAGGAGATTTCGGCAGGGCCTGAAAAACAAAATACCGACAAGCTTTCAAAACGTGCTATGAAGCGCGTAAGTATCTTTGGATGTGTGTCTTGAACCTCCTTCTAACAGACCATGCAGCAAAAGAAACAGGCTTCCGTCAAATCAAAACGGCAAAAGCAGAAGGAGCTGAAGGCGAAGGGGATAGCACGCAAACAGGAAAAAGCCACTGCGAAAGCGGAATCCACACCCGTCTCCGAGCCATCAACAGCTGAACCTCAGAAGAAGCGCAAGAGAGACGACGGGGACAGCGTGAAGGACGCTTCACCCTCAGAGATTCCTGCACGCAAATCAAAACTCGCGCAGCGATTGAAAAGTGCGGAGATGGCGGAAACAACACAAGCTGATGGACCTGCGAAGCTCAGCCGAAGTACGCGACAAAAACGCAGCGACAAGGATACGGCAGCCTCTGCCGCACCTGCAAAAAGCGCAACGCTGGCGGATACTCCGAAGCCGGATACATCTGTCAAGACCGCCAAGCCTGCCAAACTCAAGAACTTGGTCGAGGAGTCAAGAAAACGGCGAGAAGCTCAGACCAAAGCGCGAAAGCGTCCGAGGAAGCAGCAGAGCTCATGAATCGTACCGTACACAACGGTAGTGGTATGTATGTCCAGTCCGCACGCATAGCGAATAAATACCCAGATAACATGAGCAAGTAGAGCACTACGTCCACTTCTTCACAAGCTATCTCAAGCTCTGCATAACGCGATCCGTCGTCTGGATTACCTGTAACCACGGCGCGTCAGCTCAAGAATGTAAGTCTAAACCGACGATGACCGACCTGGTGGATATCCGGTCGGTCTTTCGGGTTGACCTTCAACATGCTGTCGATGAGGCTCTTGAGGCCCTGCGAATAAGCCGAGTCTGGATGCTTGTATTGTGCATTCATCACTGCCATCGCTATTGAACCACCTTGCTCGGTAGTCTGCATATTCTCGAATGGCGAATGTGAGTACGCAAGTGCGAACAGCGTGCATCCAAGTGACTGTTCCAAGGCGGTCAGAATTATGAGTGATAGACACTGGAAGCCATTGACTTACCCAAATGTCTACTTTCTCGTCTAGTGTGACGCCAGTCTTCACGTCGAAGAGCTCCGGTGCGCGGTAGGCCATCGTGCACTGCTCTGCAGCAATATCCTACAGCCTGCGTGAAAACATGTTTCGTGCCCTGGTAAGCTCGACTAACCTGTTGCAGCAGAGCTTGCGAACGGTTCTCAATCTTGATGCGAGCCTTCGTGGTGCTCCCAAAGTCCATTAAAATCGGTGAACCGTCGTCCGCGATCATAACATTCCTATTTGCTCCGTTAGTAAAATTAAATATCATAGGCAGTTGGCGTTCTTACCCGGGTTTGAGATCCCGGTGAGCATATGGCACGATTTCTGTCTGTCCGGCCTCCCCGTTCTGTGACGTCCCCTCCTGCTGTATCTGCGCCAGCTCTTCGTCGCCATCAAAAATCTGCTCCCTCGACTCCGTCGGACGATGACTCGACATGAGTGGTACCGATGACCCGTGCGTGTTCTCGCTATATTCATCGTCCAGCGACTGCCGCCGACTTGGCGCTCGCTGTGCGCGGTCGCGAGCTGCTGCACTGGACTGGTTCTCGCGCGAGGGGAACGGATCCGAGGGTGTCCCAGTAGGGGCGTGATAGTCATGCATTGCGCGGATGGCCTCACAGGTGCCCTTGAAGAGCCGGAGCATTTCCTGTTCCGAGAAGTGCGTACCGTTGATTGAGTTGCCGTTGATAGCATCTTGGAGGTTACCACGCTAGGAACAACCTTGAAGATGAGATCCACGTATAAAGAGACATAAGCATACCTTGTAGAGGGGTAGGAAGAGGTAGACAACTTGCCCGTCGCCGTTTGGGTCTTGCACGACTGCGGAGTCCTTGCGTGGTGTTAACGACTGCCGGTATGAATACATTGAAAGAACACACCAAAATGCGAATAATATTTGGGTGTCTTAACAAGAGGCAGGTCAGAGGACGCGCATGCGTGAAATACAGTCACGCACTTGAACCGACGATATGCCTCAACCTCACGCATAGCCTGCCGCACATCCTCCTGCCCGCCTGGACATCGGATTTTCTTCAGGGCAAATTGCCTCTAAAAGTAGGGCACAAGGCATGCTAAACCCGCATGGTCGAAGAGCTAAAGTCGGGGACCTACCCCGCTGGTTTCATCCTCCGCAAGGTAGACGAACGAGAACCCTCCTTCTCCGAGCACACGGACGATTTTGACTGCGAAACCATTACAGCACCATGGTTGTTGACTGTAAGACAGGACCAATGCACTCAGGGATAACGACACTGACAAGTACGACCATTGATCTTGACTTTCGCCGACTGCTGGCATATGCATGATGAGAGCGCCCAGAATGCGTCCTTGAGCTGGAACTTCAGGCTGTCGAGGGTGCTATGCAGCTGCGGGTGGATGACCGACATGACGACTAAGAATAATTATAATAAACAAGCAGTAGTTGTAGTCGAAAGCAAGATGATAGAAAAAGCTGCAGGTGCTTAGAGCGGTTTGAGAGCAGACGGCTGTGCGAGCGCATGCGGATCGGGCACACCAGATCTATCGGGAGTTGGTATGCGATCGTTGATAGAAATGTTTGGCGTGCTTAGCCGGAAGTAAATACAAGTACAACTGCACACAAAATAAATAGGTATAAGAAAGTGAAGTCCGAAGTACAACAATGACTGGAAACAAAACTCTCCGATTTGCCGAAAGTCCTGTGCCGACTTCAATCTTCAAAGCCCATCTCCGCATTTCTCTTGGCCTTCCGTAGTGCCGCTCTCTCCTCTTCCGGAAGGCAATACCAACCGTCCACAGTCTCTTCAAGTTCCATCTCCCACTTCTCTTCCAGCTCGAGCTGCTTCTTGCTCTTCTTTGGCGGAGGCAGCCTGGGAGGAGGCGGGGGCGGCGTGCGTCTGTTAGGATGCAACGGCGCGATACGTTTCAGAAGATTCTTGGAGCTCTTGGTGTAGGGCGAATATGTAGGTCTGGGTGACGCAAAGGGGGATCCGGGTAAGGAGTTGACCTTCCGTATGAGCTCGGACATTGGTGTCGATTTCTTGGAGGATATCGAGTATGCACGATTCGAGTTCGAGATCCTCGACGCTGAAGCAGGAAGTGGGGTTTTGGGAGTGGTGAGTGGAGCTGGCTGACTCTCCGCAAGCGGGTGGTTGGCATTCTCCTGTCAACGGCGGGTGTAAGAGAACTGACACGAATTACGCGAAAAGGTTGCATACCTTAGTCTTACTCCCTTGGTCTCCCTCATCCGCATCTCCTTCATCCTGCAATCCAAGTGCTGCTGGTGCTGACTTCCTTGGTCTTCTCGCAGTCCGTGCTTTCTTTGGAGGAGACCCAGATTTAGATACAAGTTCTTCCTCTTCGTCTGAATCAACCACGGCCCTTTTCTTCCCTCTACTCTTCGAGCTGGGCAGCGAGGGCTCCCCATCCGCCTCTCCCTGGTCATTTTCGAATGGATTTGGTGGTTCACCAGAAGGCGCAGATGTGCTGCTGCTGTCCTTACGCTTCGATGACGTGGTCGCCCCAGGCTTGTCAAGTTGAGGCACCAGGAGCAGCTCGTCATCTTCGAAGGTGAGGGACGATGGTACTGGCGTTGTGGCTGAATGTGATGGAATGGCATCGGGCGGAGGCATCAAGATACGGTCGTTCTCGCCTTCGGAATCCTCGACGAACTCTTTGCTTGTTGGGGGCTTTGGTCCCTTCGTACCACCTTTCGCCTTCGCACCCCTTCCTGTCTTCGGTCGATCGATCACGACGGACACCTGATGTGCTGCCACGTCCTTCTTGCTCGTAGCCTTCTTCCTTGGTGGTGCTTTCTTCTTAGGCTTGGCGGACCAATCTTCGTCGTCGTCGCTGTTGCCCTTCTTCCGCCCCCTGCGTGAAGCCTTCGGCGCATCGTCAGCACCCCATTCTTCATCGTCGTCATCCCCCTTCTTCTTCCGCTGCTTGCCCTTGGGCTTGGATTTGGGCGCGGGCTCCTTTCCCCCTTCCTCATCATCAACATCGCGGACGCCCCCTTCATTACCTTGAGCTTTGGTAGCGCCCTTCACCTTTCCGTTGGCATTGCTGGCCATCGAGGACGACCCGACCAAAGTGTCTGACGTCGGCGCATCCGGCGAGGACCCAGCGAAGAACGGAGCAGGACCTGTAGCTTCTATGAACGTATCGCCTGCACCACTCCGTTCGCTTGCTCGGGAATCCACGCCATCCTCTTCATCAAAGGTCAGCATCTTTCTCTTCCTCTTACGCGGCGCGGGTAGCGGGGAGGAGGACAGCGGCGAGATCGCGCCGTCAAGCACGTTGTCTGCGTCGGTAGAAATCGAAGAGAGCCCATTGATTGATGAGGGAGGTGGAAGGGAGGAAGGAGGAAGGGAGGAGCTGAGATCAATGCTAGTCTCTGCAACTGGCACAGACAACATGATCGGATCCGACTCTTCTGCCTGCATATGTGACGTCTTCGTACGATTCATCGTAGAGGGCGAGGGCTTCTGTGGGGCTAGTGGCTTGGGTCGGGCTTTGCTCTTCCGGACGGGGGGACGTAAGTTCATCTCAGAGTCGGAGGATGGTATATTAATCACGTCGTCTGTCGGGCTATATGCGCGCTGCTGTGCCTGTGACTTAGTAGTGCGTGAGCGAGAACGGAGTTTTGCGCGCTCTGCGATGTTCATGTCCTGGGTATATAGTTCTATATTGTCGTTTGGGGTAATGTCGCTCTTGGCCTTGTCGTAAATCGAGAATGACTCCACAATAGTGTCGGTGGTCGCCAAAGGTATAGATGAGGGCAAATTTCTCGGGACGTTAGAAGCAGAGCTTGAGGTCTGGATCTCAGATGACGGCGTAGCGGTAGACGTCGAGGCCACAGTAGTACCGACGATGGTCGCCTGAGCCTTGGCGCCCTTATATGCGGGCCTGGGTCGGGGGCGACTGCTGGTAGAGGATTTCGGGATAGTAGAGCCTGAGTAAATGGAAGATACAGCAGTGTTTGTGTTGAATGTAGACGAAGATACATCAGTCGGCACAACGGGAAGTGCTGCCACAGGTAATCTTGTCGTGGAGGTGGTCTGGATCGATGACGTCGCGACTGAGCCAACAGATCAACAAAGAAGCCAGTAAATAGCTAATGCAGGCTAACGGACCTCTGTCGCTGCTTTGGTGCGCGCTTGTATGGCCTGAGGACATTGGGTTTAGATCCAATTCCAGACCCATCAAACCTTCATCCTCGCTATCTTGTACAATATCATCGTGATGAGACGACGGGTCCATTGCGGTGGGACGTTGAAGCTAGCTGCGCACTGGGAAGAGAACAGCACAATATCACTGCAATGTGGCAAAGCAGAGGACAATGTAAGTCGCCACAGATGGCGGTCGCTGAGAATCAGCTGTGACGCGTTAACAGAACTCACGTGACCATTTCGCTTAAAGTGGCCAAGGCGATGAGCGTCTTCCTGATTGCGAGCTCACTCAGCTGCTATCATGGCACCTCCCTTCACCCAGCCTCATATCGAGACTTTGCCGAGGCGCGTCCGTGTTTTGTTTGCAGGACAATATATTGTCGACACGAAGAAAGCAAAACTTGTGTGAGTAAGATGCCTATGGCAGGCCGCACGAAAGCAGATAGTTGATCGGCTTGACGGGAAAGGTGGCTGAAGCCCAATTACCCCACCTTTTTCTTTGACTCTGCGGATGTTCCGCAGAAATATCTTTCCCGGGCATCTATATCGGGTGAACTACAGCAATACGATATAGTTGTGGGCAGCCGCAAGGCAGAGGCCGCCGCAACGGAATACCTCGACGGTGATCTGAAAGGATTGATCACGATCTCCTTCAGCTCCATGGATGCCTGGTTCGAGGAGGATGAACAGGTGTTCGTGCATCCGAAGGATCCATACAAGGTCCGCTTGTTTGCGTACTTACTCTGCAGGCACCATTAAGCATCGATCTCAGCGAGTTGATGTTCTTCAATCATCTCGTCATGTTCGCGTCGAAGTCAATGGCGTTGAATTGGCAAACACTACGAAGCCTCGACTGCTCTTCGAGACCGGACTCCCGGTCAGAACCTATATTCCAAAGACTGACTGTAGGGTGGACCTGCTCAAGCCTTCGCAGCTGACGACAGAATGCCCATACAAGGTTTGCGCCTAACGTGTGCCCTTAGTCATTTTAGTCGCTGATAGCGTGGTCGCAACAGGGTGTTGCAAATTACTATAACGTTTCCATTTCTAGTGGGGAGACTTTTGAGAACATTGTGTGGTGGTACCGCGTCCCACAACCCGAATGCGTTGATATCAAGGGTTTCGTCGCGTTCTACGACGAAAAGGTCGATGTTTGGGTCGATGGCGAGCTTCAGCCTCGCCCACGCTCACCATGGTCGTAAGGCGTGCTTGCAGTGTATAAAAAGAAGTACCGATTGATGTATTATACTCACGGAAATATGCTACGTCTAGGAAATGTGCACCCTTTGCCCATGTCTGGACTCGTGTCTTGCTTATTCAAATCTCACATGAATGACATCTGCTCAGTGAATGCATCCGACCCTCACAATACTATATTGTTCAGGCCTTATGACCGTGTCACGTCAATTGTTCTAGTTCAGCCACAGCTCTAATGTGTAACAGGAATGCTCATTGCAGTTCAGCTGAGTGGCATGACGGTTGACCAGGGCGGACGTGATTTCTAGGGACGTGCCGACGCCCATTTTTGAGCGCTTGATGATGCATGCGTTCCGCTCGGCGAGGTTGTCAGCCACACTCATGTCGGGGGCAAGATGGCACTGTTCGGGTATATGTTGAATGTGTGTGGCAGCCTCTCCTTGTTGCAATCAAGCAACCCGATCACGATAATATGCAGTTTATGTCAGGACCTCTAGATGATGGCTAAGTAACCATGTGATCCTTGTGGAAAGCCAGCAGTCGAGGCCACGGCAGCGTCGCAGGCGAATGAACGTGCCTTACCGGGCAGTCCCAAAGTCGGCACCCCTTCCTGATTGGCCCAAGAGCTAAAACCATTGATTGGACTGCGGATATCTCGAAGAAGTACTGCTCTTTGACTCTTTGATTGGCGGCAGGTCACGCCTACCGACATGGGGTCTGCCGACTGTTAATAGGTATCATCTCAAAAAGTACAGTACCCGGAGTGTCCGAAAGCGCTAGCCTGTGGTGTAGGCGACGCGACATTCAAGATGTAACGACGCGTTTCGGAGATCAAAATGCTTGTGCAAGGACGAAGGCTCGTCTTGTGATGGGAACCCCACCAATTGACCCAGACAGCAACACTCGGGGCAAGAGGTCGGTCTCAGTTGAAATATCCTCGTGGATATCGAGGTCAGCATTACGGCGACACGTCGGGCTGAAGTAGCGCCTTCAGCGCAATTTCATCATGCTGGCATTATTTGACAACGCCGTGCACCTGTATGACAAAATCAATTGTCAAGGGAGCTCAGTTCCTATGGAGATAACCAGCTGTCATAGACGCGGATCGCCAGCTCCAAGTCTCATAAGGATTCGAAATTTCACCACTGGTAGCGAGTTACAGAGTTACCAAATGGCAGTCCCGGCGACCCATGCACACTATGGGAAACTCTATGCGTGTAAATGGCTTCTTGGCGTGAAACAGACCGCCGCGGAGCGCCTCGCTCCATTTCGAAGGTGTGCACATCACCATTAGCGGGCGGGACTAGCAGGGCTAGTCGCAAAAAAGTGCATAGACGTACCTACGGTCATTCGGATGCTCTCGCGTCTAAGGCAAGCCGTGCGTGGCATATCTCAACTGTCAAATGACGGCAACTAGACTGGCTTACGCGGACCTTAAGTAGGCGATACGCGCACGGCCCAGAGTTCCATCAATTGCGCTGCCTATCGGAAAGAGTTTCTGCGTTCCTGAGAAAGCGAAAGGGCCAGCGCCGTAATCGTTCCCGAGACCAGGGTAGGTTCATATAAGATGCGCGCAATGAGGGCATGGCCCCATCTAGCCCGTCATGTCCGTTCCGTTCACGTCCCTCTATATCAACGGGAGCGAATGCCCCGCGAGCTCTCAGGCAAGCTTCGATGTCTGCAACCCGTTCTCAGGGAAGCTTGTCACGCGAGCAGCCTCTGCGTCCAGCGAGGATTGCAGAAGGGCAGTCGATGCAGCTGCAGACGCCTTCAGAACCTGGGAACACTCCCCACTTGGTGTCAGGCGCGACTTCCTGCTGAAGGCGGCCGATCTCCTAGCAACACCCAAGTACCGTGAGAAGGCCGCTGCTGCGTTGAAGGAGGAGACAAGCGCAGGAGACTTCCTCGTCGAGTTCAACTTGCAAGTCGCAAGGGAATGGCTGCGCTGTATCGCGACATTGGTTGCTGAACTCAAGGGCGAGTCGTTCCAATCTACGACCCCAGGCGGACAGGTCATTGCGCAGCGGAGAGCCCAGGGTGTCATGTAGGGTCGGTTTGTTACGTCAGTTGTACCGCATTGACGCGTATCTGCAGATTCGCCATCGCACCCTGGAACGCACCCCTGATTCTCGCCGTCCGAGCCGTGGGATACCCCATCGTTTGCGGTAACACCGTCGTGCTCAAATGCTCAGAAGTGAGCCCACGGAGTCAACACATCATTGCCGAGCTATTCGCCGAGGTTTGCCCGGCTTTGAGATCGACTCGCGACGACGCTAAGTGATTACAGGCAGGCCTGCCGAAAGGCGTTCTCAACGTGATACACACCTCAAAAGAGGATGCACCCGCGCGAACAGCGGAGATTATTGCCAATCCTGCTGTCAAGAAGATTAACGTACGTGTCAAAAGTTATTTCAAACGCTAACGCTGCACTCACCTCTCGAATTGTCAGTTCACAGGCAGTGATCGTATAGGCAGGATCATTGCCGCAGAAGCAGCAAAGCACTTGAAACCTTGCGTCTTCGAACTTGGAGGGAAAGCACCCGTTATCGTGCGTCTCCTCGTCTGGATAAGTTTTGAGACTGGCTGAAGCAGGAAAATCATAGGTCCTCGAAGATGCCGAGGTGGAACTCGCCGCCAAAGCCATCACATTCTCAGCGCTGCTCTTCTCTGGACAAATATGCATGTCTACCGAACGGGTCATCGTCCAACGGGGAGTCGCGGGGCGGCTCACTAAGGCGCTGGTCGCAGAATTCAGCAAGTTCAAGTCCGGGGGTCCGGAAGAGCGCCTTGGAGCACAGTTCTCTGAGGGTTCTGCGGAGAACATCGTCTCGATGCTGCGCGAGGCGCAAGAGGAGGGCGCGAAGTTCTTGCTTGGAGATGGCCAGAGAGTAGGCGCAGTGGTGCAGCCTCACATCGTGGCTGGCGTCAGACCGGGAATGCGGCTGTGGGAGAGGGAAAGCTTCGGGCCAGGTTTGTCGCTGAAGTATCTCATCGGATTCAGAGCTAACGATGATGGGGTGATGTTTCCAGTGATCACACTGACTGAAGCTGACACAATTGATGAGGCAGTTGAGCTAGCAAATGCGACTGATTACTCGCTAGTCGCTGCGCTCTGGACAAAAAATGTCCACATTGCAATGGATGTATCTATGCGCGTGAGGACAGGTACGAGTCTCTGAACACTTCGTGTAGAGCACATGAGCTTGACACGTTGCAACTGCAGGTTGTATAAGTGTGAACGGTCCTACCGTACACCTAGAGGATGCTAAAGACCACACTGGGCTAGGGTAAGTCCCAATGCAATGTTGAAGGATATCACTGCATTGACGATGCTGCCCTCTATACAGTGGGTCGACGGGTTATGGTCGCTTCAGTGTTAGCGACTTCACGGATGTGCGCATGGTCGTTTTGCACGGAGCGAACCCTGCTCCGTATCCTCTTGTATAAGGACTCGTGGAGTCTAGTAGTGTCTTCGTCGTTATGTATCATATACTATCGCGTTATAGAGATAGTGAAACGCACCTACTGAGCCTCGGTATCAAGTGTCACGGCCTGAAATGTCTGATGAAAGACGCGATATCTCGGAGAATGCAGCTCGCAGGAGGTCCAGGTCAGCGTCCAGATTTTCAGCTCGAGACTTCATCTGTATTTGTCACGTCAAACAACGTGCGAGTCCTCAGATACCAGGGACGTACGGCAGCAATTGTATCGCTTGCTGCAATAAGTTCATGGTGGTGGTTGTAGACGAGCGACTGCCGTTCACTGTCGAGTTGCCTGATTTCTGTCATGAGAACCGACGTCGGCGTCGCCCAAGTCTCCGTGGTGTATTCAGTACGTACCGGTGAGCAGCTCGTTCTCTCGCTTCAACAGAGTCGGCAGCGACGACGTGGTGATGAGTTGCTCATAGTAAGCTCTCGCGTCAAACGCCGTGGAGTCTAACACATAGGCACAATACATTGAGGAGGTATAATCATACGGCTGCGTCGGACACACCGAGATTCATGGGATCCGCGACCTTTCCTGGGAGTGGCGTAGGTGGGCCAACGCCCAATCCGTAGTGCTTTCTCAACAAATCCCTAGCACGTGTCTTCGGTCGCTCGCCGGGCGGCGGCGTGGACGGCAAAGATCCCCCATACATGAGTGGACTTGGGTTCGAGATTCTCCGCAACGCGAGCACTTCAGGTGGTGTCGTGCTGGACCTCATTGGTGTAGGAGAAATAGGGCGGACGGACGGCGGGCGCGGGATGGGAGTGCGCGAGCGCGATGATGGGCTTGACGCTCTAGAGGACATGTCGAGATGTCTATATTTCAATGCGACGGTGTTTCCGTCCAGACCTTGCAGCAAGCGCTCATTGCCTGCACGCGGTAACGTGACCATAATATAATATCTTGTTCGCATGATCGTGGCTCGTTCCTAGTTCCATTCCACATAAGGCTCTAGGACACATCTCAACAATGGCGATTCTGCTTTTAGAACCCATCACATCGCACCAGGGCGCGAACTGATGACTCCAACCAACCGGCCTGCATATGTGCCATAACACGCTTATCAAAAGAATGGCTCTCATGAGATCCGACGGTTGTAGAATTAAGCACTCGCTGTTGAGTAATTATCTGTGGTCTGACGTTGGTCGGCTGTATGAGTATATTAGGATCATGCTCGCAGGGGTTTTCATATTAATGTTTTTCTAAAGTACTGTGACTAATGCATACATTGTCCGGTATGTTCACTAGCGGTACAAGTTCATGAGCAAGCAGCACGACCCGTGTCTCGTCGTAAGTGTTGTCCCTTTGTCTCTTCTCATCATACCATCCCCCGCTGGTTACCTGCGTGAGCATTTGCAGGCTGCGCGAGCACTGTGTTCCCGGCGTACGCATCGCCATTCGTATACCCGTTTGGGTTTCCGGTGGTATATCCGTCTCTTTGGGTATATGGGTATTGAGCGGCTCCTACCCCTGCCCCTGCCCCAACTTGGCCCATCGGCGGCCCGCTTTCGCCACTTTGGCGCATCGCTAGGAGACGGTCGCGCGAGAACTGGCCCTTCTCGACACCACGCGTCATGCGCAGGTCGTACACGAAGGTGAGGAGGAAGAACGTGTACCCAAATGCAATGACCCATTCTATGACGGCTGCGCATGGGAGAAACCATGGATCAGTGCTGGTTCACACAGGGTGATATTCCGATGCCCAAGATACTCACCTGCAACGTCGTTTGTAGTATATAGTGTGATGGCGAAGACTATGGCGAGGATGATGAGAATGATCGCGATGATGCCCTTCGCGATGTACGCGTGCTTCAGCTTGTGGACTTCGACGAAATCGCGGCTAATCCAACGGTACTGTGAAGTTATTCAGCTCGCATCCCCCGCATATTGACTGCAATGCTCTGCACCACTGCGTGGAACTGATCTTTGGCTATGTGTTCTGCGCAAACAGAGACATCTTACCCGATATCGAGAAATTCCGAGCATCAAGGGTTGTCACATGCCGTTCTGACTATAACCAGCATATGGAGAAGCCTTACAGCCCGTACAGATACACCGTGACCGCAGGAAGTGTTGTGAGCTAACACTGCTGGGAATCATAATTCCGGACTCTCCAGCAGTGGGCGCATAATGAAGTGCCACTGACAGAGGGTCCAGTGAATCTCGAAAGGACAGGCATTTACCCTCCAGCGGCCATTGAGGAATTGTTTGCGCGGGACGAGTAGCGAGAACAGATATCGGATTCCACGCACTGATGCATCAACGTGAGAATCACGTACCTCAATAATGGTGAAAATGGCGCTGAGGGCGACGCCGACGATAAATACTAGCAGGAAGACACGATGAAGGCTCGGGTGCCGCCCGGTGTCGAAGATGGAGAGGAGAATGAGGCCTGCGCCGCCGATGAAGGAGCCCAACACTGCGAGAGCTGCGAAAACCCGCTCTCGACGCCGCATGTTCGGAAGTAGTCTGCAACGAAATCACTGGTCTCGCTCACGACTGATGAGTGCGGTCCAGTACATACCTGCCTGAATTCCGAAGCCACCGCTCGATGACGAGTGTGAGGAAGAACGAGACGCCGGTAATGCAGCAGCACACGATGAAGAGCGGCTTCAGGTATCCCGCACCAATGTCTGAAATGTAGGCGATATTGCCCTCCTGGGTGACGTATTTTGGGCGGCCAGTCGCAAGCCAGGTGATGAGCATCGCAAGCAGGGTGCCTGTGGTAAGTCGACGCGATCGTCAGTGCGCAGCATCTCCAACTCAGAACGCAGGTACGAACCTGACCAGATAAATGCTCCAAACAGTGGGACCCATGCGTAGAGCCAGTGCCTGTGCTCGTACAATCGTGAAGGCATGGTCGTGACAAGCGAGGGGAAGAAATAGGGCTGAGGACGTTGAAGACAGACAGTGGAAGAGGCCTAAGTAGAGTTGAGAGCGAGAGCAGATACACGGGTGGCCATGGTGGCGCAGGATAAACGGACAAGGAGGTCTTACATACTACCCATGTCCGCAGTCTCGATCAAAGAGGATACACGGATGACGTCAGGCCGACACCACGGGCGTCTGTTAGCCGCTCCCACTTGGCTGGGCATGTATTGGCGTGCCTGTCGGCCCCACGGCAGCTCTTCGGTCAGACAAATTGCAGTGCAGGCATGGCAGTAAACAGTCAAAGGCGCAACAGATAGCTCGGAATAAGATACCGCGCACGGGAAAACGGGAGTAGTACTACAACATGTAATGTCACATAACACAAATCCACGGGACTTCCACTATCTGGCCTCTAGGCTACGCCTCATCCAGCGGCAGCATCATCGAGCATCGCGATCATGGGTATTCCTGCGGATGATCAGACTGAGCACATTGGCGCATCGGGGACAGGAGACAAAGGTGTCACTTTCTCGGTCTGTGCCAGCTTCTTGAAGATCTGCAATCGCGCGACGGTATTAGAGCGGCCAAAGAAAGCGGCACAGAGCCTCAGCATACCTGGATATAGACGTCTGCCGTCTGCCCACCAATGACGGCCCACCGGCCGTCGACGATCGTGAACGGGACGCCCGTCACACCCTTTTTACGAGCTTCTGCCATCATGTTGATCACTTCTTCTCTGCACTCGTCGGTTTCCAAAAACTTCGTGGCCTGCATATACAAATCACAACCATCAGCCATGTAGCTCCTGTTACTGCGACGGTGGACGAAATTCCTCGCAACGAACATGGGCCGAATACACGTCTAAGAGTATTGAATATCCGGAAACCTTCCAGATAGACAATATATTTCGGACCATAGTCGATAGTTATCCGGGACGCGGCTTTTGCCCCCAGAGTGTATAGGTGAAATGAAACACATCACACAACGCACCTGTTCTTTTGACATCAGCCCGCTCGCCTCCGCGAGCTCACTGAGAACCTCGAAGTCGCCAAGATTCTTTCCCTGCTCAAAGTAGGCCTTGTGGACAGCATTCAAGAACGCCTCTTGTCTCTCCTGACCGCCAACCTTCAGCGCCTTCAAGCTGAGGCGATGTGCGCGGATAGTCTGTGTGATGGTGCCGTCGTAGGAACTGCGCGGTCCGAGTTGGGGTGAGCAGTAAAAGTTTAGTCCGTAAGGCAAAATAACAAGCCGGCCAGCAATTAGAGCGATATGACCACCAGTGAGTATGACAGGTCCACCAAGAGAGCATGTCAGGTCAAGCAGTCAGCGCGAGATGGTCAGGGGGTCAAGGGCAGCCATTCGACGCAGAGGTGAGGGTGCAGTAGAAGGCATCCAACGTTCGGTAGGATGGCATGGGATGGACAGGATAGGGATAATATCCAGCGGGAGAGATGGAAAAACACGAAGGGTTCAGCAATCAGCACAGGCGACAGAGGGCGAGCGAATTAAGGCACCCGGTCAACGAAAGTCATAGGCCAGTCGGACGGGAGGCACGTACATGTTGAGCCCAAGCTGGCTGCCCCTAGTGGTGACCATCTGCTCAAACATGGCAAACTTGTCTTTTCCGAAACGGTTGAGGTACCACTCGCGCTTGACAATTGCCTGGTCTTCGGGTAGCGAGGGTTGGAGCTGGTACGGTCTGTGCTCAACCTTGATAGTGAGCGGGAGGTCCTTGACGGCGTCGATGGCGCGCTCCATTTCCTTCTCGCCGATGTAGCACCAGGGACAGATCTAAGGTGGCGTGAGTTGTGCGCAGCGGAGGCAGGGCAAGGAGAGAACGCACTAGGTCCCCGATGACTACGAGGTTCACCACCTTCTGCGCCGCGGTCATAGTCTGCGCTCAGAAGTGCGTGTGTCTGGGTAAGTGTTTAGAAGGCCGGAGGGTATGGGAAGTTAGATGCGAGACGGGGGCGAATATAGTGCAGCGGCGCGGGTGCGGACACAGGTCGGGTTGAGGCAGCAAGCCCGAGGCGGGAGGAAATGAGCGTCGGGGATAGAGATACAAGGCGGCGCAGGCTGAGGCAGAGAGCGGATGGAGTAAGCGTGAAGGGTATAAGAGCGTCTTTACAAATAGTCCCCTGGGATTGGTCACGCATTGGTGAGCACCTCTCCTTGACATCATCACGTGCACCGTGCACCGGTCTCTCCCCAGCGCCCGTCCCCGACGACCGCCCGCGATTTCTGTGTTCTTCATGACAATATTGGACCTACGCTGTCGCGGTGTGTGCGTCGGCGCCGCGCGTTGCTTCGTCGCGCAAGACGCGACGTCGGGGGTCTCCTGGATGCATTTTGTGACTCAGCCGCTGCCCTTGGTCAGCACACGAGCTCGCTACGCCTATAATGGACGATCCCCTTCCCGCGAAGTACGTATAAGCCGCAATGGTGCCGGATCCTTTGACTATGGTCCCCGAGGCGCCTGTGATGGCGACAAACGCCTACCTTCTCAAGCTGCGCAGGTACTCCCGATTGTCAGCGATCCTGGCATGAGCGGTGCATGCCCGACGGCCATTGACAGTTCGATGCGCATATACCAACGCCACAACGTGGAGTATGCGCGAACCTGCCGCCGGTCCGAGGCTGATGTGTTCACAGGGAGCACAGCAGCGCGCCCCGTCCGCTATCGTCCTCGGAGCCTTCGTCAGCAAGCCAAGCTATTGACGTACATCAGACGCTCACCGGTGTGAACTTCGTACTTGCACAATGACACCTCTCCGTCTATCGGCAATCCGTCCCACTGTACGTCGCACTGGTAGCGGGAATGCGGCGTCGACACGACGGTCAGAGGTACCAACTGCCGCTGGCAAGTTCGCTTACCGGGGCCGCGTCATTTACAAATACGAACATGATCGTGCCGTGAGCTCCCTGAACGATGATGCTTGCCAAGGCAAGGCCGGCTTCACGAAGCCCCACACTCAATCTCGCAATCTGCCTTGGACTGTGCGTCTGTCTTTCGGGAGCCGACGTCCCATGTGAACGGCACCATATCCTGTTGTTCGACACTGTCGAGCGCGTGCGCAGCCGCCCCAGCTCGGACTCGCGTGCCTCGGAGTGCCTGTCCGGCGGCCTGGAGATGGAGGAGTATGTATGCGCTGGGAAGGGCGCATATACCCAGGTACGGCTTGACCACTCTTTCTACGGGGTGGTCCCGATCTATCATCGGAGTGCACGCTAGCGTGTGGGTTGGCTCCTTTTGATTGGCAGACGATCACGGTCTCGGCCGCTGTTTTAAGGAGATGGGAGGTGCTCTGCACTCCGGTCCAATCAAGTGGTTCGTTTCTTTGGCTACACTACCAGCCAATCCTGGGGTTTGTTTGTCACTGTCTCTAGCCATGGCCCATTCTCATTCATAATCGGTCCATGAGAAATCGGTGTTGACGATCTCTCGTTGGTTTCCAGCTGCCCCCGAACGAACGTTTGCAAGTTGTCAGCAGGAGGGAGAAAAGGTGGCCGTTTCTTGTGACACGGCCCACGCAATTGTCCGCAGGAACAGTGTATGATTTACGCTTACTTGCTATCAACATTCTGTGGGCTCGATGGGTGGGCGAGTCTCAGGTATCTGACTTGCTGTGTTCGAAGTTACTCCCCTTAATTCAGTACTTCAGCTGGTTGACAGCAAACGAGTAATCACCGTATTATGCTGACGCCCACTCGCCTCGCAGATAGCTTCAGCATGCGCACGAAGTCCTAATTGTCTGGGACATTGCCTCATTTATCGCATACCACTATGCCACCATTAGTTTCTGACACGGCTCTAGCGTTTCCTACCAGGAGCGATCCTTCAACGGCCCCACCACTGCACGTTTTCATTATCACCTGTATCGTCTGCCTCGGTGGGCGTAGGCAATATCTTGGCGGGTGTCTGGGCGTCCTGTACCGTTCAATAATTCTCCACCGATGCCATGTTGTGCGGCGCAAGGACGGGATTTTTCAGACCGTTGAGACCTCAGCAGATCCACCAGGCATCTGTTTGTCTTGCATTCATGGGTGATCGTTGTGGTAGATGCTCGTTCTTCTACGTAAACTCAGTTGCGAGAAGCCTAACCATCCCTGTCACTGCGGTTCATAGGTTGTCGATGGGCAGCAAAAGCGCCTTGCCAGAAATCGATTGTGGAGCGTACTAAACAAAACATTTAAGCAGATCATGCTGCAGTCGCGAAAGCCACGGCGTCCTGGCTTTCACATCCGTCGCATTATGCGCAATCACTCACACACAGCTGTGTGGCGGAATACATCGAGTACACAGGGACCCGAGATATCACCAGAGTAATAGTATGAAGGGTCCGCAAGCCCGGCCCGTGCAGCTATTCACGCATTCTCTCTCTGATAAGCGCCGTCCCTCGTCCTACCCAAGTTCTCTGACATCCTGACCCAGCCATCGAACTGCAGTTGCAGTTTGGATACAGGCATCCGTTGCCTATGCCCTTCGCTGAGTAAATTGCCTTCATCCCGAGTCGATGTCGCCTGGTGAGCAATTCGCCTGAAGAACACAGGCGATAGTACCAGCCGCTAAGGCAGGGCGAATTACAGGGTTATACTAAACATCCTTTTCGAAGGATAAAGATATGGTACGTCGCTGTCTGAACGGATCCACGACTCATATAACATGATTTATTCATTGCAGAATGGATCCTTACGATCCACGCCACTTATGGCGCATACAGCGACATCTTCACAGTTTACGTTTTTAAGAGTTCTCTCGGCCATAGAATAAAGGATCCACTCCTTTCGGGAGTTATGTCTCAAACTCAAATCCACAACAAGCGATATGATTATTGAAGTTTTGATTCCTTATATTTTGCTGCATAAAAACAAATTATCCAAGGCACTATAGCCAAGTGGTTACGGCGACAGATTCGAATCACGTGATATCTGTTCCTCTTCGAGGGCGCAGGTTCGAGTCCTGCTGGTGTCGTTTTTTTATTTTGTGTCTTTGAATGTTTTGTTCGCTGGTTTTTGCGCTCACGACCAAGAATTCACTCGACGAGGGCGAAGACATCGAAAAGCGCGAATTGTGAGACATTAGCGCCCGCGATCACAGGTTGAATCGCCTCGATCGATCATGGAGGCCTCACGATCGCAACGATGCTTCAGCACAGTTACTTGTTCGAGATACTGATTGTACGACACTCCTTTCGTCGATGCGGTTGGGTGAGTATGGGATTATGTTTCATTGAATATGAGGAACTATGGGTAGTAGGTCGACTGGCCGGAGGCGAAACACTCACCTGGCAACGCAGCCACATCGGACATGGGACAGGCAAACGATTTGTGTTCACTCAGCAATATCTATGGTGGCACGACAAAATATCTGTTCTTTGGTTGTACATATGTCTCATTTTACAAAATGTAGCGGCTCCAGGACATTCACGCAGAGCAGCGCACGTCGGTCAAGAGTGTTTTCCGGTCTCTGTTGCAAACATCTCATGGTACAGTGGCACAGAAGGTCGCCCCAGCTCATGCCGTATAACGCAGCTGGGAGTAACTCAATCGCAATCTATTTTCACCGCTCGAGTGCTTATGCATGAACAGTGCGTTACATTTCGTTGGGACAACAACAATATTTGTTTCACGGAGCAAGATTCCTAGAGCAAGAAAGTACGATGAGAGCGCTATCATGGACGCGGTCAGGATAGACACGATAGTGAAGTGTGAAATGTGGATCTCGCCTCAATGAGCCGCCTGGTCTGGGTACGTGCGTCAAGAACATGTACGGCATCGTCAGCGATGGGATGGCAACCGCATTCAGCGCTGGGCTGCTACTGACCGCGTAATAGCCGACGATGAATTTCCTTTGCCTCGGCGATGGCCTGATGTGGCACGTAGCCCAAGCCGAATTCCAAGATTACCTCGGGGTATCGTATGGCAGTCACCATTCCTGCCAACCATAATACCGTGCTGTAGAGTCGTCAGCAACGGGGTAGGTGAATGCAGCGGCAGGGGGAAACTTGTCGCACTATCTATCCCCTGTCTCGTCGAACTCGTCTCTGCAAAAAGGGTCGTTGGCGCTATGCAGGTGGAAATGAAGAATGTATGCCGCACTCATCGTCCTCGCTGTCTTCAGTCTCCTCCTCCTCGTCTTCAGTCTCGTCTTCGCTGACACACGTCTCGTCATCGCTGAGACGCAGTGCACCGTCGCTGACACATGTTTCTTCGTCGCTTTCTCCTACAGTCACACGACGATCGGGCACGCCATTTCGGATGCCACCCGCATGGGCAGCGTCACCTGAAACGGTGTTTGCGCGAGAGGCAGGCATGAGAGGCAGCGACGATGTTGCGGTTTGAGCACAAGATACGGGAGAGAAAACAAGCGGAAGCTGGAGATTTAGTACCTCGTGCGTCGCAGCCCACGCTGCAACAGGCGACAATCATAGCACGCTTCCTGTCATACTCACCTTGTGTTGCCTCCCAAATAGACATCGCAGTTACCTGACTTATTGTCAGGTTGTTGGTTCTGCACTGGATCGCCGGAGAAGATGCATAAGCCCTAGTAGAGCGATATTGCACGAAGCACGCTGCCCGAGTGGGGGTTCGGCTTGTGCGCCACCCTTACTGTGGCCTGTACGACTACCGCAGGAACGGGGAGTCTAGCCGCCCAGTCACAACGCTGGTTCAGACGCGCAACTCGTGCAAGTTCAAAGTAGTGCCCTATTCAGAGCTTGGGTATGCCGCCATGAGTGCACATGGTGCCCACAAGTCCGCTGCACGAGTCGAGGAGTGTTGTTGATTGCTACGTGAGTAGGCGCAGGGAGCAAGGTGAACGGAACACGACTTGACAGCGCAATGCGGCGTAGATTCATCCAGGATTGTGAACGCGGGTCATGAAACGATGACTGAACGCGGACCATCCGGTTATGCCGTTTTCCCTCCTTCACTGGCAGAGACTCCGCACTTGACGTTGAGTTCGGCGGGATGAAGTATCGCTCAGCCAAAGTCAAAACATACCTCAAGGTTCTGCCACAAGTCTAGCCAATGAGGTCGACGTGTAACGTGCGTCCCGGTTGGAGACTTATTCACATTGCAATAGTGGCAAGACTTTCATCTCAGATATGTTCCACGAGGAGCCGGATCAAGAAGGGGCAGGCGCGCAGCCTTGTTGGTGTCTGGTGGAGGATCGCATAGAGATAGCGCCTCTGGTGCTGTCCCAGGTGGGTATATGCGTTGACTTCTGGACAGATATGCAGCAGACAATGCTGCCGGGGCCGCATATAGCTTGCCTAAACAAGCAAGAGAGCGCATGAGGCGCGATCAATGAACTGCTTCGGAGCAGCACTTCTTGCGCGCTGCACTCACCATGACGCACGCACGAGTCATTTCCATCTACGACCTTCTGGCGATCCCCTCATATGCAGCTTGCTATATCTGTCTATCGTAGGCCACAACGGCCATGGCCTCATGCACAGACGATGCCACAACTGCGCACGGACGTCCATCCTTTTTAGGCTATCGACCGAGTATCTCACGATTTCAGTGGGCGCTGTTTGCCTGTGGCGGGATCGTGTCAATGCGGTGGAATACGGCCGCCCTACGTGCGCATTGCATTTTCTGCCAGAGAGGAATTTGTCCTGCCACACAAGCTATACGCAATAGGCGAACGTGCGTAGAGTTCACTGCGCTGGCCAAAACATCGCACCTCGGTAGTAGCACAAGTTGGGGCACGACGCTCTTCTCGTTTGACGACTGCCAACCGAGACGACGACGGCAACGGATGGGGATGATGGGCGGTGTTGCCTGACAGGGGCTAGGAATGTCTCAGGTTACACATCATACGTGGAAGTCGAAGGGCCTGCGAACGGAATATCGTACGAGGCAAGCCGAGGCGGTCTCTGACGACACCCACATTTGGAATACATCATCCGTGGGAGACTGACGCGGAAAGACCCCAATACCCCACACTCCCGCCATTCAAGAAGGCCAGTCCCGGCTGGGTCCTTTCCTTCCCATCCTTCTGTCCCCCCAATCGCCGCTCGATTCCCCGCCTCATATACACGACCCAGCATTCCAACGCCCTTCGTATTCGCACCCCAATCCACCAACATGTCTGCCCTTCGCGCGCTCTCGAAACACACCCGCTCGCTCTCGTGCACCAGCATGACGTCGCCGCGCCCCGCCGTGCGCGCTTTCCACTCGCCCTTCAAGGTGCTCTCCCAGTCCCAGTCCCAGTCGCCGCTCACCGCGCCGCCCGCGCCCACCGCGAACGTCTACGAGAAGCAGCTCGACCACTCGCCCGACCCGCAGGTCTCGTCTGCTGGCATGCGCACTTACGTTGTGTCCGAGCCCGACCCCTCAAATACGCCCTACGAGGTGCCCTCTGGCGCGTACCCGACGTCCGCGCCGTACCAGAACTACACCGCCGCAGAGGCGCCCACACCTGAGGGTACGCGTCCTGCCTCAACCAGCTCTAGCTTCGCTCACCCCATCGCCGACGCCGCCCCGCAGAACCCCTCGGGCGTTATGGAGAGCTCAGCTATTAGACACGGGGAGGCTCCCGGCGAGATGCATCAGCGGGGCGGCAGCAGTGGGGGCCTTGGTTTGATGGACAAGGCCGGCACGAAGAGTGGACAGGGCTCGCTCGCCGACAGGAATCCCCAGCCTGATGGTGCTGTAGCCGAGAAGTACTCAAAGTTGGGCGTCGACAATGCTTGGAAGGCTCGCAAGTGAAGAATTCGTTATTCCGGGGTCATCGTCGTGGAAGCTTTCGTGTGTAAAGTATCGTTATCCTGTGCTGTATGCGCGCAGGTTGTATGAGTATAGTTCAGGCTCCCATCGATGTTCGTAATAGTAATCCATAGACTGTACATGTGTACCATCATGCAATTCGCGTCTGTTATCGTTATCTCCAGTATGCTGCGGTCTCCCCAACGAACTGTGAAACGCGAACATACAGCGGCTATCCGTGTCTGGCAGCGATTGCTAGCAACCGTATCGGCATTGTGTCACCGGACACAGGTACTTATGGGCGTAGAATATGATATGCGGCACTGACCGATCGTACTAGCCCCCATTGAGACGCGTCGATCATGGATCTCGTGGACATACATGTCACGTGGACCGTGTCCCCGGTGCCTAGACTACAGGCTCCGATTCCCACATCTACATGGGCAGGGTCGACTCGGAGTCTAACGAACCGAGCAGTTGTACGTGTATATCCTGAGCCTGCATAGGTTTGACGATGTGTATGTGTATTACGTTCTGCTCACAGGAGACTGCCCGAGGTGCAACAAGACAAGTACGCTAGATGGAGAAGACCGTAGCGGAGGGCGGAGGGGCGAATATTGCCACAGGCTGTGTCTTACATCCCATATACTAGTAGGTAAAGGATATGTGGGTTGTGCGCTTCTAAGTATCCACACTCACCAAAACAGATGGGAGGATCCCAGCTTCCCGACTCGCCTAGACGCCCAACCTGAGAAGATGCAATTGAGGCCAGCGGACGTTGCCTCCGTGCGAAGCCGGTACATGCTCCAGATTTTTGACGGAGTACCGAGCGTTACTACTCAAGGCGAGGAACATCACGTCATCCCGTGTCAGTCCCGCTCGAACTGGAGGACGTATTTGAGATGCTGATAATCATGCCTTCGGACGTGGACTATACGTGTGTTGCCATCCATCCCAGGCTGGAACAGCGCCCGATGAGCTTGTGCAATTGTAATGCGGCATCGCAGAGACGTAATAACACTGAAGGGGTGCTTCCAGTATTCCGGGGTGGCTTCATGACGTTTCAACGCTGACCGAGATATGAAACTCGCCGCGAACGCGATATTTTGCCTCCCGCCTCTTCACCGCAGCCTGAATGTTCTATCCGAGCAGTCACCAGGTGCTGCTCAGAATCCGACTGGAAGGCAGCAACGTGCTAGATTCAGTATATCATATCGAGAGTTGCGTACCGGGTGTTATTGTGAGAGGATAGGATGCGCGCACACCATCTTGCTCCGGGAAACACTCATTGGACGGAGCGAATACGCCGACACGAAACGCCTCTCCATCGCATGTAGAATACGATACTCGTGCAGGAGCTTTCCAGGACGCCACTTTGTGTGGCTCGGCCGTCAATAGCATATTCGAGGGGTTTGGATCGTCGCGGCGGGCTATGGCAACTTCGCCAAGCATGTTCTATAGTCGTAACAAGTGACGCCACAGCAATGAAACAAAAAACAAGCGACAAGCCTGGTTGATGAATGAATACCCATCTCGCATCATGAGTGCGTACAAAGACCACACTAGGCGTACCGTTTTGCGTGGTGGATCTCAGAAATAAGTTTGGATTACGACATTCATTTCGCAAAGATAGCCCACAGATATGTACATTGAACAGCAGATGACCTGAAAGCTGAGAGGAGGCATATGGAGAATAGCCGACAACGGCAGTTGTGAAGGACTGCGAACACTAGACTTTCCAAATAAGGACCGTGTGCCTTCCAGACTCCGCCATCAGCTGGGTGGGGGTAGCCCGGCGCTTGACATCCCTCAACAATATTCCTTCATTCCTCCTCTCCTCCATCCCCTCCTCCTCTTCCTCGTCGTCGGTCCTTTTTCGCCATGACCACCCCTCATGTGATCGCCTCGTCGTCGGTCCACCACGGCTCACAGTCCGGCACCTCTAATGGCGTCGTGGGTACTCACTTCCGAGTCGGCAAGAAGATTGGGGAGGGTTCATTCGGTGTTGTCTTCGAAGGTAGGGGGGATTCACTCCAGCAAGCCGAGAATGCCATTGAGACAACGGGGACGTAGGTACCAACATGCTCAACAACCAGCCAGTCGCTATCAAGTTTGTGAGTGGGGCACCTGTCATTCGCATCCAGGCGCTCACGCGGGTAGTGCACGTAGGAGCCGCGCAAGTCGGAGGCCCCGCAGTTACGAGACGAGTACAGGTCCTACCGCACGTTGAATGGCACTCGTACGTCTGGCATTACTCCTATGCGCTCGAAAGCCACTTCTCACACTGCGTATCAGCTGGTGTCCCGCAAGTGCACTACTTCGGCCAGGAGGGCCTGCACAACGTCCTTGTCATCGATTTGCTGGGTCCTAACCTCGAAGATCTCTTTGACATGTGCGGTCGCAAATTTTCTATCAAGACTGTTTGTATGGCCGCGAAACAGATGGTGGGTCATCAACTCCCTGACGTATCTGATGCACTGACATTTGAACAATTGTTCCAAGGTGACACGCGTACAAGCAATACATGAGAAGTCCCTCATCTACCGCGACATTAAGCCCGACAATTTCCTTATCGGAGTGCCGGGCTCGAGGAATGCGAACACAATTCACATCATTGGTAAGCCAACTGCCCTCGTGAAACCACCACTGGGAGCGTGGGCTTGCTTGAGCAGGTCCTCTTCTGCGTTTTAGGGCGCGACTTGGGGCCAGATCGCCTCGCGCTTGTATCGCCGTGCATGACTCACGGCTCCCACAGATTTTGGTATGGCAAAGCACTATCGGGACCCGAAGACGAAGATACACATCCCATACCGAGAACGCAAGTCACTATCCGGAACGGCGCGATACATGTCGATCAATACACACCTCGGCCGTGAGCAGTCGCGGCGGGACGACCTAGAGTCGCTCGGACATGTCTTCATGTACTTCCTGCGCGGGGGGCTTCCGTGGCAGGGTTTGCGAGCCGCTACCAACAAGCAGAAGTACGAGAAGATCGGCGAAAAGAAGCAAAGTACCCATATCGACGAGCTGTGCGAGGGCTTCCCTGGTAAGAAGCTATGTCCGCAATTGGTCAGTCACTAAGCACTCACGCTGCATCGGCGTTGTTCAGAAGAATTTGCGATCTATATGAACTACGTGCGGAAGCTTGGCTTTGAGGAGACGCCAGACTATGACTTCCTTCGAGACCTATTCTCGAAGGTGTTAAAGACGCTGGGCGAGCCGGAGGATGGTGTGTTCGACTGGATGCTATTGAATGGGGGCAAGGGTTGGGAAGCCGGACATGTGAGTTCTTATGAGTGTTTCCTGTCCGAGATCACACTGATTCTCAACACGCCAGTCGCCTTCGGCTATTCTTGCACAGGCACATGCAAATGCTGCGGCACCACACACACCTCACCGCGACCGCGAGCACCGCTCACGCCACCACGATGGCCATCGTCGCTCACGACCAGCCTTGCAGGATGGCACGCAAACACCCTCCTCGCCTCTCGTCCTCGCGCCTACGCCTGCCCACCACAAGCCCTCGCGCCGTGCGGTGGCGGCCCAGCAGCAAGAATCCCGTGGCAATTCACGCAACGACGTCAGCGTGCAGCCAGTCCCGCCTGCAAGCCGGCGCGCCAGCCAGCAGCAAATTACCCGCACGGAACGTGATAGTACAGGCCTCACCGCTCCACACCCGTACGCAATTACCCCGAGCCCCGGGGCTCGCGGGACGGCGTACGGGCGTTCCTCTCCAAACGGCGGCGCAGGCGGGGCTGTGCCGCCTGCCAATGGCGCGAACACGAGTGACTCCTTCGTTTACGGTCAACAGGGCAAACCGGGCACGAACTCGCGCGAGGGCACGACCACAGCCGGCACGGCGACGGCGGGTGGTGCCCGGGACGCGATGGCTGGCATGGGCAACCGGGGGATTAACATGTATGACCGGGAACAGATGGCGCGCGTCGGGGAGCAGGACGAACATGGCCACGGCCGAAAGAAGGGCTTCTGGGCTGCGTTCTGCTGCCGCGGGTAAGCTCGTATCGCGCCCCGTGCGCATTTGATGCGCTGACGAATGTATGTGAGTCCATTGCCCGTATATGCGTCTGGGCTGACCCTCTGGCAATTCCAGCGGGTTCCGTTCACCCATCCTCACGAGCCCTGATGACCAACGATATCCTACCATACTTACCTACTAAATACCCGACCATCCTTTCGTCTCACGACCCTCATGACGACCGGGATCTGCTTCGCCAAAAGCATCGGTGTCTCCGCGATTCCTCGCATCTGCATTCGTGATCACAGGCTTGTCCCGCCGTGCACGATATCGGTTTCGTCTCTACCATCCTCGTTAGAACTTGAAGGACATTTGCACTTATCGGCCCCTCATCATCCTTCCGCTATACCTCTTTTCTCTCACTTCAACGGTTTATATCCTTGTATACTAGCTGTCCATCTTCTCTCCGCAGCTTGCCCCAGCGGTCATGCCCGGCGTCGAACGCTCTCAATCTTGACGACTGACATCCTCTCGCTTACTGTTGGTCCATCCAACTCCAGTTCTGTTTTACCCTTGGCTCTTATTCTATGTCTAGACTGCTGACGCTGTCCTTAAGTACTTGTACTTTTGTCCAAGCTACCATATTTCTGCCTAGAAGTGGGATAGACCGTTGAGCCACCCTTGTCCAGTGATACACAGCCGGAGGGCCAACGTGAAAGATCATCGTTCAAGCCGGGATCGAACCAACGACTTCTGGCCTAATTCGGCAACACACTCCTTGCGGCCTGATCGCGCGCGGCAAAATTTAAATCCTTCGAGCCGGGATCGAACCAGCGACCTCAAGATGACATATCCGATTACAGTCTCGCGCTCTTCCAACTGAGCTATCGAAGGATACAATGTAAAGTCTACATAACCATCATCCCACAATGCGCAAAGCAGGCACATTCCTGCATAGGGTTAAAAGGTGCCCACAGCAAAACCAATATTGATACACCTTCCCTCGCAAAGTATACACACCAGGTTGCCCATGTTCATGAGTCATCTGGCCTGAGGTCGAGGTGTCATTCAAAACAAAGCAATGGGCTATGAGTGCGCCTGCATGTTCCTGTGTAGAATTAGTAGTTTGGCTGGCTTGGGAGGTTAGGGTCTCATTTTGCTCTATTATATTTAACATAACTCACACAATCAACAGAGGAAGACAATACAACCTACTGCTGGTGCAGAGGTTCAGCAAATACCCTAAATCGAATCCTTGGCTCTAAGATGGCAAAGTTGTTATTACAACATGAGCAACATACCAACACCATTCACAACAACTACACCATCAACACTGCCCAGGTTGACCTTGTTGCTGCTGTTCTTGACAGCAAGCAGGATCATATACTAGGACTAACGCGTCATGATGCGCCTGCCATGTTCCGGTGAGTACAGCCAGTTTGAAACACTCCCAAATGTTAGCTAACATGTTCAGCTCAGAGCCTGCCCACAATATCACTCCCCTTAGCCTTGAGCAGGCTTTAATCATGTCACCTGAATTCTGTTTTGCAAAAGATGTACCTCAAGCAACAGGTTGAAGTGGGACAAAACAGTTTGTCAGGCATAAAGGTGCAATTTAATCTATCTGTGGAGAATGGACAGTTGTAACACTCTGTCATAATCATCTCGTTGATGAAGACCATGCATTTGTTAAAGACCTGTTGCAAGAGGATGAGGACACTCCAATTGCAGCAGCCCTCTACACACACATTCGCTTACACTGCAACCGCCTTTTGTCCACCATGCAACAACAACATTCAGCATTTCAGCGACAACAGGCACACCAATCTCATGCTCTTACCATCAATGAACTACAAGACTGGCTGAAACAAAGTAAGCAAGGCACTGATCTTGTTGCCCTGCTCCAACAATTGTCCAAGGCTGCCAGGCAAGATGACATTGTGGAATGCCAAGGGCATACAGAAATGGAGCTGCAGGGTGACACTCCAGACAGCCCTCATGATCCTCAACAAGAGTGTGTTTGATTCATACAGTACATGTTTTTGCACCCAGTTTGTCACGACTTGGTACAGCATCTAGCCATTTTTTAATTTTTTCCTGTCCGTGGGCTTGAACCTGCAACCTCTGTACTATATGTTCAAACAGACAAGTCCTTATCTACTGTACAATTAGATTAGATGGGGTGGCAGTGCACAGCACAGCCCAGGCTCCGCTGACACAGCCGTACTGACTCACTGGCCCCCAGGGCTGCATCAGCATGCTGCGCACAGACCAACTGCGCACAGACCAGCATGCACAGTCTGCCCTAAACCTCTCCTGTATATAAGATGGCCTCTGCTGCCCTAGGGACCTCAGTTTCGACCTCTTGTCCCTAGGTTAGTAAGCCCCCATGTATTCCTTTTCCTACTTAACTAACTAATACATTTCTTGTCCCTAGCCTTAGGTTTGACCATCGCTCACCATCGCTTTGGTGAGACTCAGTCGAACACCCCCAGCCTTTGTGTTTGTTTGTTTTTTGTCGCTTGACCCCAAGTCGCGACATTAGGTCGAAACTCCCCCTCGCTGCCGGCGTTCACATGCAACTCAACTCATTCATTCACTTCCCACAGGTTGGGTGGTGCGCACCCCTACTATACATAGATAGCATACTATACATTGCCACCACTTGAGGGACGAACTTTTCGGTATCTGCACTTCAGTGGGTGATACTTGTTCTAACGGACACGTGGCTTAGGTTCCTGCTGCATACTAGTCAAAAGCAGTACTGGGCCCCACATGAACTGCGAACCTCAGTGTTACCTCGGGCGCTGTAGGTGTAAGCTAGTTAGTACGGCCTTTCATAGCACGCGCACCTCCCCTTCCTCCCCCCATCACCGTGGCTGATGAATTCTTTGACTGCTCTTGTCTCGAGCACGTGTTTGACACACAAGAACAGGTTGACATCTTGCACAATGACCCAGACAACGACAGATCGAAAGCTCCGTTCTTCATCTGTGACCGACAACCGTGCCCTAACCACACTCCGCAATCTGTCACTGCAGACGAAGGATGCTACACACCAATCAGACGAGTCCAGCATCCCCAAGGACCGTCTCCCGTCACATTACTCCTGTTCCATCCCGACCTGCATCCCCTGGCACCCATATTCCCCAACCTGTCACCAGTACAAGTCAAGCGCGAGGAGACCCCGATCTCTCTCGAGCAGTTGTGGCAGTCACAAAGCCTGCAGTGCCCGCTCAAGCAGTATCTCAACCATCCGCTAGGCTGCAAGTGGAAGCAGTCCTGAAGCCCGAGCCCTGCGACACTTCTGTATTCAGTTGGGCCAGCTCGTTGTCCGTGGTCCCCTCCTTGGCTCCAGTCTCTGATGTACATCACCCTCCCACCGGGTTTCCTCCAGCGCCTCCACCATCATCGCCGCTGTGAGGCTGCTCACACACTTGTTCCCCCCAAAGTCCACCTGGCGGACAGCCACAACCACCGCCTCCACCCCCGGGCCATCCTCCATCCCCCCCGCCGCTGGTAATGTCCTCCCCAGCATCCCCCTGACAAGGAGGTGTTGAAGCTCCTTCTCCCCCTATGATATGATGGAAAAACTGTTGTCGAGTGCAGCCGATTTATCTCGCAATTGTTGATCTACTGGCAGGTCAACACCACCCTGTCCACAGTAGAGCTCCAAATACAGGTAGCACTAAATCTGCTTGATGGTGATGCACGCACCTGGGCCACCCCAATCTTTGCCCAGCTCGCAGCTGTTCAAGTCGGAGTACAAGGGGCTGTGACGCCCTTTGCCAACGTCAAGGATTTCCTCATGGCGTTCAAGGGCTGTTTTGGCAATCTCAACAACGCCGCAGCAGCACAAGTCGAGATCACCAAGCTCTGCAGTGACAAGTCCATGCGTGAGAAATGCACCACCACAGAATTCTCTGCACTGTTCAAGGGTCCAGTGGACCGTTCTGGGTATGGCACCCTGGAACTCCATGACAAGTACCTGAGCGGTATCCCATCCTGAGTCTACCGGAAAATCGAGCTCAAGACATTCACCACGTGGGAAGCCACTGACAAGCGCACCATGGAAGTCGAGCAAATACTCGACATCAGCCGGGCCCGTTGGCCCGAGTTGAACAGCTTCTTCTCGGCACAAGGAGGTGGACACCGCGGAGCACGTGGTGGTGCACCCCGATTGCAAGGTGCCTCAGCCAGCATCAATGCAGCCGTTGGCAAAGAAGACTTCCCCAGCAGTTGTGATGGCTGCGGGAAAAAGGGGTACCATCACTTTGAGTGCCCCGACTGTAAGGACAAACCTTACACCAAATGCGCTAATGCGCGGGCTACGGTTGCCTTGGGTTCCACCCAGGCAGTGACAAGCACCCCCGTTGCTTCATCCTTGGTGAGTACAAGTACTGCTTTAGCAAAATCGGAGAAATCTGAGCTGGCAGACTTGATAGCACAGATGAAGTCAATGTGCAAGGAGCTAGAGGGTTATCGGGCGATGAAAGAGGAGTCTTTTTGATCTGGTCCACGCTTCGTGCTGCATGTGTCGGACCCTGTAATAATAATCTGTACAATGTATTGGCAACTGCGAATGTGTACGAGTTGGACCATGGGTCCCAGCATTTCCACATCCCAGTGCACCTCAAAGGAAAAAGATGGCAAAAGGACATAATCACTATGGTGGACAGTGGAGCCACCACAAAGTTTATCAACAAGCGATTCATCACGAAAAACAAGGTGCAAACGCGGAGGTTAAAGGAACCAATCCTGCTATACAATATTGATGGCACCCTTAACAAAGATGGAAGCATCTCGGAAGTAGCCGTGCTACAGATGCAGATAGGAGATCACATCGAGAAGACGGTGTTCACGGTCACGGACATAGGTCCAGAGGATGTGATCGTCGGGTTGGATTGGCTACGCGAGCACAACCCCAAAATAGATTAGGAGACAGGCTCCCTCAAGCTGTCACAATGCCCTGAAATGTGCAGTGCCAGGAAGACTGGCCACATAGAGCAAGTGGTGACTACACATGATACGGGGGTTAGGCCCACGGCATGCAGGTGTTCGCCGAAGTCCAAACAGTCAGTCATCAGTGCCTGCCGGAGTAAGGTACTCCCGGAATTTGAACCCGAAGAAGATCCGGAGGAAATCGAGTGGGATGAGGCTGATCTGATCGAAGCCTGGGAGCAAGGAGTCACACTCCCTGGTGCTCCTTAGCTGTTTGTTGCAGCAGGGCATACATATTCCCAGCTGTTCATTGAGGAAGAGATCAAGAAGAAGGTTGTTAAGACCGCTGAGGAGTCAGTGCCGAAACAGTACCACGAGTTCCTGAAAGTCTTCTCCAAGGAAGCATCAGAATGGCTACCCAAAAGGAAGCTATCACGACTTGAGGTCAAGCGACAGGGGAAAACCAAACAAGGATGCTGGGGGCGTTCGACTGGGTCTCACCGAAGTGATGGTGAGCAACGCTCAAACCTAAGGCTAGGGACAAGATAATATATTAGTTAAGTAAGAAAGGAATACAAAGGGATGCTTACTGACCTAGGGACAAGAGGTCGAAACTGAGGTACCTAGGGCAGCAGAGGCCGGCTTATATACAGGGAAAGATAAGGGCAGGCTGTGCGCATTGGTCTGTGCACAGCTGGTCCGTGCACAGCATGCTGACGCAGCCCCGGGGGCCGGTGAGTCAGAGCGGCTGTGTCAGCGGGGCCCAAGCTGTGCCGCGCACTGCCGCCCATCTAATCTAATCGTACAGTAGATAAGGAAATGTCCGTTTCAGGTGTATAGTACAGAGGTTGTGGGTTCGAGCCCACGAAAGGGAAAAAATTAAAAAGATGGCTAGGCGCCGTGTCAACTCATGACATTACCCCCCCTCAACGGCGCATGACCTCATGCAAGGCGCACTTGCCCATTTTCCACCCGGAGTGGCAGCGTGCTTCGGTCAGCGGTGAAGGCATTGGCTGGAAGTTGAGACCACCAAAGGCAGTGGCATTGAGACGGTGAGGGGCATTTGGGTTCTTCCGGTGGAAGTCAGATATGAGGGCCGGTGCATTCGCAACATTGCGCGCCGGTTCCCATGACGTATGTGAGTCGTCATAACCCTTCCACTTGACAAGGTACTGCAGCTGACGCCGGAAGATCCTCGAATCTTTGATCCGCTCAACCTCATACTCCTCGTCACCTTCAACCTCGATGGCAGGCGGCTCCTCCGGTTCCCGGCCCGGGATCTCACTATGCATGTACTTGCTAAGCAAGGAGATGTGGAACACCGGGTGCACAGGCACCGACTTTGGCAGAACCAACTCGTAATCTAAGTCTCCGAGCTTTCGCCGCACGGCATATGGTCCGAGGCGCTTGGGGCTGAGCTTCTTGCTCGGCTGCTTCAGCTTAAGGTTCCAAGCATCAAGCCAGACCTTATCCCCCGGTGTGAAGACCGGTGCCTCCTGCACGTGCTTATCATAGTACACTTTCATGTGCTCGGCGGATAACTCAAGTGCAGAGCGCATATCATCCCGAATTTCCTTCAGGATCTTGAGCCGATCAGCAGCTGCGGGCATCGCAGACATCGGATTGATCCACACTTGGATCTCAGGATGGTACCCCTGATGCAGGAAGAAGGGGGAGTGCCCGGTTGCGGAGTGAACTTGGTTGTTCAGCGCAAATTCCGCAAGCGGCAACTGCTTAGCCCAATCATCCTGCCTGTGGCTTGTGAAAGCGCGCAGGTACTGCTCGATCTCCTGATTCCAGCGCTCGGTCTGGTCATTTGTCTGAGGATGGAACGCCGCAGACAGCGCCAGCTCAATCCCAAGTCCCTTGTACACCACATGGAGATATTTTGATGCGAACTGGGGACCTCAGTCTGATATGACCTTGGCCGGGGCCCCATGATGCTTGAACACATTGCAGATATACAGGTCTGCCGCACCTTCTGCCATCAGGGTCTCATGACAGGCCGAGAAGTGGACCTGCTTGGTAAAGCGGTCGGTGGTGACCAGGATCGAGTCGAACCCATCAGATTTCGGCAAGCCAATGATCATATTGGTGGTGATGATCTGCCACGGGTGCTTGGGGATCTCGTTCGGCTTCAGCGGACCCTGGGGCTTGGCTGGAAATGTCTTGGTACAGTTGCACATGTTGCAGGTGCTTACGTACTCATTGATGAACTTAGACATCCCAGGCCACCAGTAGTTCCATGATACGAGCTCAAGGGTTTTGGCACGACCACCATGACCGGTGATTGGTGAGTTGTGGTGGAGCTTGACAATATCCCGCCGGAGCTCCATGTTCTTTGGGATGTATACACACCCACGAAACAGCAGAAGCCCTTGCTCGGCATTCCACTCCTCAAAGCCCTTCTGCAACTGAGGGGGGCCGAGGTTTTGCACCTTCTCAAGTGCCTCGGCCACTGCCCGATCCTTCTCTGAACATTCCCAAATGTGCTTTAGAAGTGACTAACCAGCTGTCACTGAGGCATGCCCACGCTGTGTGGCAGCAATGCGGAAGTGCTCCTGTTTGAGGACAATCTGATCGGTGTTGTCATCCTCATCGCCGACCTGATGGTCTGATTGGCGCGACAGGGCATCAGCCTTTCCATTTGATGTGCCGGCTTTATGCATGATGCAGAAATTGAAGCGGGCGAGGAACAGCGACCATCGCGCTTGATGGCCCGTGAGGTGCTGTGACGTGCGCCAGTACTTGAGGTTCTTATGATCGGTTATGATCTCGAACTGTGTGGGTAGTCCCTTGAGATAGTGGCGCCATTCGTATAGCGCTTCGATGATTGCGAGCATCTCCTTGTTGTAGATCTCGTAGTTATGCTGGGCAGGGTCCATAGCGTGAAATCTGAAGGTGACTGGATGCTACTTATCATCGTCCTGCTTCTGCATCAATACGCCACCAGTGGCATACCCTGAGGCATCAACCTCAATGCGCGTTTCCTGTTTAGGGTCATACAGCACCAGAACAGGGGTGGTGCTAAAAAGCCATTTGAGCTCATCAAAGGCATGCTGCTCCTCCTCTCCCCAGCGCCAGGGGTCATTTCCTGTGAGTCGGTTGAGTGGTTGCGAGATCTTAGCAAAGTCCTTAATGAAGCGGTGGTAGAAGTTGGAGAACCCCCGGAACTTCTGAACATCTTTTTTGTTCTGGGGTACCGGCCACTCATTAATTCCTTTTAGTTTCGCAGGTTCCATTGCCACCTCATCGCCACCGAACACATAGCCAACATAGTCAACTTTGGGAACATCCCATTTGCACTTCTCAGGCTTCAGGAACAGATCATTCTCCTAAAGGCATTGCAGAACCTCACGTGTGACTTTCTCATGCTCCGCTTTGTTGGTGGAGAAGATGAGTATGTCATCCAGGTACATAAGGACCTTGCCGCCGACAATGAGATCATGGAAGATCTCATTCATCATGGCCTGGAAGGTTGCGGGGGAGTTGGTGAGGCCAAAGAACATCACCAGGGGTTCGTACAGTCCCCAGTTAGTCACAAAGGCTGGCTTCCACTTGTCACCAGCTTTGATCCGGACATTATTGTATCCCCATCTGACATCGAACTTCATGAAGAGCGTAGCGCCACAGTGCTTGTCAACCATCTCAGCGATCAATGGCAGCGGATAGTGATTTTTGATGGTGATTGCATTCAACCAGCGGTAATCCTGCATGGGTCAAAGTGTCCCTTCCTTCTTTTTGATTAAGAAGAAGGGGGATAAAATAGGCAACTTCAACTCCCATATGTAACCTTTAGCCAATGGCTCCTTCAGGAACTTGTCCAGCTCCTCCTGCTCATTGTTCGATAGCAGATACACTTTCGAGTGGAATGTCGAGTAGCCAGGCACGAGTTCGATCACATGATTGTACAGCTTCTGTCACGAGTTGACACGGCGCCTAGCCATCTTTTAATTTTTCCCTTTCGTGGGCTCAAACCCGCGACCTCTGTACTATATGCCTGAAACGGACATTTCCTTATCTACTGTACAATCAGATTAGATGGGCGGCAGTGCGCGGCACAGCTTGGGCCCCACTAACACAGCCGCTCTGACTCACCAGCCCCCGGGGCTGCATCAGCATGCTGTGCACGGACCAGCTGCACACGGACCAATGTGCACAGCCTGCCCTTATCTTCCCCTGTATATAAGCCGGCCTCTGCTGCCCTAGGGACCTCAGTTTCGACCTCTTGTCCCTAGGTCAGTAAGCTCCCTTTGTATTTTTTCCTTACTTCACTAACTAATACACTATCTTGTCCCTAGCCTTAGGTTTGAGCGTTGCTCACCATCGCTTCGGTGAGACCCAGTCGAACGCCCCCAGCCTTCGTGTTTGTTTGTCCTTGTCACTTGACCCCAAGTCGCGACACTCAGGGTATTCCTCCTTCCCGTCCGCCTTGAATGCTTGCATGTCCTCACTGTCCATCATCCCAGCAACACAATCCACTTGCCACATGTTAAACACAAACCCCGCACCAGTGTGTGAGTCGTCCTTGCCGTTTGCCTGGTTCTTGTGGTACTTAACTCGGCGAAGGTCCGCATTCGCAGAGCCAGGTTCGAGAGACAGCAACACGAGCACTTTGATCATCACCGACTTGACGCTGCACAGGGAACACCCACATCTGCCATTGACCTTGCAACAGCAAATGAGCGAGAAAGGGCAGGCGGGCACAGACGTACCTGCTCGTTCTTAAACTGGAGCAGCAGGTGGTCTTTCGAATGACCACCTGGTATCACTCATTGCAGCTCACTTGAAGAGTGTCAGCAGCACGAACCATTGGCCTGCCATCTTGTACCGGTCATCTGCGCACATGAAGTGGTCATCGTGCATGCAGCCGGGGGTGTAGTGACTTACGTGCTCACGGGTGGCTGGCACAAGTAGAGCACGAGGATGTGATCAAACAGGCGCACACGTGCGGGCAGCAGCAGGAGCAAGCGTGAGGGGTGCAGGTGGCCAGTCATCGCTCGGTGCTGTCTGGCAGACCTCGAAGTGCTCTCAAGGGAGTGAAGAGTCTGTCGGACATATCCGATTACAGTCTCGTGCTCTTCCAACTGAGCTATCGAAGTATACAATGTTAAGTCTGCAAAATCATCATAGCACAATGTGCAAGGCAGGGGAAATGGAAGCACTTTCCCAGGCACATTCCTGCATAGGGTTGAAAGGTACTTCATTGGAATACCCACAGCAAAACCAATATTGATATACTTCCCCTCACAAAGTATACACACCGGCAAAGTGGGGCAGAAGCTCACAGCAGGAGTCGGCAGTGGTGCAGAGACAGCGACAGACGGCCGATCAGAGACAGGCTACTGAGTGAGGATCGCGAGGTAGACGCTTGCTGTAATCCCCTCGTCCTCTCACCGTCATGGACGATATATCCATCAGAAGGAACATGTCGTATACATACCCATCGTGATGTTGGGGACGAAGTAGCTGGTGTACGAATATGTCAGTGTTGGACCACTTGGTCTGCGCGCGGCAAGATTTCACCCCTCCATGACATCTGCAGCGACATGTCCGGCTCCATGACAAATGAATCGATTGGGAAAGCTACTAGAGCTCGTCGTTGTCTGCTATTGCTTGCGGAAGCCGATAGCGACAGGGTAGACATCCGAACAAACGGACAAAGATTGAGACGTCAGCGTGTATTACTGTCCGCGAAGAACATTAAGATCTCTGAGGGATGAGGGCACCTCCGAGGTGTGCACGACCTGGCTTGCAAATTTGTCGGATTGAGTCCCCGTAACTCCCATCAGCGGCGGGAAGCAGCCTGAGGCCTTCCTCTCATGGAAGTATCCCTTCTCTCACGGAAGTCACTAGTCTCATATGAGAGATATACAGAAGCGCAGTCAATGCGCCGCCAGGCCACACAGATGGCTAACGTGATAATTAAGGTACAATAGAGCTACACATGTAAAACACTGTTTCGCAACAGGTTCTTGTCGATAAGGAATGTAAATGTGATAGGGTAGAGGGATGCGACACGTAACTAAGAGCAACCAAGCAGACGTACCAGAGTTAACGATGTTGGTGGTACAACATGTTGACACCCTGGAGGTGCAGTTAGCATCGAGTTCATTCACAGAGCGCAAGATGAAGAGTCAGAAGGGGGTGCCCGAAAGTTTTGAGCTGTGGCGGGCATTTTCGGCAGCGATAGTACGAAGACCGTCGTGATAAAGCATCACACTGACAACGCAAACGGAAAGATACTCACCTACAGGTGCGAACAGAGGGATGGGCAAGCACTTGCGACATATCAAACAAACTGGAGACCTAAATGAAGGAAATAGTAAGTCCAGTTGTCCCAGAAGAGAAGATGACTATATGCGCTCAGAAAAAGTAAAAATACAGCCTTGGAATTGTCGTCAACTAACGTCTAAAGACGAGATCGGGCGGTAACTCCATTTGTAACATCATAGCACGGAACATTGGAAAGTAGATACTCACCAAAACTATTCTGGTACAAAAACAGCCATTACTTGAGGAATTGAAACTAAATTATACGCATCAGTATACTTGAACACGTGGATAAAAGCACAACTGGACACGGCTGGAATGGGGATCAGTGGATTGACAGATGAATGTAAAGCATCGAGCCGAGTGCATCGACTCTCAGATACTCTAGTTTGAATGCTTTTGTTTTCATCTCGTTCCCAGCCGCGTATGAAAGAGTGCAGTGAACGAACACTCACCAACAAGCAACACGTCAAGAAACAGGCTTTAAGGACTCCACGGCTACGCAGGATATACGTCAGACGTTGTCCTTTGAAGTACAGATACGGTGAGACCGATCAGTGTAACTATGACATAAAACTCGGAACATCGCATCTTCGCCTTGGTAATTGGCGAAGACACTCGAGGTAAACATAAGGTATCATCGCGTCGAAAGCAAGAAGTGGACAGCAAAAGTAAGACGATAGACTCACCAGCAGGGTACCGGGACAATGCGTCGTGTCAGAACGAAGGACAGGTCGACAAAAAAGATTTTCAGGCGTCCTATTCAGGGCAGGTTTGGCAGCACGTGCTGACCTCCGACCAGCGCCTGTACGCCGGGACTCACTTCGGGCAGTACAACGACCGTTTATGGACCTAACAATGGAAGACATTCCGGATCCCACGCTATTATGAATTCGCGCTTGCCACTGCTACGGATGGCACACACGAGACAGGTGTGAGTGGCCTTCGCGCTCGCTAAGCCCCAGCCAGAGGCTCTCGGCGGGAGTACATCAAGGCACACATCATTGACCTCGTCAACGAGTGAGTCTCTGGTTTTGAAAATATCCAGATCGTTGGTTCAGACTTGTCTTTAACGCGTTGCCCCCGCCATCACCATATTGACGTGTCGAAGTTGGCGCGGAAGCCTCATCAGCGCAGCGTTGATGAAACACCCTCCGTGTAGCTTACTTTGATTGATCAAAGAAGTTCCGGATTACGTTCAACCTTGCTGCATGAGGGGCACTAATTAGATTCGTGTACCGGCCCTTGTGATCAAAGTCATTATAATAACGCTGCGGTGTATGTCACCGCCGCTGAGAACCTTGACGGAGACCGCATGCAGCTCGAAGCCGAGACCGCTGTCGCGATCAAAATGGACTGAAATTTGCCTAGTGGATGACGCCGTTGCACATATTGATTGCGTAGATAATGAAGACGCCTTCGTGTGAGTCTATCGATATCCATTGCGGTCGTCAAACAGTCAGAGCGCGACATACCAACGTGCTTTCTGACTGTCGCGTGCCATGCTAGCGTTTCCTCCAACGGCGAAAATTCGCATTGTTTGACATCTCAGAAGAGCGCTCGTGGTGATGCATCTCATGGACTGTCATCGGCAGGCCCTGACCGAACTCTCCTAGACGACACCGCGACCGCTGGGGCTCAATGCGAGCTTGCGATTAACTCATTTTGCAGCAACGGCACAAAATCCATCAGCACGTGCGCTTGCCCACACGTATATATTCACTAGCCAGGCTGTAGGCGGGGAACTTTGTCTCTTCGACGCTGAGATGTCCAGCTCTTCAGTCACTGACCAGCTCTCGCTCCCAGAGAAGGGTTCCGATGAGATCCTGTCCGAGAAGGATCATGCGGATCACGACGACGTAGATTCCGCATGGAAGATACAGGAAGAAGAGGCCCTGGAAGAACGCATTCAAAATGATGAGGCAACCGAAGAGGAATATCGAGTGGAGGAAGCGTGGGAGGTGGCCACAAAGGTATGCGAGCCTGAGCCGCAATATAGAGGGCGAACATCGGTTCAACATTCCTGAGACATTATTCGTTTAAAATAGGTATTGTCCGCCAAAGATGATCCGGAGCTTCAAGCCATCACCTTCCGAAGTATTTTCCTCGGCCTCGGTTTCTCAGCATTTGGGGCGTGAGTGATATATGCGTACATTCGGATAATCGATACCATTGTCCGCCTTGTCAGTGTACTCGCCCAGATCTACTACTTCAAGCCTCAAACCCTGACGGTCTCGCAATTGCTACTGCTGATATTGTCGTACTGGTTCGGGAATGCCTTGCACATAGTATTGCCCTCGAAAGGAATCTTCAAGCTCCTCAACCCGGGCCCATTTAACAGTGAGTGTAGTCCAATTACGCTATGATACCTTCCAGCCAAATTACCTGTATCTTTGATAGTCAAGGAACACGCCGCTATCGTCATTATGTCGTCGACAGCCGCCACATCGGCCGTCGCCATACAAGTTATTTCTGTTCAGGACCGTAAGTGATACATGGTTGCGAGGTATTAAGGCAGGTCTGACGGTGTTTATACCAGTGTACTATAACAATCGTATGGTATGATCGCGTCCACTTCATTTGAGCTCTGGGCAATCACTAAAAGTATTCGGCCAGAATCCGGCAGTGGCCATATTCACGCTCATTAGCTCCCAGCTTATCGGCTATGGTTACGCTGGTCTCTTGCAAGATGTCCTCGTCAAGCCGACTCGATGCTTCTGGCCCGTCAACAGTGCGTTACGTCGGAAGGAGATGCGTGCGATCGTACTGACACCGTTCAGTCTATATTGCGAACTTGTTCCAGGCTTTGCACTATGATCGCCAAATGACATCAAAGCGTGTGCGTCTGTTCTGGTTTGTCTTCGGCGGCATATTCCTTTGGGAGATTGTCCCTGAATGTGAGTGCCAGAATGTCTCATGGACATGCATCCACTGACATCACACCGCTACTCATGTTAACAGGGATCTTCCCTATTTTGACCGGAGTCTCAATATTTTGTCTGGCTGATAATCATAGCTCCGTCGTGCGGAACATCTTCGGCGGGGCGAGCAACAACGAAGGAATGGGCCTTCTGGCCCTCTGCTTCGACTGGAATCTTATCACTAGCCAATATCTATATGCTCCACTCTGGTTGCAAATTAACGAGAATATTGGAATTATGCTGACATACGTTCTCATGGCCGCTATGTACTACGGAAACGTCTGGAGGGCAAAGGATTTCCCGTTCATGAGCCAGGCGATCTTTGTAAGGTTTCCTCAACCTATGCATATCGGAGGGAAACTGCTGACAGCCGGTCATTTCACACAGTCTGAGAATGGTTCGCAATACAACCAGACTGCATTGCTCACGGACGGAAAGTTCGACCCTGTCAAATATGCTGAACTCGGGGTATATTCTATAACTTCTGCTTGTGATCAATACGACTCACGTCGAATGACAGCCTGCATTCTTTTCGGCTTCAAACGCACTCTATCTCATTGTCGCGAATCTATCACTTGGCGCTATAGTGACTCATATCGGGCTCTATCATTGGAACGATTTGAAGCCGTTTGTACTGTCTCTAAACCCTTGGAACAAGACACCGCATTTGATTTATGACGTTGTATGTATACACGTTGGGATTGAAATAGTATTATGTGGCTGATCGGCTCGTTTTTTCAGCACTACGAGAAGATGAAAGTGTACAAGCAGATCCCGCGTTGGTGGTATACAGTCATTCTCGTTATTGCATATGGCATCGCACAAGCTAGTGAGTGATATCTATACCTGTTACACTCTGGAGTGACTGGTGGTCGTTTAGCAAACTATACCGGCGATTCTGGACTGCCTTGGTGGACCTTGACTGTGATCCTCTTCATTGGATTCATCCTTCTGTGCCTTGTATGCTACCCTAGCTGCGATGATTGGGTTCAATCAATTCGTAACTGGTGGAACTGGGTTCTACCAGATGATCACAGGTACAGTTGTGGTACTTTTGCGACTCCAATGATAACTGACGCATGTTGCAGCATACATGGTACCTGGTCGTCCTGTGGCGAACATGTACGGAGCATTATATGGCGAACACCCTACACAACAGGGTATCGCCTTCCTGCAAGACCTGAAACTCGGACAATATGTGAAACTAGCGCCACGCGTGACCTTCTGTTATCAAATGGCTGGTGAGGACGTTTGTCGTAAAGCTTGAAGTACGAGCTGAAAGTGTCCAGGGACGGTGGTTGGAGCATTGCTCAATTGTGGGCCATCGTGACGTAGACCAAAGGAATTATGCTGATTCTAGGTGAACCAGATGTCATGATGCTCTCTATTATCAACGCGCAACGACCGGGTATGTACGCCCTCAGTTGGTCCCTTCCGTTTTGTTGAATATTCCACATTGACTAGCACTTCTCTCCATCTCTGGAACCCGGTATGGAGAAATGTATTTCGTCGATGTGTTGTCGACTGAATTGTCTGTCAAGACTCTGGTCCGGTCAGAATGCACAGGCATATAACTGTAAATATCGCATCATCCAAATCACATTCATTAAGATGCTGATTTTTACATTATAGCTAATGCCGTGGCTTGGGGAGCTTTAGGCCCAGAAATGTTTGGTCCGCACTCAACGTATCATATGGTCCCAATCTCTTTGGCTATTGGACTGTTTTGTCCGTTGCCAATGTATATCGCTGTGAGCCGTCGAATTGTCACGCATTTATGTGGAGAAGCTCAATATGCTGGCCGACAGCATCGCCTGTGGCCGAAGTCTGGGCTCAACAATATCAACACGACGATTATATTGCAAGTGAGTATAGCATCTAGCCTATTCAATATGTTACGAGCGGTCCGCTGTTGACTACGCACAGTATTCATGTGTTCTGTCCGTCGGAGTGAACACGCAAGTCAAGTGAGTGATGATCGACTACCATCGACCAAAAGGCTCACACCGGTCTCACAGTACTATGATGGCTTCTGGCATCATCTCGCAATGGTGGATCCGTACCCGTTACCCGCGATGGTTTGCGAAGTATAAGTAAGAATCAAAGACACGCACAACCATCGGTTGGGCTAACGCGTACCTTTTTGCAGCTACATTGTCGCTGCGGGACTAGATGCAGGCACACAAGTCATTATATTTCTACTCAACTTTGTACGCCTGTGAAGCATGATGGTACCCATTCATTGGCTTACATTGACCTACAGGCCATCTTTGGTGCTGCTGGCAATCAACATCAATTCCCTCAATGGTGGGGCAATGGTACGTGTCCTGTCCATGACGTCCTGTACTAGCGAACTAATAGAATAATATGAAAAGACGGAAACTTATCTGCGGACCGCTGCGTGCTGCCTCCTCAATGAGTTGACCACGTTTTATGAATTGAATGGATGTTCTTCCAAGGTTGATAGGGATCAGGTGCAACTTGTATCCACATCGAATCCAGAAATTTCGTTTCTTCCGAGCTAACGATCCCGGGTGTGAACCATCGATGATATTGGACTTTGGCTTTGCTTCACCTCTTTCTTCGCTTGCACGTTCGCGTAATAATTCACTATGCAGAGGGAACGAGGTTGCTGGATCCTGACAAGCTTAGATATAAATAAACTACCTTACACCCAAAATATTAGCGGCAGTCAAATATACGGCCCGTTCGGCAGCTCAATCAACTACATATCCCACTCATCCCACACCGCGGGTATTGAGGCGGTCTTTGGTGTCGTAATCTCCGCCGTCTCGATAAGTTCAATGATCCTGTCATTCACGAAAGCCTGCTCCTCCCGTCCCTTCATCGCGACGAGTATCGGGTTCTCGGTGGCAAGCAGTCCTTGGTAGACATATCGGATGTCCTCGTCTTCGATTACCTGCACCAGTTTTCCCGTTTGCAACTTCCGTACCTCGATGAAGTCGGAAGAGAAAAGAAGGATATGATCTCCTCGATGCGCGAAGGCAGTTGCTTTAGACTCCCAACGTAGGTAGCCAGAGGAGCGACTGGGTATGCCGTGCTTATTGACGTAACAGCCGAGTTCTGGACAGATTGAGATCTCACGGCAGTGGAGTGCGAACTACTCTGCTCACCGTCATAAACAACTAAGATCTCGTCGTCGCGAGATCGCACCAGACCCAGCGGCTTAGCCGATGCGCATCGTGACTTGAGGGTGTTCAGTGGCGTATTACTCTCAGCACCATGGAATTTCGGAATTATGGTGGGACTTGCGCCGGTCGTATTTGGACTGCACAGCATATTAACCGACTGACGCCTATTGTGATAGCACCATGCTCACTTTGTTGGGTCGACGATCCATATGCCCTTGTCTGTGCATATGCCGATACTTCTATTCAGCGAGGTGATAGCATACACGTCTTTCGGTATCACAAGTGGCTGGATAAATTCAGTACCGGCAACGCCACAACAAATCCAAATACCTACCTCGCCGAACGTGCGATATTGAAGTGTCGACAGAAGCCCCGTGCTGGTGCGTCGAGGACTCAGAGTTCCATCCGGCGCGCGCAAGACTTCCAATGCGTGGAAATGAACCTGATGAAGCAGGCTTTTCGACACATATAGTACTGTGGAGCCAGCCGATCAGTCAATCTGACAGTCCAGCACTGCTGACAAACACTTGCTCATTGTACGATGGCCAAGTTTACCAGCACGGAAGAATAACACTGTACTATCCTGCCCAGCTATTGGTTCCCAAGTGGCTTCGACATGCTGTGGGGAGGAGATGCCAAGTCCTGCACGCCCGAAGAGATCCAGAGAGTATGCAGAGAGGCCACTGTCGCAGAGCACAAGCATCTTATTAAGGTTAGGGAGAGGGACCATGCTAGAGACATTCCCCAAATTGAGGACCTTTCGAAAGCCTAGAGAGGACACGCAGAAGTAACAGGCCATAAGCTCAGTGCATAGGTACGGTGACATCTACCCACATACCGGCTTCGCCTCTGACTGCAGCGTAAACGCCCGTTGTGCAGGCTACAGCGAGAAGATTCCTGCCACCGCTAGCTGCAAGAGTAATGCATCAGTGTACTGTTGTTTGGGTAATAGATAGATGGCGACACACAGAATGGTGCTGCGGTGACAGCCTTGCCAGTGAATTCTCCAGGGGTGTACAGTGTCCTAGGATCTTTGAAAAAGCCCTCGCTGACCACATGAGGGGCAAACCACTGAAAAAAGTCTCGATCTATCAGCTTGCTATAGCGACGTACAAGATCCTCAAGGATAAGACGCACCATGTTGGCTTCTTGTTGTACCTTCCGAACACCCAACGCATCCACCAATAATGCATGCCACTCCTGCCGTATCTCTTCACTATCGGCGTATAGAGTATATCTTCTATTCATCTTCGCGGAAGCATGGTATATGGTGAATGGATACATTGGTTTTTGGATGTTGCGGAAGGCGTCGAAAATGGTGCCATTTGTAATCTTCTCCTTGCGGATCTCTGGAGGACTGGAGAACGTGGCAAGGCGAAGATATTCAAGTGGAATGGGCTACACCGACTGGCGCGTCAGTCGACCGTAATGCACTTCTCGCGCGGGAGACAGTATACCGACCCGCGACACAACTGAGTGCTTCGTACTCCCGCTCGATCTTGGGTCCGGTCTTAAAAGAAGCACTATCCGGAGTTTGTCAGTGTGAGCGAGCGTGCAGCTCAACACGACCGCGTGACGTACGATAGTTGTCCAAAAGCGCTACGTGCAAATTAGCCCAGCTATATCCCATCTCAGATCGGTAGCGTCGTGAAAGCGGGCCTGAATAGATCAAAGTGCGGGCCTCATCATACAGGTCCAAGTCCTATCGATGATGAGTCTTGCATAAGCAAGGACGACAGAACCACGTACTATGATCTCCCCCTGTTGGTAGACCAGGCTCTCGCACAACTCCCAGAAGTGTACTTTGCCCTCGGACACTTCAATACCTGGTTGCGTGCTCTTGATCAGGTCATTGAGTACATCCAGGATCGGGGGGATCGCGTCAATGTCTGGGTGATCCGGTGCCGTATGCTTCAGTGCATCCTCAAGCTGAAATTTCAAGCGCGGAAGCCGCGTAACAGGACGAGACAACAGCGAGGGCAGGTCTCGTCTGAGCAAGCGGGGGTCCTGGTAGCATTGCTGGAGGAAGTATTGGTACTTTGAGTTACGCTTATACTCTGCTGAGTGGCGAGCTCGCGCCAGAGGCCAATGTTTGATGTACTTCTCGTACTCGCTGCGGAAGAGTTGCTGTGCTGGGTGGCATATAATTAAACCTTGTTGAATTCCTGATGATTTGAACAGCACTCACAATCAAGGATATTGGCAAGAATGACGTCAGCGATGCTTTGGATAAGGGGATGCTGGTCACGTTGTCGAGCGAACAGGTCATCACGCAGCCGCTGGTGGATGGTCTGTATCATGTCGAGATTGTGGAAAACCTCAGATACGAAGCCGCTTAGACGGTGTTGCGGGACGGGCGAGGTATTCAGCAGGGGTTCAATGAGGACCTGCGATATTACTTTAAGCTTTGCCAGATCGATCAGCATGAGCCTAGCAGCACCTCCTTCACAAACTGCATATCATTGACGTAGTCTCTTTCAGTCTTGATGATCTCGAACAAGTTTGACTGTCTTTGAACTTCTTTCACATCCAGAATCTCCCGTACTGACCGCGGTACCAGCTGGTGCCATTGAGAGTCCTCATCGGGAAGCTGGCCGGTCTGAAAGTGGTGAAGTCTTTCCTCTTGAACGCTGGAAGCGGTCAATAAAAGTGTGTTTTGTTAAGTGGTCTACATAAATGCAAAGAATCAACACACGTCAGGCTTGAAATGTCATCAGAAAGATCACGGTAAGCGAGCTGCAGTGAGGCCGTGTATCAATAGCCGGACTGAAGAGAACTTGGAGAAGGATTTGTACATACGTCCGGACTGCTCTCCGTAGAGATGAATGAAGGTGGCCTCGACTCTCCAGTGTGATGCAGAGTACCAACCGTCAGTTCACTGCGGGTGGCTCGATGCACTCCAGTAGGACTCGGGCGAAGAGAGGACCGCTGTGAAACCGACCGATAGAGCTGGGGTTCGGGGAACGCGATATGACCTGAGTCATGCTCATAGTAGCTAGCGGCACGGCTTGACGGGTGAGAGCTATCTTCCAAGCTAATATGTGGTATGGAGGATGAAGCAGCAGGCGAATATCTAGCAGAGTCATAGTCGGACCAGAGGTCTCGGGAATCTTGCGGCGGCGATCGATATAGCTGGGAGGACCAGGAGGAGGATGAGGAAGGGTCAGACGGAGAAGCCCCAGGCGGTATTGCGACGTGAGGGTGAGGTCGGTTGGGCATGGATCACACGAACCAGAGATTGAACAAGGCTAACTCGGTGTAAGTGAAGTCAGATGAGATAGCGATGAAGGTTTGTGCAGTCCTCGTTGAGACAAGTAGTCAGTAAGGTTAGACTGAAAGTTCAGATGCGATTTCGGAAGGGAGAGTCCTGCTGAACTTGGAAGACGGCGTACAGTAACTGAGGACGGTTACAGGCAGCTGCAGGCTGGAGGGATGTGTTTACGGCTCCATACCACGTGGGCAGACGCCCGAGCCAATAGACTCGGGACTCAAGCTCAAGAGTCAGAGATAAGTGTGAGCCATGCAAGTACACTAGTGCGGGGCACACGCAGAATTTGTATTGACCCGCACGCACCAGTGTAATGTGCACGACAAGTGCGACCGCAACCCGAGTGTTGATTCGAAGCATGATTCCATCAAAGCGTTCGGCGTTCTGGGGTAAATGGACCACGATGGATCTCACAGTTAAACATTGAATTCGAGAGGCATGCTTTTTGATTATCGCGCGTAGCACCGAAATTAATTGTCAAACTTCTTTCAGTCGGCGGCGAAGTCGAAGGGACCGACACGGACGACACGTATCACGTGCCCGACGCGTCGAACACGCGTCTTCCGCGCGGCTCGAACTCTGATCTTGAAGGTCGACACCGCTGCCAACGCCCCTCTGGTATGGATCCCGCGTCCGAGCTATCGAAGAAACGCGAGTTTTACAAGTCTCAGATCACCACCGCCCTTCTGGAAGACCCTGACCCTCTGACTGCCTACGACACCTTCGTCAAATGGACGCTCGATAATTACCGCGATGATCAACTCCCGTCATCCGGGCTGCTGGAGCTGCTGGAGGAGGCTACTCGGAAATTCAAGGACGACGACGCATACAAGGGAGACCTCAGATACCTCAAACTCTGGTCGCTATATGCCAGTCACGTCGAAGATCCTGCAGTCATCTACGCCTATCTTCTGGCCAACGGGATAGGTCTAGTGTATGCTCAAACATACTGGGAGTATGCTGCTGTGCTCGAAAGAACCGGAAGGTGTGCCCCCCCGTCGCGCTCCAGGTCAATCAGCTGAAGCACCGCATACTCAGGCGTGCCGATGCAGAGACTATCTACAAGCAGGGCATCCACCGGCGTGCACGTCCCACAGATCCTTTGAAGCGTCGGTATGAGGAGTTTAAGCTGCGATCAGGGTCGCGACTACCTCCGGCTTCTGACCTTTCTGCGGCCACATGGAAGAGCGCGCCGCCGCAAGTACAAGCTCTCCGCCGTAGTCCACTGAAGAACCACACATCCTCTTCCCCCCCTGCAGCGACGGTGGCATCTGCCGCCTCAACCCAACCCACCAATCCATTAGGTCATGACCGATACGCACCGATGCTTGCCCCTCCTGCTCCCGGAAAGCGCCCCGAAAAGTTGCGCTTCAACCTGTCTCTGCTGTTCACTGAGGACGGGACGGAATACAGCATGCAGGAGGCTCGTGCTCGTTCGATGGGTCTTCTCGGCAAGAAGTGGGGGCCGCCACCTCCGTCGGAGACAGTGCGCGTGAGCTTTAAGGAGGCGCAAGGTCCCCGCGGGACACGTACATTCACTGCGCGCAAGGGTTTCACTACCGGTGAGCCGACAGTGACACTGGCGACAAAGGAGGCGCTAGCGGATGTATTTGGCATGTACAATTCGCCGGAGAAATCAATGCGCTTCGGTGCGGTAGCGGGGAGCAAACATGCTCCTGTGCGCAAAGTGGAACCCGTGACACCAATGTCGCTGCAGAGCCAGCTCAGAGCGGTGAGCAATGAGAATGCGGACGTGCCCGTGAAGACGCCGAGGGGCAACGAGAACGCCAACGTACCCATGAAGACCCCCAGTGAGTGGAATGCGCTGCCATCGGCTTGTGCCCTGATACATTCTGTCTCTTTCTATCAGCATTCCAGCCGTTCGTTGACGAGAATCTCAGGCGGGAGAATGCGACGCCTGCCGTGCCTCCGAAAGTAAGCTCAAGTACATTGCCTTCGAAAATCTATTCTGACATCGCCCTAGTTCAAACCATTCGTTGATGCTGAGAATCCAAGCAAGATTCCCGCGTTTACTCCTCAACCAGGCCGTCGGGGGCTGTCAGTAAAGGACTCTACGACGCCTGCCTCCGCCCGAGCGCGTTTGGACGAGAACGCTCCAAGCTTCAAGCCTAGATCTGGTCTCAAGTCTATCAATGAGGAAAGTAAACCGGTGTTCTCAGCCGTATTCACCCCACTTGCTTCAACAAGAGACAGGCCGCAGGCCCGCCGTGACACATCTGGAGACGAGCAGGCGCAAGGCAAGAATGCTGCGGCCGCGCCCATGGAGAATGGGAATGTGTTTACGCCGTACAGGGATGACGCGCCAGTCAAGGTGTTCAGCCGGCCGCCAACCAGGAACGAGAATGCCCCTCCCGCACCTAGCGCTACATTCAGGCCTTTCGTTGACCCCAGCGACGAGGACCAGGAACCCGCCGCTCCCGCTCGTGTCGTTCTTGGCGAACGCGTACCATTGCGCCCATTTTCACCGCCTCCCATTGAAGATGAAGAACCCGAGGAGAACATGCAGGCAAGCGAGGACGATTCCTCTTACACGGAGGATGAGGAGCCATACGACGAGTATGTTGAGCAGGACGCGGATTTCGAGAACGTGGACGGCATGCAAGGCGAGGACGATAGTATGTATGACGAACAAGGCGATGGCACCAGTTACGGCGCGCCCCTAGGCGGAAGATTCGGCCAATTCGACGTCATGACGCCTATTACAGAGAGAACATTTGAGTTCACCTTGAGCACGCGAGGTACACCTAACCTGGTCGGCGAGGGCATTGCCGTGTATCGAGATCCTGTAGAGGCTGCCGAGCAGCTCGCTGCAGAACTGCGAGAAGATGATCAACAGCAGGATGCAGGGGATGATTTATCTTCGTCGGAGCCATATATCGACGAGAGGACCGGCACTCTGAATCTTTCAGATGCTCTGGCCGCTACATCCTCGTTCCAGCCAGCCAACCCGTGCAATCCATTCGATCCACCCATTATCGCAAGCCTCCTTTCACTGATTCCCCCCGATCACGACTTTCATGATCTGAAACGCGAGGAGGCGCATCAGCTCGATACGCTACAGAAGTTTGCGAAGAAAAAGTCCCGGCGGACTAGCGGCAACACGACGAGCCGACTTCCGGACGATACCGATGTCCTTCCTATAAATTTACTCGACCGCGAGTTTGCGGTCGTCGACAAGCTCGGCGAAGGAGGGTTTGGCGCCGTTTTCGAGGCTGTCGATCTCAGTATAGCGCGACACCGCGATGACGACGACGACGACGACGGCGACGGCGACGGCGAGGATGACCGGGTTGCATTAAAGGTTGTCAAGCCCCGGAACCTGTGGGAATTCTACGTCCTCAGACGAATACACCGCACCTTGCCACCGCATCTTCGACAATCTATAGTGAAGCCACAAGCCCTATATGCGTTCCGTGACGAGAGCTTCTTGGTCCTCGAACTATGCAAGCAGGGTACTTTATTGGACATAGTCAACCGTGCCCCGCATGCAGGCGTCACGCAGCAGGGTGCCTGCCTAGACGAGCTTTTGGTGATGTTCTTCACCATCGAGCTGATGCGCATCCTGGAAGGAATGCACCGAGCTGGCTTCATCCATGGTGATATGAAAATCGACAACTGTCTGCTCCGCCTCGAAGACGTGCCCGGACCAGCATCAGCATGGTCGAGCATGTATTCACCAGACGGCGAAGGCGGCTGGAGCTACAAGGGCATCAAGCTGATCGACTTCGGCCGCACTATCGACACACGGCTGTTTCCCGCTGGTCAGCAATATATCGCAGAATGGCCTACCGACCCCAGGGACTGCCTCGAAATTCGTGAGAATCGACCGTGGACGTTCCAAACCGACTATTTTGGCCTCGCGGGCATCATTTATTGCATGCTTTACGGGAAGTACATCGAGGCGTCATCAGTGGTGCCCGCTGCGCCATCACCTCAAGGCATCGAGCGGTACAAACTCGCAACCTCAATGAAGCGTTATTGGCAGGTCGACTTGTGGACTAGGCTGTTCGACCTATTGCTGAATCCTTGCCTCATGCGATCCGATGGAGAGTTACCCTTGTGTGACGAGATGGCAGAGCTGCGAGTAGAAATGGAGACATGGTTGCAAGCAAACTGCAACCGGGCGAGCAACAGTTTGAAGGGCTTGTTGAAGAAGATTGGGATATACGTACTCAACGGCCGTGATAGCCGATGACTTGCCTTATATCGCTTGGGGTATTTCACTGGAGCTGATCCGTTCGCTCGCAACACTCGTTCACGACACTGTACTGCACATACTATTGCACATACCACTGTATCCCTGAGACACCCCCCTTGTTATTTTTAATCCGTTTTGCATTGCAACACAACAAATTGCAGCGAACAACATGACAGACCAAAGACAACACTGGGATGTGACGATATTACACACGACTGCCCCGCTCGCGTCACAGGGTGCGCAGCCCCTCCATACACCGGGCTATCAGCCCCGCTCGTCGTCGTCACTGGGCAGGCAGCGCGGAACCGTCCGCGGCAATATAACGGCACAATGTGGTCTCGGGCTCAAGCGTGGCCCACGCCGCCCATTTGCACGGGCGGAGCTTGTGAGCCGTCGTATGGATGGGGAGGACCAGGCGGAGGCATCATCATGGGGTAGGGCATAGCGTGTTGCACTGTGCAGGAAAGTGATTAACAAACTATGGATAACGTACCGGGAGATGAGGCATAGGGCTTACATTGTGGGCTCTGGTGATAATAGGGGTTAGCGTGCGAGGGGATGGGGGTCGGAGGCATGGATGGTCGTGGGCCAGCACCGTTAGGCGGGGCAGGGTAGGCACCAGGAGGAGGGGCCAAATACGCTTGTGGTGCTGCAATCGACCATACATCAACAAACGTTATTGACGTGAATCACATGTATACGTACGTGGCATTTGACCCATAGGGGCACCGCCATACATGGCTGCAACTCGCGTCAGGCAAGAACGACAATCACAATATCATTGGACTGACCATTTGGCGGCATGTGCGGGTACTGCATCGGGTGCATGAATGGAGGAGGCATGTAAGCGCCAGGTGGCGGCGGGCCCATTCCGGGCATCATCGGCTGCAGATGGCGTCCCATGAGGATCGGACCTTGGACCAGAGGCAACCACATATCAGTAGAGCGACGCACCTGTCCTGGGTAGTAAGGGGGGTACGGGTACATATACGGCCCCCGCGTAGCAACTTGGCCAGCGGACGGGTCGTCTTCGTACTGCGGTGGGGGCATAGGAGGCGGCGGGGGATGAGCCATGGGCGGCGACTGCTGCTGAGGTGGGGTCTGCAGCGGCGGGAACATCTGCATATAGCGCTTGCCGTTGTACGGCCATGTGGGTGCTACACAACGGAGTCAGCCCAAGCTATGAGTGAGAACATTCGGAAGTCACGCACAAACTTGGGCAGCGTCAGCGACTTTGTTGTGTCTGAACGGGTTGAAGTCCTCTTTGATATGCACAGGCATGCCTTTCTTGGGGAGACGCGTGCCGAAGAAGGGGTTCGGCGGGCCTTGTGAAGAAGTATCCCCAGGCTTGGGCTTGGGCGACGCATGTCCATTCAGATTTGGTGAGCCACTCTGCATAGCATAGTCATAAATCAGCATCCACCAGTACATACGTATATTCAGACTCACTGGAGGTGAGATTGACTTCACAGTAGGCCGGAACGACGACGCGTTCACGTTCAGCCTGTTCACAGCCGTCGGCGACAATGGGCTAGTTGCGCCGGACGGGGCCGCACTCGAGACACTCATCGAGACCGGTACATTGCTCGTTGACGTGCGCTTGCCCTTGAATGGAGGGATTGCCTGAATGAACATCGACGGCCGGCCCTTGCCTGCCTCAGCGGCGCGGGTCTTCCCACCGGGGACGGACTGCCTGGTAATGGGCTGCCCTTGTAACGGCTTACCAGAGGCGAGGGGCATCGTCGCCTGAGACACAGGCGGCGCACGCGCGACGACTGGGGCAGTGCCGCTCGTGCCAATCGCGCGTGCCTGTGCCGACTCAGCGTCCTTAGTCGACTTCTCGCGGATCTGGCGCTGCTTATCCTCGTCCTTGGCGAGGATGGGGACAAGGTCATCCGGAATGGGTTTGTTGAGCTGCGGGCGCACGTATATATGCGTCAGTACACTGCACTACGACCGATGTAGACGAGACGATCGCGCACCTTGAAACTCTGACTGAACTTCACAAGTTCTGCCATGCGCTTATCCATCTCATTCTTCATGAGCGCCTGCTTCTTCTTAAGTAGCCTGTCCTTCTCGTTTGACACGAAGCTACGGAACGCCGGCACAGCATCCGCGGCAGGCTATAAATTCCCCGCCGCATCAGCGCCATACTATGTACGCATACAGTCAGCCACAACGTACCTGAGCCTGAGTCGCGCCAGGAGCTGGCGATGTCGCTTTCGGAGGCGGCGTGCTGGTGCCGGTCTGCGTCTTGTCCGCAGACACGGCTGACCCGTCGGGAGCGTTCACAGCGACCTTCGGGACCTCCTGCTTCCCCTGCCCAGGCGACGCGCTGTTCGTCTTCCTCGCACCCGGAGGGACATAAGCATTCGCACCGCGCACAACGGCTCCATACCTGAACAGCAGGATGAATATGCACGATGAGATCGACAATTATAGAAGACGCACCGCTCTTCTTCGTTAACGCTGTCACCAGCCAGGTTTTGCACCCGCTCCTCCGCAATATGCACATTGTTCGTCGTGCTCTGCGTGATCGCTTATTAGCACCCGCGCACGCGCTCAAGGGGAATCTGTACACACCTGCATGATCTCATTGGCAATAGCCGCAGCCCGCCGCTCACGCTCCTTATAGTCAGGCGCATTACGGTCTAGCTTCGTCGTATACGCCTCCTCATCGAAACCAGCCTTCACTCCGAACAGCCGCTCGTTCACCTCGAACTGGTTCCACCCGCTCCCGTTCGCTCCGGGTCCGAACGTCTGCTCGTCGCGGTCTTTCCCTAAACCAACCGCCCCGAGCGGCGGCGAGCCGGGGCCAGACCCTGGTATGTCGTCTGCCCACGCAAGCAGTTCGCGCTCGCGGCGCGGTGCGGGCGCCTTGCTTATATCGGTGTCGGTCTTAAAGCCTGTCAGAAAACCGGTCTGTCAACAAGCTCCGCTCAAAAATGTATCCCAGCCGGTTGAATATCTCGTGTTGAGATGGCTATACACCCTGCAGCCTATCTCGAATAGAGGCAACAGACACCACTACGGCAAAAGATGCTAAATACACCAAGAGTGAATACTTACTGTCACCGTTAGTAGTGGTGGGAGCTTTGGCGTCCGCTGGCCCACTGCTCCACTGCTCAATGTTCGTTGCGGCAATAAACAGTGTTTCCTTGAGCGGGGCGCCAGGCGCGGAGAGGTCCTTTACGTCGCGCAGCGTCACGCCAGTAGTGTCGCCCTCGCCACTGGTCGAGGCGATCGTGCCCTCGTAGCGTATGTGCGTCTTGGTCGATAGCGTAATCGTAGTGCCCTGATAGGAATGTGCGCGCATTAAAGCGCATTCAGACGGCAATGTCTGAGATCGAATGGGCGGCACGCACAGTAAGTCCGATGAGTTGCGCAAGAATGCGATCGTGCGGGTTCTCTTTGTCTGTACGCGGGGGTGGGGTGCTTGCGGCACCGTTGCCGGCAGGGTGGCCGAGAGGCGGGAAGGCTCCCGTGGCCGCGGGAGGGCCATTGGGCAGTCGTGCATTGTTGTTGCCCGGGGAGAAGGTGGGAGATGCCCGTGCGCCACCCCACGCGGGGGCTCGGCTGTAATGAAGCAAAGGCGTCAGTAATGAGTACTGTGTAGAGAGAAGGGACACAAGCCGTCACGACAGTAGCAATGGCGCGAGCGGGCCTGTCCCAAGTTTATTTAAGCTCCGGAGTACATGTTGTATCATGACGACGAGTGCATGCCTATAACGAACAATTCTCGCGGCGAGCAGTTCCGACAGCAATGCTGTACAATGACTTTTACAGCACCGGCAAAGACGATGTATGCTACATCGCCTTATGTCTGATTAAACGTTCATCACACCCAGCAGAGGCGGACAGGGTGACACTGTCGCAAGGGCAGAATTACACCGCGGACTATTCGATGGGTATATTTCCAGAAAATCGTATTCTTGCGACGTATCGGTGCGCATGTGGCGGACTATTGCTCACTCGCTCAAGCCATTGAGCAACAAGTAGGTCCTGTGGTCAGGTAGAACCCGCATAATGAGAACCGCAAGGGCGGCGGACGACCATATCTCTCCGAATGCCCGTACAAACACAAACGCGTCAAGGACGGCGGAGACTCACCGGGCACCGGGCTCAGGCATGCCCTTGCGCTGGGGCTTTGGTTGTCTCGCAGTAGTGGCCATATACGGAGCGAGATATGCGAAGTGGAAGAATCAAGGAAACGTGGAGGACAGGAGACGAGGAAGGGGAAGACAAATGCGGAGACAAAGACGAGAACCGAAACCAGTAGAAGCAGAGGCGGAAGCAAAGAGGGCAGCAACCTGAAGCGGACCACTAGCAGGATAGTGGAAGAAAGAGTCGAAGGGGCTGCGAAGGGGCCTGTGCTGCTGCCGGTGGTGGGGATGGCGAGCAAGTGTGCCGGCGGGGGGAGAGCGTTGAGAGAGACGCAGAGAGAGCGTTCAGCGGTGAGAGGGGCAGCGATGGCGACTCCCTCAAGCAAATTAGGCTGTCCTTCCCTCCCCGGGACCCCGACTACCCCGTCTCGCTTTATCCGTCTCTTTCCCTACGATCCTGTCGTCGCTGGCGTAAAACATGCGACTCTACGACGCTCTCTCGGTATTTCTTGCTGTGCTCGCTGTCCAGCACGACAGCGACGGCGGATGATCACCGCAGGGCAGTGGTCCGTGCCCGAGGTATCCGGGGGTGCGCCGGGGGCGTGTCGACGTTCTCGACTTTCCTCCGCGAACCGTATTCCCCGCCACCGTCCACGGCCATCAGATCCTCTGCCCGTGGACGTCCTTATTGGTCTGTCGTCTGTGTGTTATCTACCTCCCTCTACATGTAGACCGGAATACTGTCTCAGCCATCAAGTCGCTCGCAGTCTCGCAGGCCGGGCATGATATGCAACTAAGATTCCGGGCTGCGGTCGGCACGCGTCTCGCGCTTCTCGCGTTCTTCCTCCGCATCTAGACAGCCCGCGCCAAGATCTCCCAATGAATCGCGCCCGGACAATGCCTTCATGAACTACATCTCGCGGTCTATTCACTGACTCGCAGCCAAGTACACTGTACGGTGCTCAGAGGGTCGAGCATCGACGGGTCTGACATATATGTTTCGCGCTCGATCGTCCTCATGGCGACTACTTTGTTCTGCAATCTCTACTCAGTCCCGGACCAAGATTAGGGAGAGCCTTGCCATTGGCCAAATGCTCGCTTGAGAAATGTCGTGCATTGCGTGCAAAACAATGTCTCGCAAAATTGGTGAACATAATCTATACAGTGCATGTTCCATCCACCACGGTGCTATCTGACCTCGACCGTTCTGTCATGTCATGATGTTGTGTCTCCGAAGCTCTTTTAATGGACATCATGACTTCCTGCCGCCGATTACATTAGCGCGACTAGTATACCTTTGGGCACTTCTGCGACCCACGGCATGCAGAACTTCCGGTGCTGGTGTCTCATTAGTACGAATGTTTTCTGTGTTTCGCATGTGGCCGATCCTGCGGTATTGTGCTCCATTCCCATGCTGAAAATATCACTACGGGCAAGCGGCCCCGCCCCCGACACAGCCACAGTAAGCCTTCAGTTGAGCTATTTGACTTGCATCTGCAGCTTCCTCTCGCGATAATGATAGGGCATCCCTACTCGCCGTGCTCCGAATGTCTTAATGGTATGAACGGACATCCCGTCAATGTCAGATCCTAACACGTTATGGGTTGTAGATTTGCGCTCCCTGAGAATGTTGTTGACCCTTGTTCGCGCGACGTTGCAATGTGCAGGTGCTGCCATGTCCACCCTCGCGGGCTTGGGGTTGCCGGATTGGTGAAACTTGTTTCGGTGCAGAGGTCGCTCACCTCCGGCTAAAGTGCTTGATGTTCCGTGTGCGCAAGTGGGATTCGCCTGTCCGCATCGGGCCACGGCAAGGCGTCGTCTTAGACGCAGACTGATAACTCGGTGCCACCCATACTCCGCGTTTCGTATTTCCGAACTAGCTTATCATGGGACCTGCCTATGCTCGAGTGTATGATATTGCAGCACAGCTGATTCCTACTTTAAGCGGCCAAAAAGCTGGCCCGAGAGGCAAGGAGAGGCATATCAAAAGCGGAAGCATAAATAAATACAGTAACTTACATGCGATCAGTGATCTAGCGCCTATCCGGTATTTGCGCGACCAAATAGAAACCTGAACAAGTCCAACTTGGTTCCTGCCACTTGCGCCACACACACCTTGTGAGTGTAACTTATGATCCTACCAGCCTCTTTATTGCTCAACGCGGCTAACTATTCATTCTAGCGGCAGGCATACAGGTCTTTCCACACCGGCAAATCCGCAATGCTCGGGCACCTCAAGAACAAGCATCCTCGCCCGGACAAAGTGCGGGGCAGAACATATCGTGGAGACCCACGAGTCCCTCCACCAGATGGCCGCTGTCCATGCGACAAACTCCCAGTAGAGTTGCTGGCGTATATATTCTGCCTGGGGCTCGTCTACCTACCTGATGCCTCTGAGGAAGGACGATCCGGCCCATGTCCTCAGTACAATACTCATACGGCGAAAGCTCTGCCGTCCGAAATAGTCGTGTCTCACGTATGCTCCCGTTGGCGAAATATTGCGCTGAATACGCCAAAGCTTTGGACACAAATCAATCTCTCTCGACTGATTATATACAACAAGGTTGGCAGCTACCTCGAGCGCTCGCAGAACTCCCCGGTGGATATCTCCCTCCGCCTCTCATTATTTGGGCCCAATGACCTGCGATCCCCGGTCTATGGCAAGTCTGCAATCAGCTCATACATCGTCCAGGTCGTGCACGGCGTCTGGCAACTTATTTCGGAACATATTCCCCACTGGCGCTCGTTCATCCTGGAAACCATCAATCCTCAGGTTATGGAGGCATTTATAGGCCTTTTTAACGGCTGCTCCCCAGCACCCATGCTTGAACGGCTCGAATTGGTTGACAGGTCAGAGATCAGGTCTTTCTACAAGACTAGAAAGCTCCTGAGAGTGAACATCTTCTCTGGGGAAACCCCTAAAATCAGCACGATCGCCATGTCCGGCGTGTACTTCGACTGGCCACAGACGAGTCGCACGCAGAATCTGATTTCCCTCACGCTATCGCACCACGAGTTCGGTACCGGGCCTAGGTATCAAGTCCTCGCACGCATCCTGCGTGGGTCTCCCAACCTCAAAACCCTCACACTGAGTGACTTCACGCCCGCAGGAGATCCGGACGAGGAGGCGCTCGAGCTCACTTCGGAGGGTTCACCGGATGTCCCACCGTCGTGTGCGGCAATGCTTTGGTCGCAGTCGCTTGCGGAGCTCGCAATCGAAAGGATGGCGCCCGAGCTCGCCACAGAGCTGGTCGGTCGACTAGCGCTGCCCAATCTCACCCGTCTCAAGATAGATCTTCCCGAGTGTTATGATTGTACCGATATACTCACAACTTTGACTCACCATATGCCTCCGAACGACAAGTCGCTTCTGGCTGGTCTCACCGAGCTCCGCTTGAAGCAGTTTTGTGGCGGAACCCAAGAGGCCATCGCTGCTGCATACAAGGCGATGCCTAATCTGGAAACATTCTGGTTTGACCACGACGAGACGTCCCCTTTGTGGCTCTCGCTTCTATCTGGCCATAACGTGACGCCGCACTTGCGCAACCTTGTCTGCGAAGGCGTCAGTTCACCACGTCTGCGAACTCTACTTAGCAAGCGTCAGGAGTGGGGCGCACCCCTCTGTAACGTGACCATGATAGGCGCATCTGAGCCCGAAGTTGAGGAACGAAAGTGGCTTGAGCTCAACACACATACGTTCGTGTTTCAGAAAGATGACTTTTATCAGGACTCAGAGACAGACACGGACTTTACGGATGACGATAGAGAGGGTATTATCTTCGGAGAGGAGTGTGATTCGTAGTGGAAACAGGTCAGCTAGTATCTTGACTCCCATGTCCGCGATGCCAACCCTCCTTTTTTGCTACCCATGCGATTTTAATCTACCCCAGCAAGTCCTTCAAGACACGAAGAAGTTGATGTATTATAACGGTGTCACCTTTTCCTGGGATCCACCAACCTCCCGAGACGATGTACGCGTAAGTATTGGAGGATGCGAATTTGCATTATTTAATGGCCCTTGCAAGAGCGTCGTAATCATCGGGTGTTACACAAACGATCGGACTGCTCATTGAGGAGGCAGCGATCCGGGAATAAGTTGACGTCAAATGTCGTTATACAGGAATTGGAATCAAAAGTGTATATTATTATAGACAGAACACATAACATTACCCCAACGGCACCAAAGGTCGCCTATGGGCCGAAGTAAGCTAGCAGACGATGATTGTTATATTAAGAAACGCACATAGTCAAGTATGGACAAAATAAATCGCGTGCCTGCGTGACCGCGTCCAGTCCCGTGGCGACAATGTGGAGGAGGAAGAATATATGTGGGAGCAACAGGTGATATAGTTCTTACTCGTGTTTCGCAAATTAGCGCGGGTAATAAGACCTTATCCACTATTGCGAGATGAGGCCAGATGCCAACAGTGCGCTGTGAACCGAAATCATTTATCTCAGAGTCCAGACGAGCGCAGGGATACAGCTGGTTTGTTTAGCGCCTCCGATCACTGGTCTCCGATCAACCGAGCGCCTACAGCTTTCAGTTCATAACACCTATGTGAAATTGAGTACACTAATCATTGTGCCACGATCACTAGCAACATACCGGCGAAGATGCGCTTTGGTTTGTGGAATATAGCGAAGCTCGACTGATTGGAGGTCCAGATGACAGGTGGGGTTGAGTACGGGCACGTGACCGCGTCAATGCGTTCTTCCATCGTGACCCTTCGTTTGTGAACCTCAATCGTCTACCGCTTATGTACCGGTACGACTGAGGTATGTAACCCATTCTTGTGTATTGCTAGTCCGGCTGAGTCATACGAGCAGTGTGTCTGTGCCACTACGTATAACGTACTAAGGCGACTGGGTGTACCTTACCAACAATTTCGACGTAATGGCAGAGGGGAGCAAGAGCGACAGGCCTTTTGGCGAGGCAACGCGGATCAGTGAACGCTGCGACAGTCTGCACAAGCCCTCGCCAGACGATCGTTGTGTGGTCGACCGTCTCCCTACGGAGCTCCTCGTGCACACGTTCTACCTGGGGCTCGTAGACGCTCTCGCTGCATTCCTGGATGTCCTCTCGGGCATACATCGTGAGCAAGATACCTCTACCGGGCCAGAATTACCTTTCGAAGTCATCGTCTCTCATGTATGCCGTCGTTGGCGCGAAGTTGCGCTCACCACGCCCGCGTTATGGGCACAGGTCGCGATTACATCTTCCACCATGCACTCCAAGACTCAAGCATACCTGGCACGGGCCAAGACAGTTGCCGTCGATATTACCATCGACCTCAAATCCCCGAGCACGGATGTATCGGCGCTCGTATCTGTCTCTAGAGGGACCAAGAAGCAGATCGCTCAGATGGTGTTTGAACATTGGCTCCTCCTCTCCCCCTCCATCTCCCACTGGCGCACCTTCGCGCTGAGAACGGCCAACTCACTCGTCATGCACGCGTTTTTGATTGCCCTCCACTGCTGCTCTCCGGCGCCCATGCTCGAAAATCTTGTGCTGGCGGACAAGCCTGCCTTCGTGTCGCATCTCCATAGACACGAGTGGCCGCTCTGCATCAACCCCTTTTTCCTCAACGCGCCAAAGCTAAGCAAGGCCATCCTGTCTGGCGTGTACTTCAACTGGCCACAGACGGGTTTTGCGCACGCTCTGACGACCTTGGAGCTCTCGAATCACCAGCCTGGCATTCGCCCGAGCTACCAGGATTTGGCACGGATTCTGCGCGAGTCTCCCAGCCTCAAAGCGCTCACCCTAAAGTTCTCGGGGCCGACAGGAGGCCCTGCGGACTGGGGCGTGGATACATATCTAGATATCCCAGAACACGTCCCGGAATCATGCAGGTCTATGCTCTGGTCTCAGTCGGTGGCGCGCCTGACGCTCGACCAGATAGACGAAGAGTATGCCGCCGAGCTGATCGACCGGCTCGCGTTGCCTAGCCTGACCCGTCTCGAGATAGACATCGTGTCGGGCGACTGCACGGGTGTCCTCGAGGCTCTGATCCGCCCTCGCCCTCCCGACAATAAATCTCTGCTTGCTGGCCTCACCGACCTCCGTCTTAAGCAGTTCCGTGGGGGAGATGCGAGGGTCATCGCCGAGGCATACGGTGCGATGCCGAACTTGACGACGTTTTGGTTCGGTCTCGACATATGCTCCCCACTGTGGCTCTCGCTGCTCTCCCACAAGGACGTGCTGCCGCGCCTGCGCAACCTTGTGCCTATTGCGGTCACCGGCTGGCAGCTGCGTGCCCTGATCAGCAAGCGGCAGGAGTGGGGTGCGCCCCTGTGGACGGTGGTGATGGCGGGTTCCCCCGAGCTCGGCGAGGAGGACAGACGGTGGCTGACCCTCAACACACATATATTTATGGTCATGCCTATTCCCGAAAGCGCAGGGATTCCTGTCAGTGCCGTAGGCGTGGACGTTGCGGATGAGGATGACTGGACGGATGGCAACTCCGACGACGGATCGGATGAGTATTGGGAGGACAATTGGTAGTGTATTGCTGTGGTGTATTGTGAAACGGGTCCGCTGGTCGATTGTAAACACACCATGCTGATTCTTATCCGTCGCAGCGGCCGGATGTTTATGCGGCTCTGACATATATACTCACAAATCTATCGCAGAATCAGATCATAGCCACACTTATAACTACTAATCACTCACGCGATCTTGCCTTCGGTCAACAAACCCTGGAGCTCGACAAGACTAGTCCTAGCGGTTAGCTTCATCCGGCCATGCTCTATCCCATGTTGTCGGTATACGACAGTGGATAGAAGACACGGGAACGTCAAGTAGGTATCGTGAAAGGAGTCTGAAGGACTCAACGCATACCACTCAGAGTGATTCAGGTCACAATTCTCGGAATTCAGGTTACATCTATCCAATAGCGCATTTTAAAACCAACGAGCAAGTCATTACATGACGCAGAAAGGGCACTCATAATTGTTGCTTGTTCATGGCATCCAGTTCCTTGCCCACGGCGACCAAACCTCCCATCTCCATCGTCATTTCCCATAGTTCAATGCGTGCCCTTTCTCTCGCGCGCTCTAATTCGCCTTTCAATGCTCGTGCACGCGTCAATAGCTGCGCGCGCGGAGCCTTCGTAAGCGTCTTCTGAGTTGCGCCATGGTGGAAAGTCGATGCAAACGACGGGGAGGCTAGAGCCAGCAGAGACGACAGCATAAGTCCGGGAGTAGACGCTGGAGGCGAATGGACACTGGATGGGCCGGCGATAGCAGGATCAGCCGAGGGGACTGCAGAGGATTCGGACTGTGTTGGGACGCAGGATGCGGATTGAACAATGGGAGAATGGGCATGCAACAAGCCATCTGTCTGGTCTGCCTGTAGATCCCGAAGTGCAGGGTGCATTGACGCTGTTGGTTGTGCGTCCACTACAGCGCCGGTGTAATAGCCAGTGTCGGTTTGTATTCTCGCCGGCGGCGGGAGGCCATCCTCATTTGCCATATCCGGGGGAGGTCTTGACGACGGCAAACTGGGCTGCACAACGGCACAATCTGAAGTCGACACCTGCGACGCATCTGGTGATTGCACACTTCGAGCTTGCTCTGGAAGCGCGAACGATGACGTTGCAGTACGCAGCGCAACAGGAACAACCGGCGACAACTTGGTCGGCTGTAATTTTGAGGCATCTGTGCAGGGCGGCTCTAGGACTAGAGGATCAAGACGCATTGCGTGCGACCCATCGCCCACGTCCACCTTGGTGTCCGTTCCCGCCTCGGAAACAACCTGCATGTTCGTTTCCAATTGCGAGCTTTCGGACAGTTGCGGCAGTATGTCCATTGATCCGCACACCTGCTCGAGCTCCATCTCCAGCGCCCTTAAATCGGCCGCATCGATGCCCAGATTGGCAATGACACCTCCGTGTGGCTCTGCACCTCCAACTGCATGAGCATCTTGACCCGAAGCATTCCAGAATGCACCGAAAAACCCACCTGCAGCTTCGCTCGGGACGCCAGCTACTCCTGGATCGCCAAACGCCCATGACCAGTCTGGGGTCGCTGGATCGCGATCGGCCAGAGACATGGTCGACGCGAGGGGCGACGCAGAGCCAGATAGTGGACTGGTTAGCGTCGGAGTGGACAACATATTGCTTGTCGTCATCGCATCAGCTTCATTACCGACCACCGGTGCCACTCCTTCTCCCGCCCCGAACAATTCGTCAAAAGTGGAGTCGGTTGGTGTAGCTGACATGGCGTCTAGCAGAGCATTGGACGATGATGGCACAGAAGGTCCTCGCTCTGGGGATGCCTCGTTGGAGTTGTTGTGAATAGCTAGGAGCGCAGGGTCAATGAGATGGTCTGGAATCGAGTCTACTGGGGCAGCAATATTGAAAGCGGAATCGAGAGCTTGCAATGCGGGATGTGATTGGGTATCGGTGAGCGCGAAAACAGATGCGAGAGAGGATGCTTGAGGAGACACGACCGAAGGAGATGTCACAGATGACGTGGTTGGACTAGAAATCAAAGCAGGGATGTGGGCAGAATCTGAAGGGACAGGACCCGAAATCGAGGCAAGCGCATTCAACGTGTCGTCGAATGTTGTGTGTGATTCACCGTCGTTCGGATCACCCGGCGGGAACGTGTTCAAGAGTGATAGCCAGTCGTCAAAATAAGACGGTAAGTCGAGGCCGGCAAATTGCTCATTAGTCAAAGATGCATCCGAGGGATGCGACTGAGCATCGGATGGTGCCAATAGTGATGCAACCCAATCGTCAAAGGACGTCGACGATTCCTGAGCTAGCAACGGCGTTGCTTCTTCGGGAGTAGATGATCGCTCTGGCTGCGCTATTTGCACGGAGGGTGGTTGCATGAGCTGCGACGGAGGTTCGCTCATCGTCTGCCTCGTCTGGGACATCTGAGGTACAAAACTTGACTGAGGGAAGTTGCTCGATGTCATCGATGTCGTTATACCGAGTTGTGACGGCCTTTGAGATGTTGCTCTATCCAGCTCCAACCCATACGTCGCCGTCCGTGCCCTGTAGTACCCGCGGATGATGCCTTCCTCGGCCCATTTCCTCTTCCGCTCCCTCTCCTGCTGCTGGTAGTATCCCTTTACCGCTACCTTCTTCGCCGCACCTTGAATCAGCCCAACTAGGTCCGCGAGTAGCGCCCGTGCGCGTTGTTGAGCCCACGTAGCCTCATAGCCTTGTGGGCCCTGACCTTCTTGAAACGGGTACGGTACATCCCAGTCTGTTGCACCAGCAGGGACATTGTTGAGTTTCCGCCGCTTCAAAGGGGGAGCAGAGTTTGGAGAAGGGTGTTCCCAACCAGTCCGGGTAGGCAGTCGTGGAGGGGCAGGGGCATTTGGTGCAGGTCCAGAGAGTAGGCGAACGAGAGATTGAACGACGGGTAATAGGTTGCCGGAGCGTATCAGGGACGCAAGAATCTCCTCCCCATTCGGTGGGGAAAGTTGGCCAGGACCGACAGGAGCAGGAGCAGGGTGTCGAGATATGGACTGCGGTTGGCTTGTGAGTGGACCTGCAGCTACCGACGTGTCCGAATCATCAATGACAATTGGATTGTGAGCGGAGGAACCCCGCGGAACCGACAGCTGTTTTGGATTCAGCCCACCAACAAGCCCAGCCAGCCCTAACAGTGCTCGCTGATTGCGCAAAAAGTTGGGCGGACAGGGGCGATCGGCCGGCGGTAATTGAATTTGAGGGGCTGCAGGCCGTGGAGTGGATGCCCGAGAGCTAATCGCCTTTTCCTTACCCTTCCTCGCCTTACGCTGAGTCGGCGCCGTCTGAACCGAATTAGCCGAAGGCGTGGACATAGACGCCATATAAAATGGTCTCTGGCGCGAAGTCTGGATGGCATGATGCCGTAGAGGGAGTGCGACATTCGTCGCGCGATCGTTCAACGGCGACGACGCTGGCGGATGGACTGATGCTTCAGCGACAAGATGGGAACCAGGAAGTGCAAGGGTCCCCACGTTTTGTGCAGAACCTGCCACGCCTGGGAGCGCTAGCGGTGATGGTGACCTACCTCTACCACTCGGAGAGGGGGGCGGAGAGCCAAAGAGAGAGTCTGAATCCCCATCGTGAGGATGATCTTGGTTTGCGGGTGGCGCAAGGTCAACAAGCATGACACTGCGCAATGACAGTCAATAAATGCTCATGGATGGTCGGATGCATGTGTACGCACCTTGAGGCGTTGTTACCTCCCCTCGAAGGTGCAGGTCGATCGGCAAAAGCTGGAAGCTGCGGCAGTACTATTGGCAGTATATGGACTGAGAGTAAGCATACGATTGGAACAACCTGTGTATCCAAATGACTGTTGGTCAGGATGATCCTATGACTCACGCAGGCACTGTCGCACCTGTTTTCGCGGAGATGTCTGCGAGGATGCAAAAGAGATAGGTAGCAGCTGAGATGATGGCGGTCAAACGCTAAGAAAATCGGATGAAGTTGATGCAGGAAAATGCCGCGATAGGTGAGGTCACAAAATACGTAATGTCCCTAAACGGAGTTATCGTAATTCACAGGCGTCTAATGCAAAGGATGCAGAGATGTCATTGACAGTGAGTATTAGCTGTACATGAGAATGCTTGTCATGAACTAATGCGTGTAAATAATGTATTGACACTGCTGGCGTAGAGAGCGGGGGCTTAGACACAGTGGCCAAATGCTTATTATGCCAGTACTGATCACTCGGACTTCCTATCCTCAACTTTGGGTGCCATCTCGTATTCGGCAAAGCCTTGTGAGGCTTGCACGATGTCATCAGGGGCATCTGGCTCCAAGTGTCCCTGTGCATTCCTCCGCGCTCTGGGGATGCTTGGGTGAGCACGCGGTGAGTTCTTCGTGTAAGTCTGTGCTCACCTGAAGAATGTGTAGGATAGGACGACATCGTCCAAATTCCTGCACGACGGGTCGTCGAGGACATCCTTGTCGATGAAGAAGAGAAGCGGCATGTCTACTTCTTCTCCTGCAAGGAGCTTCTGCTCTTCGAAGCAGAAGCACTCCACCTTCCCGAAGTAAGGAGCGATCTGGCGGCATAAGTCAGTGGATAGCGATGGCAGTCGTTTACAGTGCATTTACCCTATCAGGAGTGACGTTATACGTAGCAATACCTATAATGTCCTGCTTCGAGTTGTTCTTCGCCTTGTAGAACGCGAGACTTGTCTCGCCAGGTAGAACACTGACGAACTTTTGCTGCGGAGTGAACGTCCATGGCAAGGCATCGGACGTGTCCGCATTGAAGTGCACCTTGATGCGCTTCGCATTCTCCACAGGTACGAGCCGTTCAGGCTCAAATTTCCCCATACCGACTTGCGGGGTTCCTGCGAACCCAGTGGCCGCGCAAAACATACGGTATAGGGGTACTGCAGCATATGTCACGCCGACACCAAGGACAATCTGTAATTGAATACTATCCAGGCGTTGCTAGAATATGAAAATACAAGATAACGCACCACTGCAGCAGTGTACATCAATAAGCTGCGATTCCGCGCTGCATAGACTTGTTGGCGAGAAGCATATCGAGCTGGCGGCCTCGGCGAGGATGGAGGGCTCTCCTTGGGTTGTATCTCCGTCGACATAGTCCTCCATGATATTTTCGAGTTTCGTGTCCATGGAGTTGTCTTTTGCGAGAGTCTCGAACTATTCTTACATTTGGGCGGATTAAGCTGAGCTGCAGTAGAAAGTGTGTTTCTTTGGCATCTGCTCTGAGACAGTCAGGAATGAATGTTCAGGTCTAACACTCCAAAATGAGCTTCAACCACACACCGCTATCGTGAATGTGCGAGAGCATCTTGCTAGCTGAGGACGCAGCACCGCGGTCCGGAGAAGGTTCATCACAAGCGGTGGCAGACACGGCGGCTGTTTCTCAGCGCCGCTGCACCTTGACCTCGACAACGGTCTTCGCCTCCTAAGCCCTGCTGCCTTGATTCTCATTGCTCATCGCCAACAAAGCTTCGGCTCCGGCACAGACCACGCCCCACTAGATCGTTCCCTTGTTTGTAGAAATCATGCCCGCAGAAGCTTCCTCCTCGACAGGTAGCAAGCCCTCGACCTCTACTGCTCGGAGCGGTCCTTCAGGTGCAGACGACATTGAGAAACTGCTCAGCAGGGAGGCAACTGCATTCCAGCGAGAGGTAGAGGTCGAGCGAATTCTCAAAGCCTTCAAGCTGAAGTGCGTTGTGCCCCTTCCTCGCCACTTCACTTACTCAGAGTGTTATTCCTGTACGCCTCTGACCTTCACTACGACAGCCCATACGAGATTCTAGACATAAATGATGACGCATCCCCCGAAGAAATCAAGAAGAAATATAGGCAGCTCTCGCTTTGTGAGCCCGTCCTCCCGCCCCTGGCGTCGCGCAGCCCCCGCCCGCACGCCCTGTTCTTTGCCCTTGAATGATCTTGTATTGATGGTTACCTCGTACGTTGTCTGACATCCAGTCATCCATCCTGACAAGACCCCCCACGCACGCGCCCCAGATGCATTTGATCTCCTCAAGAAGGTCCGTCTCGTTCAGGTCTCCGTACTATATGGCTCTTAGGCTTCCGCCTAAACCGTTTCCTGCATCCCCCACCCCAACCTGGAGATGACATGGCTAACATTCATGTTTGACCAGGCCGAATCTGAGCTTTCCGACAAGGCAAAGCGTGAGGAAATCGACGCAGTCATCAACCAAGCCCGCGCTATCCTTCTGAAGTCCCTTTTGCTTCCCACCACCACTCCTGACAGTGACCCTCGTCTGCGAAACTTGGCGCCACCCTGGCGTCAGCAGCTTCTTGCGAAGGCAAAGGAACTCCTCATAGATGAGGAAGTCCGCAGACGGAAGTACGTTTATCTCGTTGTCGTTTCCGGCGGGTATCATTCACACACGCGTATCTCATTAGGGCTGTCAAAATGAATCTTGCAAACGAAGGACTGGAGGCTCGGAAGAAAGAAGAGGAGGTCTCTGCAAAGAAACGTAAAGCCGAGGACGACGCACGGTGGGAAGGTATATTGAAAAAACATCATTTCTGCCGTCTTATATCTGACTTGATCCTCAGAGAACCGCGAGCAGAGAGTTGACAGTTGGAGATCTTTCGCTGCCTCGAAGAACAAGAAGAAGAAACAGAAAATTGCCATCCTCGGCTAATATCTCATAGGAAGTACACTTTTTGTATGGCCGCATCATATGTGCATTGCACCCACTTCCAGTTCGGACGCCTCATTAGTGCGTTATATATGTTGCAGAGTGCTCTGATCATAAATTTCATACATAGAGGCGTCTGACCTTGTATATTACAGCTGAAGTATAAGAATACCATCGGATTCGTCAAATATTGTCTCGTTTGTGACGGGTATATGCGTGCCCATTCATACCGCGCTCTTAATCCATCCCCTATTGGACGGAGAAGAGCGTGGTTTATCAGTCAGACAGCTCGATAACCTCCTCCTGGCTAGGTGGGACCGACCTCGCCGTGCGCCTACGCACATGACGTGTCAGAGCGGGCACGTTCTCCTTGTCGTCTTCATCTGAATCGTCGATGTCGATGATGCCCATATCGACCGTTCTCCGATCGGCGCTCGGCGCGGGGCCTGAGCCCATGCCTAGGGTAGTGGATCGCGCACGATCCCCGGAACTCGACGATGATGCGTGCGCATTCGAGGATGTCGTGAATCTTTGTGTGACCGCTGCACTAGGTCTGCCCTGCGTGAGCTCCACAATAGTCGCGCTCGAGCTTGTTGTAACAGTTGGCTGAGGCGTCCCTCCGCGTTTGGCGCGCTCAGCGTTCTCGAGGCGCTCTACCTGCTCAATGAATTCCTTCTCCTGAAATGCGTCATCCCAATTAAACGCAAAGTCGAAGTCGGAACTTGGCATTCTGGGACTGCTGTTATCCGTATCACCCGCTTTCCGTGACGGCCCTACCTTCCCGACGGCGTTGGTTGGCGCGCCTGCAAATAGGTCCTCCTCGTCGCTGTCCGGGACGACGACCGGTGGCTGTCTATGCGGCGAAAAGAGATGCTCACGCGCAATGTCCGCGGAAGGGTTGCGCGTGTGCGATCGTGAGCCTGTGCCTGAGTCTGAGCCTGAGACGAAATATTGCGAGCGCATAGTTCTTGGAGGCGGGTCAGGTGACGGACTGCGCTGAGCACGACTGGGGACCTTGCGCCGGCGAGGCTGGCCTTCGTCGTCGTCGTGGTGCGTGCCGGAGGGCCCTGCGATCGGAGGTGCGGGAGGTTCCGACAGCTCATTGAGGGGTGAGCGAATGGGGGACCGGGTCGATGCGGCCGGTGCCTGCGGTTGCCGTGTCGACGGGGGTGCGGCGTTTGCGCGGGCGGCAGGCGCATGCTGCTGGAGCGCTTGGGCTGGAGCGTATTCTCGTCGAGGCTCAGGCTCTTCTTGAGCGGGATCGTCGGGCTTGCTGAAGTTTGAGTCCTTAGCTATCACTTCACCCCAATGGCAGAAATACAAACCCCAAACGTATCCTGAGACTTCGTGCGAAGTCACGGTCTTGCAGTGCTTCAAGGTCTGCGGTTTGGTAACCCTTCATCGTGACGCACTTGGGGTCGAGAAGGGCGATGCCTTTGCGTATTGGCACATCTCTGACTATCATCTGCTCCGCATAAAGAGACAAAGTTAACAAAGGGAAGGACAAAGCAAAGGCTCGGGGTGATCGATGGCACGAGCCCATGTCATTGGTGGAAAGCACGTTCGTAACATTAAGTCAAGAAGGGACACACCTTAAAACCGATGGGCGTCTCCCCGAGAACGAGCTCTGGGAGGCGGCGATATTCCATAGCTTGGAGAGTGGTTGAGCCGTCACTGATGTGAAGCTTCAGCATCGATCTGGGGTACGACGGAATCGGTCCCTCATCGTCCTCGTCTTCCTGTCTGGCCAAACCCGCCATGTCTTCGCGTTCTAGGCGAGCCTGCCGGACATTCTGCAACGTGAAGGCGCTATGGCCGACTTCCGCAATACTGATAATCTGGACCAGAACGGGACCACGGATGGTAGTGTCGGGCAGTGCGGCGATGTTGGGCGGAAAGCCTGTCCCCGCGAGCATTGAATCAGTGAGGTCGGATTGAAGCAATTGCAGGTCAACATGGTGAATGATCTCATCCATCTGTGTGGTGGGATCTAAGTGATGTTCCTCTTCGATCCAAGAGTAGCATCCTTCAAGCCAATCCTTGCCGGAAGATCAGATATAGTGTCAAGGAGTTGTGTGCGGGAAGTACATACTGGATCAACTTGTGGCTTCGGATATGTGCGCTTCAACCATTGCGCTATATGAGCAGGAGGCGCCATTGCCGGTCGGTATACTGCAGTCCGAGTCTGCCTGCGGGTAGGTCTGTGTAAGGGGCGAGTTTTCAAGGAGTGCACTAAAAATATGGTTGTAAGCGAAGTCTATTCCCGCGCGCTGAGCTTGTTTCATGGAGTGGTACAAGTAGGGAATAGCATAGAGGGGAGTGAACGCGGCTGTGGCGAGCGCGAGACTTTGGACGCGTCGAATGGGCGGCTACGCGTACCACGTGAAGGCATTATATTGGGGAGGGCGCATCATCGGCTTTGGGGAATAGATAAGATTAGATGCTTCTGGTGCTTGCTGGCATCGGCTGCAGCCTTTTCAGGTTCATGCTGAACTTGCTCTAAACTGTCATGCACTCTGAACGAGGACATGTTACGTCGCATTAATAATCCTCGACTAGCCATTCAATCATACACACCGCGAATGAGAGCAAGAGCCAGCTCATCGAGCCCGACGACGCTTCCGCGACTCCCGGTACCTGACCTTCGTCAGACGTTGCAGAAATACCTGGTCTCTCTTGAGCCGTTCATGCTAGAGGATCAAGCTAACGGCGGGTTGCCCCGCGAAGACAGCTACAACCATAGAGTAAAACTTGTGGAGGATTTCGAGCGTGGTCTGGGCAGGATTTGTCAGGACCGCCTTCACGGTCAGTAGCCACTGTGTACTAGCATGATTATGCTGACCTCACGGTTCGTCGCTCTTTGGCTAAGCACTCGACAGGTCATCACCGAATAACTGGCTAGATGACAATTTCTGGATGAAAAAGGCGTATCACGAATCGCGCGCGCCTCTGCTCGTCAATTCCAACTGGTGGCTGGCGTTCCACAATGATCCCGCCATACCCGACGACGTCATCCTTGGACGGCCCTCTTCCGCCAACGGTGGTATTACTGACTGGCAGGTTCGACGGGCAGCATGGCTTGTTAGCCGCGTATTGGACTGGAAAAGCCGCCTGGATAGGTATGCGATTGTATAGTAGGTATTGTTCATCGCTGAATGCATGCCTTCAGGCAAGACATGTATCCTGATACGACAAGGGCAGGTACGCCCGAATTCTCTTCGTCAAACTTAATGTCCGCGTTTATACGCCTGTAGGGATCTGGCTGCGAAACACTACGGCAAAAATATTCAGTATTTCCCGTGTGCCCCAAACGCGCTGTGATACGCTGTCCCCTTTACCTGCGCCAACTGATTCCGACGCGCGCAAACTCCTCGTTCTCGTACATGACTGGTTCTATGCTGTGGAGGTTGTCGATGACGATTCCCGCTTTCTTTCGTCCGACGAGCTCGAGCGCAGACTTTCTGCCGTCGTTGCAGACGTAGTTGCACGTCTCGAGAACGGTGAACATGCGGTTCCAGTATGCGTGTTAAGCGCAGACGACAGAGATCGATGGACGGAGGTAAGGCATGCGAGAGGTTCCGTCTTACGTCTGATGAACAAATCTGCAGAACCTCGGTCATCTATTATCTCTCTCTCCACAAAATCATGCCATACTGCGCACCATTCACCACTCTCTTTTCGCACTCAGTCTCGATCATTACACATATGCCCTGCCTGCAGGCGGCGTAACAGACGACGCCCTTCCCACACCCTGCACCGTTCCTGAAGTCACCGCCCACCTTCATAATGTACGCTCGGGACATGCAGCACGCCCCGCACATAACCGCTGGTACGACAAGCCGTTCACTCTCATTGTCGAATCGAACACGCGTGCAGGAGCAATCGGCGAGCACTCGCCTTGCGATGCGCTTGTGCCAAGCATCGTCGCTGAATACGCAGTCGTACAAAGTATCGAACAGGATGCGTTCGGGCCTTTCCCGGGTGTGACTCCGCATCAAGTGCAAGGTTGGGAGCGCCTGGATTGGGTGGTTGATGAGCACGTCGAGCGGGAGTGTATTACCGCGGAGGCGAGAGCGAAAGCAATCGTCGAGGACTCCGATGATGGCATCTTATGGTTCGATGCTTATGGCACGGACTGGATAAAAAACACAGGTGCGTGAGAGCGTGTTCGTGGCACCTGTGATTTTGCGATGTAGACGAGGTTGCTGACAATTCCCGGAATGTCACAGCACGCCTTTCGCCCGACTCATACATTCAGATGGCGCTCCAGCTGGCGTGGTACAGAACGCGCGGCTGCTTCACTGCGACCTACGAGACAGCGTTGACGCGGCTATTCAAAAACGGACGTACTGAGACAATTCGCACGTTCACCACTGACAGTCGCGCGTTCGTTCTCGCAATGGTCGATCCGCAAAGTTCGGTGAGTACCTCCACCCCTGCTGCTGTCTTATCGCTCATGATGAACGGCCCTCTGCGATCATGTATCTTGTAGTCCGGAGCGCGACAGTCGTTGCTGCAGCGTGCAGTGCAAACGCACACTAACCTGACGCGTCAAGCCGCGACGGGCCGAGGGATTGACCGGCACCTGCTTGGACTACAGATGATGATGCTTCCGGGCGAGCGGCATGAATTGTTCGAGGATGAGATGTTCGCGCGCAGTCAGACATGGAAGCTAAGTACGAGTGGCTTGAGTGCTGGATGTCAATTTCGTGGAACTGGGTAAGTCCATCTTGTATCCAACTGTGTCTGTGTCTCAACTATCAATATAGATTTGGTGCTTCCTATCATGATGGTTATGGAATTAACTGTGGGTTGACAAACATATGTCTCTAGATTTAGTTTGTACTGATGCTAATATTCAGATCTTGCTGGTTCTGATACCATCAAGTTTGGCATTGAGTCCAAACATTCTCACCCTGAAACCTCAACTGAATGTCTCAGAAATGCCATTGCTCATGCATTGATGGACATGTATCAGTTGCATGGCCCTTCTGAACTATCTCACTTGTAGAGTGTGATTTTACATATTTATACATTGAGATAGCACATTGACCATACTAGTATTACATAGTTGTCAAATTGACACCACTGAAATACAAATCAGAATTCTCCAGCCTCCAACTGACCCATGCCTATCCAAGCATCATCACCAAATTCAATAGCCATTTTACCAACCAGTGTTTCCTTAGCAATAACCTGGATGAATTCCCAGCTGGTACAAATGTACATGCCACGCTTGCAGCGAGTAAGCATGACATTGGTCCTGCGCAAATCTGTCAAGAAACCAAGATCCTTGGTGCGTACAAGAGAGATGATTATAAAGTCATCCTCATTCCCTGTATACAAAGTCAACAAATACTCTATGAGATTAAAAAGAAACTGGACCTTGGAAGGAATCCACATTGAAACACTTGTTTTCCCACCTCAAACCAAATGCTTTCATCTCCTTCTCCAGATAGTTTCTCTGGGCATCATATGGAGTGATAATCCGGTAGCTCTTATTTTCCATCTCCAATTTCTCTGCAATCTTCATAACAGCTTTTGATTCTTCAGCATTCTGCATATACCAGTGTCAACAGTATCAAAACCTTAAGGCAAAAGCTGAACACATACCACATAACTGGTTTGAAACTTTTTTTCTGTAGCATCTTGCACATGAATGAAGGTTGTGGCCATAACTTGACTTGGTATGGGATGCTCCTTGTATGAAGCAAGTTCATTGTTGTAGATTGTCTTGGAGATAAAATCTCCAATACATGGAGGCATTCGGTCTATTATACATTAGTGTTTTTTTCAATTGAGCCATACTGAAGGTACCTACATTGTGTATCAAGAAGAAGTGCAGATTTGAACAAATGATCAACTTCAAAAACACTTTTGAGTTCTTGAACTTCATCTTGACCATAAGGAGGCACTAAACTCAAATAATTGAACTTTCAACCTTTCTTTCAAGTGAGATAACTTACATTGCTTGTTATCACCAATGAAACACATCTTCTGGATGGTAGAATAGATAGAGAGAGGAGGGACATAGTCTTGTATGGCAATTTGACTAGCCTCATCAACAACAAGGGTGTTGATGGATACAACATGCATGAAGCCTTGAACCCGTGGGTTGGATAGCATGGAAAGGGTACAAAGGACAACAGGGCATCCATTCAACTGCTTTTCAGCAATCCTGAATTCATCAGAGCGGATGATATTTGCATTAAGTCTCTGATAAAGATGTTCATGCCTAACAAATTCAAAGTCTGGTAAGCACAAACAAAATAACATGGATCAAAGCTTACCATCCAAGATGGAAGTCAGTAGATACAAGAACCTTGAAGTTGAAAAATCTAACTTTAGCCAACTTCTCTGCAATGTTCTTGACAGCAACATTGGTCTGAGCAACAAGCCAGAGTCCTGTTTGACCAGCAGAGACTGCTGAACAAACAAAGGCAGCAATCACAGTAGTCTTCCCTGTGCCAGGGGGACCCTTAATGACAGTGACCCGTTTCGAATTAGCAGTAGAAAGCATGTGTTCAACAGCTTGATGTTGTGAGTGGTTGAGGTCTTCAGCAAGGATGGGAGGGACTGTTTCAGAAGATGACCAAGATTCTGGCCAACTAAAGGTATCAGATGGAGCAATGATGAACTGAAGGAAGGGATTCTCAAGAAGATTATATTCTCCCTGAAGTGCCTTCAAGATGACTATGGCCTTCTGCCTCTCAGCACTTGTAGGCCTTTCGCCTCCAATGGAAGTGACCGCAGTGATTGTCTTGCCTAGCATGGTGGTCTCTGCACGCAAAGTAGCAGAGGGTCCACGAGTATCAACGGTCCGCCCATGGACTTCATACTGTGCACCGAATTCATCTTGCACAGACATGCGCATGACCTGGATCCGAATTCGAAGCTCGAGTTGGTAACTTAACAGCAGTTATATGAAGATAGTGCTTACTGCTGATGACTTCTGTATTCGCGATTGGAAGCGGCTCGACTGTAGCAACACCTTTTCTCCTTGCGGCAGCTGCGAGGAAAATTCGTGCGTTTTGGTCAATGGCCTCTTCGATGCAAGTTGCTGATCACTGCGCGCGAGGCCAGCAATGATTTCGAGATACTGCCATTGAGTAAGTACTTGAGAGCATCGACAGCTAGATCTAATCAAACTGACCGCATCGTTGAGATCTTGTGTATTGACCCGCTTCACGCCGTTGAAACGCTCCTCCATATCGCTGAGGGTCGGGAGGAAGCTGGCAATCCACGCTTGCTGCGCGAGAGGTGTCGTGCGCTTAGGATCCCAGTCCTTGCTCTCGAAGACTAAGGTAACGTTCGCATCGTAGACGGGATCGTGATCGCCGACCGCGAATTTGATTGCTTTGAGAGGAGTGCTGTCGCCGCTGCCGGCGCAGGCACTCTGGACGTCCACGCCATTTAGCATCCGGATGTTATGATCGAGATAGAGTGATATAGCAAGAAGACCCAGGTCAAAGGCAAAGAGCTGGCAGTCCGGCTCGCAGAAGATCATGGACCGTAGAATCTGGCGCCCGCTCTTCGCCGACTCTTCCTTCTTGTTGAATTGAACGATGAACGCTTTCGAGGTGGTCGCGATCGCTACCGCAAGGAGCGCAGATTTCGGAGAGTATGCAGGAGCGACGCCAAGACGAATGGGACGAGCTGGAGTGTCACCTAGGAACTTCCGCACGAACTCCTCTGTGAGAGAAGACTCGAGCAGAGTCTCAACTTCGATGGGTGGGTAATCCCCATCCAACAGGTTCTGGTGGATCAGACGACGCGTGTTAGACATCTTTGAGTTTCCGATATGGTGGTGGTAGCAGATAGAGAAATGGACTGCTGCAGCCTTGGGGTGGCGAAGCAAAAGGCAGTTGCCAGTTCATTTACGAAGAAGCGCGCAGCGTGTCAGAATTTGGACATTGTTGTTCTTTGTTCTGAGGCCGTCTTTACAAAGCATACGAATACAAGGAAGGGGATTTCTAAGACGACCAGTGACACATATTCGTTGCTCAGAATCGATCTGAGATGATGTCCTGCCAGGACAGCCACCCATCGCTTCCCCACTCCGAGGCTAGCTTGCCCATGAGGGTAGACGACGCTACACCTTCCAGGAACGCGCGATTGGTGCATATCGTCATGCTCTTCTTGCAACGCGAGAGCATAACGTTCGTCCGGCGTAAGTTGGAGAGGAAGCCAACCTTGCCCGTTCGTACGACAGAGATAACAATGTGATCGTCTTCATTACCTGGGGAACACGAAGAGATAAACTTTCAGCCCAACGTAAGTAAGCGTAGTACAACCGCGTACCCTGGAAGGAATCCACATTGAAACATTTGTTCTCCCATGGTAGTTTCTCTGCTTTGAGCATCTTCTCCAATAGATTGCGTTGCGAGTCGTAGGGCGTAATGACGCGGAAGGATTTCCCCGCACGGGCCAGTCCCCTGGCGACGACGACGACTGCTTGAGCTTCTGCTTTATTCTGGTGGAACCAACGTCAGATACCGTCATCGTTATGTCGCTGCATGGACGCACGATCCAACTCTTCCCCGCTTGTTCCTCCTTTCCGCGCTGAATGTCAACCAGTCGACACACAGAACGTGCCTTTAGGGAATGCACCGTCTGAAGCTTGCCGTCATATATGTGCCGCGAGATGAAACCACCGATATGTACGGGCATACGATCTGCCGTTACAACCTGGTAAGGCGCCTCGTAAGTATCGCAAACAAAACGCTCCTACATTGCGTGTCCAGAAATACGGCATCCTTGCGTAGATGATCGCACTCGAAGATACTCCTTAGGTTCCCCAAGTCATCTTGTCCGTACGGTGCCACTACGAATGGGAGATGTCAATGCGAACGTGTACGAGAGGCGCGCTGCTGATGACACGCACATTGCTGGTCGTCGCCGATGAAGACGAGCTTCTGTATGTCGAACTTGTCCAACGTGGGAAGATAGTCGCCCACCTCGATCTGAGAGGCCTCGTCCACGACGACAGTGTGAATTGGTACGAGCCGGATGAAACCAGAAGGGCCCAAGCGTGGATGAGATAGCATACTGATGGTGCACAAGATGACCTTAGAGCCCAGCAACAGACGTTCAGTGCCAATGTAGTTGTCAGCAAATTCGTCTGATCGTATCACGTTACGCTCAATCATCTGGTAGAGGTGTTCGTGCCTGCATTGTGCAAATCAGTCATCGCATCGCAGTCGGGCTGTCGGCATCTCAGCTCACCATTCGAAGTGAAAGTCTTTGGATACAAGTATCTTGAAGTCCGCGAAACCGACGCTTGCAAGCTTCTCTGCTATGTTCTTCACGGCCACATTTGACTGCGCCACGAGCCAAATGCCAACGCCGTCCACGGGAGCTGCCATGAGGCTCGTAACGCTCGCCGCAATGACCGTGGTTTTCCCCGTTCCCGGCGGACCGTGGACTAGACAGACTCGGTCGTCGCTGGATTTCGAGAGGATGCGGCGTACTGCCGCCGTCTGAGAAGCATTTAGAGGTCTACCCGGGAACAAGATGGGAGGCGCAGGAGGCGCACGACGCTTCGCAGAGCGTGTCTGTAGAGTCTTGCCACTGCAGCCCACAAATATCCGCCGAACAAGGGTCTTGCTGAAGAATGCGGATCTGCATTGCAGTACTTGAAGAGCTACTAGCTCCCGCTCGCTTTCGGCGTGAGTCAATTCCTCTCTACCAATGGTGTAAATATTCTTGATCTGTCCGTTTGCCGGGACGGATTTGTTTAACGAGATCTGCGCTGCTTTTCCGGCCTGACGGGTTGTACGCCCTTGAGCAGAGATAGCCTGGCGGCCCTTGGATGCTACCTCCACGACCAACGACTGATACCCAAAGGACCGTCAGTAACCAAGCCGATGACAAGGCCAAGTGAGACTGACCTGCGAGCTGGAGACCCGTAGGCGAGTCTTGAAACGAGTGAGCTCGACGTTTAATGCGCCTTGCTTGTGACTGAATTGTGTAGCAACATCATTCTTCACTCTAGTCGGCTTCAAGATATAGAGACGATCGAAGTCTCGTATAACTTTCGCGATCACATTCAAGTGCTGACGTGCAAAGAAAGCATGGTGAATCTAGTTGAGAGACAAACTAATTGTACTTACGAGGGTCTCCAGTGCTGAGGTATCGATAGGAAGTACCGAAAGGAGCTGCTTGGTTGTAGATCCGACGGAAGCTGCTTGACAGGCTGCCCAAGCCCGAAGGCAGACGTTCTCGGGACTTGCCTTGTCGTAAGCGATACCAAAGAAAGTATTAAGAAGCTGCTCTTTGTGCAATTGAGCCTCGCCGCCTAGGATCTGGAGAAGAGTCGCAGGCGCTCGACGGTTGCTCGTCATGACACTCTGTAGGTCAATGGCTCGTGTAATGAAGAGACTGTGATCGAGATAGAGAGAGATGGCAATGCGATGGGCGTCGAATCCGAGCTTTCTAAAATCTAAATGGCAGAGAAGACGGTCGCGCAGAATATCGCGGCTCCGCGTCAACGCTGCTGGCTGCGTCTTCGACTTGCCTTTCGTTCCCTTGCGAGGCGCTGTCATTTTGATATAAAGAACGCGGGTTGATGTAGAGAAAGCAACAGATGTGAGCACAAGTCGTGGCCCATAGGAGGCAGCAATCCCATAGACATCTCCATGTGTGGTCCGCAAGAATTCCGAGGTCTGGCTCTCCGTCAGCTCGCTTTCATTGAGCTGCGTGACATGAATTGGTTTATGAAATGACTTGAAGATGGTTTGCTGAAGCGTTGTCTGGATGACCATTGGGATACAGTGATATGGGGGAGGGCGAGGAGATGCAGAAGTAAACAGGGCCTCGAGGACGCAACCTTATACGTGGACATAGCGTGAAAATGTGCTCCTGATAACTACTGCACGAGGCTTATGGGCGATGCAAGACGCCCTCAAAGCTAAGAGCACCCCTCAAAGCTGTGATTATCACGTCGCTCTATCCGGGACCCGGGTCAGATAACGGAGTCACAGGAAGACGAAAAGACGGCAACTCAACGAAAAGGGCAGGTTGCACGCCCAGCTGTATTATGATTCTGTCATATACACACATGGACCCACAATCAATCGCCCGGGTGCGGATGCCTCATGCTAGTAGCTGTCATTCCGGTGCATCATGCGCCGATGTGCTGCCACAGCTCAAGCAAGGAAAGAAAAACCACATGTGTCCGATAGAGCAAGATGAGGAGCTGTAGCAACCGAATAGTGCGCGCGCTGGCCATCAAGCATCATGCAAGGAGACGACGGGCGCAGGACAAGGCGTGAGGACGTCACGGTAGCGGTCACATTATGGTGACATTCGTCCGTTACGTGACGCAACGCCCGACCCCGCCTCTCTCGAGCCTGTCCCTCGCTGGTTACTGCTTTCATGGCTACCCCAATACTCCTTGGCTTCGGGGCAATTGCTGCCGCTGTTGCTGGTCGGCAAATAATGCGGAGAGCAGGCCAGGGTGCTGCAGACCAATGGGTGAAGGGCGGCTTCAAGGCCAAAATGGATCGCAAGGAGGCTATCGCAATCCTTGGTCTCAAGTGAGTGCTCACGGCATCCATCTCCTTTCCAGTATGTGATTAACATCGCCCTATCACTGTCTTGCCTCTGCTTCAGAGACAGCCCCCAGCTCAAGAGCCGGTTGAAGGACGCCCACCGCCAAATCATGCTTGCAAACCACCCAGACCGGGGTGGGTCACCATATCTGGCGAGTAAAATCAATGAAGCCAAGGACTTGTTGGAGAAAATGGAGAAGCGATGAGCTTTACTGATCTGGTACGCTGGCTATGCTCTTATGGGAATTGTCATGATATCAACATGCAATGTCTAGCTCATGAGTCGTGGTTTAGACATGCTACTACTGTATCATACCCATATAATACCAGCATACTTCACTACTTTCACCTGCGGTCTCTCGTCTGAAGTCTCTCATCGGGTGGTGTATTCGCTGCCCAGACTATGTCACAGGTCACTCATCTGAGCAGCTTTTCCGGTTCCTGAGCTATTATCATTTTCGAGCATGGCCTCCCAGCGCTCTTACTACTATGTCACGTATAGCAGTCTCCAGCCTGGCGATGTGGAATTTCGCCGAGCAGAAAGCTTGAGTCCATACGAGATGCTGACTAAGCAATATAGGTTTTCATCTGCCACCATGTCTTCAATTGAACTCCCACCGTCGAGGCTTGGTACCAAAGAACAGTGAGTTGCTCTACTTTGTCAATCTCTGAACCTGACGTTGGCCGGGAAACTTGGAGCTGGGACAATGTATATTCTTCCGAATTGAACAATTTCGAGGACATCGGCGATGAAGGCGAAACATGGCAAGTACATTGCACGGACTTCGGACATTACAACTCTACATATTGATGCTCAATTTAGGTTCGGCGAAGATAGCGTGGAGAAGATGGTTGACTGGGCTCTTGAGACCATCCCTCCAGACATGGACCCGTCACCTTTTATCCTCGAGGTTGGTGCGGGTAACGGCAACCTGCTATTTGCTCTTCACGAGGCAGGGTACAAACCACGCAGAATGTGTGGAGTGGATTACAGTTCAGATGCGGTGAGGCTCGCCCAGGCGATTGCGCGTTCTCGGCGCGAGGCAGAAGACGACGAGGACACGACGGAGCGCTCTGAAGGAGATCCAGACGCAATTACATTCGCAGTGTGTGACTTCCTGCAGGAAGACGTGCCCGTGCTGCCCGAGATGACTCGCTTCGAAGGAGGCAGTGCGGTGTGGGACCTTGTCCTAGATAAGGGTACCTTTGACGCGATGGCCCTGGGGACAAACGAAGATGGACGCTCGTTTGCTGACGGATATCCTCTCCGAGTGGGGCGTGTGGTCAAGCCCGGAGGATACTTCCTGATCACTTGTGAGTCATGAATACCACGCTACATTCGCTCCTCGACCGCGCAGTTGAATTTCTCACTGCGCAGCATGCAATTTCACCGAGGAAGAGCTAAAGAACAAATTCACCTCTGTAGACACGGGCCTTATCTTCCAGTAGGTCGATAGATGCCTTCATACATGATCTGTCACTTACACGATGTGATGCAGCTCACGGATATCCTTCCCAAGCTTCTCGTTTGGCGGCAAAAGCGGCAACGTGTATTCGAGCGTAGCATTCCAGAAGACAATATAGGGAAAATGCCCTTCCGCCATTGAACTCTATTCACGCTGTGACAGAATGCTCCAGATATTATAGGCCGGCAACGACATCCATTCCTGTCCGCAACGTGTCCCTTGCGACCTGGGCTGCCCATTTGAGGAAGCCATCGTCTTCGATCATGTCCCCCTTGAACACGTCACCGATGAAATATACGAGACCTATCACCAGAGTTTGTACACGCGTGGCCTTCATGAATACCTCCTCGAGAGGCCCTCTGTTGTGACCCTTAGGGAGGTCTTTCGGGTTCCTGCTCAGCAATGGTGTGGAGACTTGCGTGCTGATGAAAATTTGAGTGAGGAGCTCTTTGAGGAATGTTCGTGACTGCGGTTGCAGGACGGTAAAGTCGACCGGCTGGACGGCACGTAATTACTTCAACAAGGGTTTCGCCACAAAGATCAAGCGACCCACCTTCAGTATCGCGAGAGTGCAGCAGTCTTTTGCAATCCACCAGCCATACGCTCTAGCTATATTCTTTATCCTTGTCGAGGAGATGCTCTTGACATCGAAGCCGGCGTCTTCACCAAGGTTCTTGATGATTTCTGCTCCACCGACGTTCGTTTCACCCATATCCCGTAGGAAGTCCCATAGGCAAAACTGCAGAGTGATCTTATGCGAATGTGACATTCTGCAGAGTTGCTGGCCGACAAGGGTATAGTACGGATTGTATGCCTTTTCCTATATCGCGCTCTAATTCAGTACGCGAAGACAATTAGGGGGGGAAGGGAGGGCGCACATTTCCACAACAGTGCAGGATCACTCGGATGATCTCCCGTTGCTGTACTTCTGTAAGTTTCAGTTGCGACAACCGTTCTTGCGCGTCAACATAATCCTGTGCGCAAGGCGGGGTTCGTCAGGATGCACATCGACGATCTACCCATGTTCTCTTGACCATACCTCGCTGCTCATGAGTACAACAAAGATGCCTCTGCGGATCTCTGTGTTCATCCCTTGCTTCCTCGCCAGTTTCTGCAAAGCGTTCTCGCTTAGCACATCTGCCTCTACTTTGGCTATAGCCTCCCGTCGACTCTCTTGATGATCGACCAAGGGATCGCCACCCCACGCGGCACCGACAAGCCACCACTTGCCCTTGCTCTCGGCAGAATGTAGATCATCCAGGCTGACGCGAAGGGGCTCGTGCGCTAGGACTGCATATATGCGTCAGTAACGAGCTCATGCGCCGAGAGGATGATACGTACCGTGACGCTTCTTGCTCAAGCCCGCGAGGAACTTCTTGAGGCGCTCAACGGCTTCGCCTCCTGGCGTTGCTCCGGCGTTTCGCTTAAGCTTGTTGTTCTTCAAATTCGTGAGGGTCTCCACCATGAAGCGAGTGCGCGAGCTACCACGCCAGGTGAGACTTGAGAAGACAAGGATTTGACGATACGCACCTCATTGCATTCGCCTGACTAGGCAACTTGGAGTGAACCATTTGTATGATGCTTTTTAATGCAGTCGGATCATCTTGTCGTAGCTGTGGGCCAGAATCTATCTCTGTCGTCAGCCACCTGCCCGCCACGACGATACCTGTACGTACTCCTGGTAATCTTGAGCAGTAATTCCACTTGAAACTCGGTAAGCTCGCCGTCGAGAAGCCCGCGAATAACGTCATACACCAGAACACAAGATATGACCTGGAAATTGTAGAGCTCGGAGAGGAGAATGATCAAGTTGGAGCATTCCTTGCCCAACGTATCGCCTGCGACATGAGACTGTTCAGTGTCAGGTTGCGCGATTGTTGTATGCAGGTCATTTTTGAGATCGGCAAAATGTCGCTCATAGGTGGCCACGACATTCTGAACGAAGTATGCGGCTATTGACTCATATGAATCGACAAGGCTCGTATATCTGGCCTATTCAACGTACCGAACTCCACTCCAATGAGCTTATGCAGAGCGGATACGAAGGCAGCGTGCAGGACGACGTAAGAGTCCAGTAACATAGAGTGTGCAGATATCCCCTCGACGATGAGCGTCGTAATGGATGATGTCACATCTGTTAGCAGTATGTGAGATAGACCACCGCGGGTAATAAAAAACGCACGTACCATGCCTCCTATGATTTCGATAGATTTCTTCGACACCATCTGTGATCGAAGCGATGTTCTGCTCGCTCATCCTGGGAATCAACACATCCGTCAGCCGGCTATTGGAGTCAGGGCCGGGATATGACATACCGGTTCAGCAATCCTTTCAGCTGTCTCGTAAGCTTGAATTGGGCTTCTGTGTCACCATGTGCAGACGCCTCTCGATTACGGAGGTGGGGTGGGACGTAACGTGACTCTGCGCAAGACCGTTAGATGGACAACGATTCCGCACTACTTGGCAAACGTACCAGATGTAGCGTCGGCAGAAGGTGTCGAGGTCTGTAGAGCCGAAGTTGTTATGGACTGCTCAACCTCGTCTAATACAGAATCATTCTGCTCATCAGGCAATGGCAAATCACCCGCAGAATCTCCTATGCCATCCCATCCTTCGTCCTCGTCCGACTGCTCGGCGGAGAGGCCTTCTCTGTCTACGGCATCGTTCCCTCCACTGGCCGTTTCACTGATATCCTCAGGATCGCTTTCCAGATGAGAGACCGCCTTGTGTTATGCAAGTGAAGTCAGCCCGTGCACCAGGTAGAACGACCTGCTATATACCTTTGAATGCGAGAATACAGATTTCTCCATAGATTCGAGGTCCTGTAAAAGATCTTGAGAATTTTCATCAATAAGATTGTTGTGCGCCGATATATGCTTGGCATACCATCTAGTCCATCGTCTCCGCCTTTGCCGTAATTGTTGGTCCTTCTACCGCCCTTCCTCCAGCCAAGCTTGGATTCCAGATAGGCTATGTACTTGTCTTCTTTCTCTTCTTCGCGCGTATGCACCATAGCAGATACAGAAGGTGTACTTCTGGTCTTCGAGGATGCCTTATTCGAGGGCTTCGCCAACTTCTCCGGCTTGGAAGTGGCTTTCTTCTCCAATTTTGGCTTGGTGCCTAAGCCATCTGCTAGTGCTGCTGAATGTCCATCTTTATCTCTCCCAGATGTTTTAGGAGCTGATGATCCAGGGTGCGCTACCTTGGCTTTCTTGCGCCTCGGTGACTCGGGATGTTCTTGCTCCGCATCGCGCTTGACGCCATGAATAGCTTGAGTTCCATGTCCCGCGAAGAAAACTGCCTTGCGCTGCTTGCGTCCTTGACGCTCTTGCTTACGGGCATCCTTCCTCGAGAGTCGAGTTCCTGCTTTTGATCGATACTTATGACCAGCACCTGTACAGGCGGAGGTCAGACTTACAAAAGAAAGTGCTGCATAGAACGGACCGTCTTGACTTTCGAGCTCCTCGAGGAGAGCCTTGGGCAGCGAAGGACCAGTGCGAGCAGCCATGAATTTCGTCAAGTGCATACCCGATTGGCTGCAATACGATCGAGCAGTTGTTTGCGCGTGTTGTTCAATAGCTTCTACATTTGGGCATGTCCTCTCCCCATACTGCCTAGTATATTCAGTCCTTAGTGGCCCGATCCACGTACAGGGTACTGACAAGAGGACATTAGCTCTCCGGACACAGTGCAAGACTTGTCCAAGGCACCTCCAGGCGCCACAGACGCGTGCGTCCAAATAGGTCAAAATAACGCGACGCGATCTTGAGGCGCGTTTCACTTCACGACGTAATATACGCGTACGCCTGCTTGTGAGTACACAGAAACACTCTATCCACATGCCCAAACAAACGAAACTTGTTAAGTCTAAGTTGCAATCCGCATTGAGCAAATTCTAGTTCATCATGCCCGAGATCGAAAGCGCTACTAGCACATCCAACGTCCCTTCCATTGCTGACCCCTGCGCACCACTAACCGCATCCTACACATATCATTCCCCTACACCAACAGCTTCAGGGCCATATATTTTGGGAGTCGATGAAGCTGGACGAGGGCCCGTCTTGGGACCGCTTGTCTATGGCGTCGCTTACTGTCCGGCCACATACCAAGACTCCCTGAATAATCTCGGCTTCGCTGGTAGGCGGTCTGTGTATCTGTGAAATATAGTTTGCCAAATTTCTTGTACCATAGATTCCAAAACCCTGACCGCAGAGACACGGTCTAAGCTGCTTGAGAAGCTTTCCTCAGACCCGCTCAATCTTGGCTGGTCTGTACGCGTCCTCTGGTGAGTCGTCAATCCGAATCGCTCAGTCAGAAGATATATAACGTCTCTCAGCCCGCAAGGAATATCGAGTGGTATGCTTCGGCGTCCACCAACGAATCTTAATCGCCAATCCGAGCAAGCCACTATTCTACTAATTCGGGAGGTCTTACAACGCGGCATCAAACTATCCGAGGTGCGTAATGCACCCAACGTCCCTTTCGCGCACGATTTTCAACAGCATACCACGCCGCAGGTCTACGTAGATGCGCTCGGCCCAACAAAGACGTACGAAGCCTACCTATCATCACAATTCCCTGACATCAATTTTACCGTCACCGCGAAGGCGGATTCGAAGTTCAAGATCGTTGGCGCGGCTAGTGTTGCCGCGAAGGTAACGCGCGATGCGTGTGTAGAGGGCTGGGTGTTTGAGGAGCATCACCACAATAGTGGTGTCGAACGGTCCAAATCCCAAATGCAAGCTGCTTGGTCTGAAGAGCTCGGTAGCGGTTATCCATCCGGTACGGACTGGGCAACTTCCACCATGCAGCATGCGCTAACCGTAGAGTGGGGTTTGCCCTAGATCCTAAGACTCAGGCGTGGATCAAGAACTCACTTGATCCTACCTTTGGCTTCCCATCACTTGCACGCTTTTCGTGGACGACAATAAAAGTTGCCCTCGAGAAGGAAGCCCATAACGTGGAGTGGTCAGTACCTCTATACCTTAGCCTTCTCATGCGGCTTCTAAAGGCTGAACATGACCTCGCGTAGGATCGACGACGGACAAGCATCACTGGTGAAGGCATTTGAAAGTGGGACCGGACTAGACAAGGGTCGGTGTGCAGTCACAAAAGATCTCTGCATAAAAAGCATTGCAATGCTCTAAGTAGCTGTTCTTGTCTTTCTTCTCGCGTCTCGATTTTACTCTGGTATCTCGTTTCGCCACTGGCATCCAATTCAATATCTTAAATAAGAAGCTGGCTGGAACAGCACGGAACGACCAACTCGAGATACAAGAAGCGCACGTTGCACTTGTCCTATTACATATTCTACATAATCCATAGCCCAGAACATAACATCATCTCCTCTTCGGGGGCGGCGAGCCCTGCGCTTCACCATTCGCCTTTCTCTTCGTCCCGAGTCCGATAACCAGCTTGGTCCGGTCACTGGGCACAGGCGTACCCCCCTTCGATGAATCGACAGGCTCGGCGACGGATGAGATCCGCGAGAAGCCCGGTCGAGGAGCAGGGGAGTCCTTGCTCGTGGAAGCTGAAGCAAGCGCCGGTGAGTCTATCGGCAATGGGCTGCCGCTTGCTAATGGTGCGGGTACTATCATGAAACCACCAGCATCAAGTTGTGGCGTCGATACTTTGCCCGCGTTCTTCTTCTTGTTCTTCTTTTCCGTCTTGCCTTTGGACAGGGGCTGAGCGTCGAGAAACTCGGCAGCCTGTGGCACCGCTCTAAACGAACATGATGAGATATTGAGATACGGTATCGCACTGCATCGACTTACCCTCGATTACCGACGGACAGAACGAAGTGCGCTTGACCAGCCTTCTCTTGTCGGAGCTGGAACGCCTGGTTCATGCTGAGTGGCGTGTCTCCACTTGCCATTGCCTCTTTCTTCTTTTCCTCGGCGATCTTCTTCAAACGCTTCTCCGTCTTCATACGACCAGAGCCCTTCCCGTGGAACTTGTGGGATAGCGCCTTCCAAGCTTCCTTGGGCGTGAGCTCCCGGCCAAACTCATCATAATACACGATGTTGACATCCGGCTTGTAGTTCTTGTACGCGTCTAGATTCTGACGAGCCTCCTGCTGCTCGCGCAGCCGATTTTCATACTCACGCGTCGCCTGGTCCCTGTTCCCCCCACGCATCTTGGTCCGCTCGAGCTCACGCTGAGCGATTAGTCTGCGGTAGTCAGCAAGCCAGAGATCGCGCTGTAGCTGTACCCGTTCTCGTTCCATTTGATCGGCATTAGGGGTAGCAAGAATTCCCTGACTTCGGAGGATGTTGAGCGTAGACGCAAGACCGGAACTGTAGTTCTGCTCGGAGGATGTGCCCATAGGCACCTCTAGATTTTCAGCTATAGCCTGCTCCTCGGCTTCCGTCTGCCTGATGGCATTCTCGATAGCATTGAGCATCTCCTCGTCATCTTCCTCTTCCTTCACAATGACCTCACCAGCCTCGAGTTCCTCCATGACTTGGTCGCCATCTTCCATCTTTGCGTCGGCAGATGGAGAACGGCCGGTAGATGGTACATGAGGAATAGATGGAGCGCTCGTGATTTCGCTCTCTGGAGGTGGTTCCTTCTTGACTGTGACCGGCTCGTATGTGATGGCACGCACAAATTCTGAGGTGTCATCGAAGGTCAGACCGCCCTCGCCATCCGCGTCGCCATCATCGTCCACGTTGATGATGCCGTCGCCATGAGTTGCCTCCGTTTTCGTACGCTCCTCAGCGACTATGAAAGCCATTCGTCAGTTAATCAATTAATGGAAGTCTGTATAATTGCACCAACGCACTTTTCCTCGCGATCTCCTCCGGCGACAATTTCTTGGTCTTCTGTAGCTTTGCACGCCTCGAGCGAGCAAGGGCCGCTTGCAGCTCATCGTCATCTACGAAATTGGTATCCAGATTACGTGGTCGTGGGGCAATCGGCTTCTCGTCTACCTGCATCTGGTCATCGCCGTTTGTTGAAGGGATGTCATATTCATCTGCCACTCTACGCGACGTCCGTTTCTTCTTGGTCTAAGATTCAAAAACGCGTAAGTGACCGGCTTCACGCCATAATATTGGAGCAGACCTTAAGCTTCTTGAACCCGACATCGCCTTCCTTCATATAATCAGTCAATTCATTATTTTCTACCAGTGACGATAAGTGCGTGTTGCAGGTAACCATTAAAACGTACTTACTGGCGTAATCTATGGACAGCAAAGATTTGTTGACAGAAGTAATACCTCCCTCTTTCTTGGCTTCTTTGAGTTGAGACATTGATGCTGTAGAACTGCCTAGGCGGAAGTCCTGCATAAGGGGCGCTCAATAAATATTGCATTCGGTCTGTCAACAGGGCCTACCGTCTCCTTCGGGCCTTCGAGAAACTCGTCATACTTGGAAAGAAGAGATCGCTTCATGCCAGCTTGTCCAGGCGTGAATTCGTCGTCATCGTAGCCCGTATAATCCCGTCGCTTGATCTTCATTTCGTTGTTCTTCTTGGTCTTTTCATTCTCCGCTAGCTCTACATTCTGTAGCTCGTCCTCTAGAGTAATATGTGAGTAACATCGTTTGTCACTTTGACTGTGTGACCAGACCTTCGTTGTCGAGTATGCGACTGTCCTTCAGCGTGAGAATACGAGCCTCGCCTTCGTCCATCTCCTCGAAGTCATGGCTAACTTTCAATCCGGCGAGGTCCTCTGAGCCAGTGCAACACAAGGAATATGTCAGCTGATGCTCGTGGATATATGCGGGGACGACGCACTTTCAGTGTACTCGTCCTGGAAGACCTTATCCATGTGTTCAAGCTCTTCCTGCCGTTTCCTCACCAACTCTTTCTCCCTCTTCTTGCTTTTCTTGATCCATCTCAAGGTGTCGTCTACGTCGCCGTCCGCATCACCCAGCGTCGAACCTTTCAGCTTCGCATTGAGCTCTCTCCGGTTTCTCACCCTATATGGATAGTCCAATGAGCATGCGGGCTCGTAGCGGGCATGGGCCTGGGCGCCCAAGAACGGTAGAAGTAGCTGTTTTGGGTTGGACAGAGGAAGGAAGATACTCACTTTGCGATATTGTCCTGAATTCGCCTACAAAGAGCGACCGTGAGTGACAACATCTACTTATGAACATGATTTATTGCTTACTTTGCTTCTCGCTCCTTGGTCTCTCTTTCTCGCTGCTTCGCGTAGTTGTCCTGAGCTTGCTTTTCGTTGTCGTCCGCAGGGCCACTATCGTCTGTCAGCGGCTTGAGACCTAAGGATATACGGATCTTGTTGGTCTCCTCCAAGCTGATGCTCTCTTCCATCGACATGGCTGTGAGGTTGCGGAGGTGAAAACAGATAGTCGGTGCACGGGCTGTCCAAGTACGCAATAGTGGTAATAGATGAGTGAGTAAAGAGTAATATGCACCATGGATGCGGGGTTTCAAATGTACTTACAGACATTACGTAACACGCCCATTTACGTTTGGAAGTTTCGGTTCGAATACACTTATTCACAAATCTAAAGTAATACTGTACGATTCATTATCGTTGTGAAATGTTAAGGAATAGGACATGGGATGGGGCTTAACACATGACTATATTTCCTCCAGTTTCACATTTACAACAAACACGAATGTACACAAGTCTTGTTCAGATATCATCGACAGTGCGTGGAAGGATGCGTATGGTATACACTTAGGATATGAAGGTGGCTTCATTGTACAGTGTTCCGTTGATCGAGGCAGGCCCAGAGACGTCTGGAATCAGACCAGCGGGTACATTCACCTGCAGCGTTGCAGGGTTGTACCACTGGAAGACCACTCTGTCAGCGAGAGCATCTGCAGCGATGCGTAAACCAACTGACCTGATAGATGTACGGCTTCGTGCCAGCCACGTAATTCACCATCGTCTTGATCACGTACGGGATCTCCGCAAGCACGTCGACCTTCTCAACCAGGCCCTTGTACGCGTCAGGTGAGCCGACGTCGATGATGAGCGTCGCATCAACTGGCCCTTGTGCCTCCGCAATAATCGAGGGCGCCGCCCATTGGAAGACGAGCTCCGTTGGTGCATTGTAGCCCGTCTCTGCGTCCAGCGCCGTCTTTGAGTGTGCCGCACGCGACACGACATCCGCAGACTCCGGCAATGTCTCGTCCGGCCATTTCGTTTCCGCCGTGACCGCTGCGAGCTTTCCGCCGAGCACAAGCGAACCAACGTTGGCGGTGACGAACCCGGAGCCAGCACCCTGCCGCCCATACGCGTCGATTGTAGTGAACTCCATCTGAATCGCAGAGCAGCCTCCGAGTTCGGCGCTCACAAAGTGCGCAAAGTTCCACCGCGCCGCGACGAGGTTTGGTCGCATGCCTTGAATGGCATGCACGAACATGCCTGGGCCTGAGACCTGCTTGGCATGACCCTTATGGATGATCGTCCCGGTCGCGAGATCCATCGGCCAGAAACGATGGACGACATAGCCTTCTGCGTGTTCCGGATCGTGTCCGAAGTAGGAAAAGCCACCCTTGGGGCCTTTGCCCACCTTCCAGCCAGGCGCAGAGGCAGGACGAGTGACCTCTAGCGAGATCTGTAAGTCATTATCGAGGTTGACGCGGATACTGTACGACTCGGGTGTGTCGGATCCCGGATTCGAGCGGTGGGTGATACTGAACTGATCCGCCTTGCTAGAACGCTTGTCCAGTCCGGGAGGCGGAGTGACGAAGTTGCTGACATTGATCGATTTCCAGGTACGCTCGTTGGTTGCGGGATTGTAGATCTTGCAAGTAAATTGGATGGTAGGATACCACACGCTATAATCGCGTGAGCAACCTCCTGGTGCGAAACCACGCCATTTGTAACTCACCCGACGGAGGAATGGATGACCTGGCACATCAAAGACGTCCCGTCGTCCAATGCATGGTACCAAATTTGGGTCTCCACTGCAAACCCTCCCGGGCAAGTCCATTCGGTGTCCTTGGGCTCGAGCTCACCAAACAAGTCTGAGACGCCATGTGCGGACGATACTGGATGGAAATTAGGCGCCTTTGGGTCGACTGGCGGGGATGTTCTACAAACATATGAGCATCAAACTGATCCGAGGGTAGTAGTCTCTTACGAGAAGATAGAGGAGAACATGGTGGGTTGTTAGAGGAATCTCCGTGAGAAAGGCATCATATAAGCGGGCTATCTCCACGCTAGCTAAATTAATTTTAGCTAACCTGTATAATCCCTCTCATTTTCAGCACAGAATTATATTCACACGCCGCCTAGAGGCGGGCGAAAGCCGTCCAGATACCGCAGTATATCGAATGAGGCTGAACGATGCCCGCCGCCAGGTAACGAGTGCTGAGCATTTAAGTAATCGTTGATAATTAATGAGATCTAAACATAGGTCGAATTCGATCCTAAGCGAGGGAACACGGCCGGCGATCGCCTGCCTCGGCTCGGACCGCCCGTGCAGTAACGCTGTCCTCCTCATTTGACAAATGACAACAGTCTGCGGCGGGATACGGGCTCGTGAAAAGCGCTCACTGGATACAACATGCCGCGTGAGCTTGTCAAACGTGTCAAGGACAACCATTCTTGCGACCTCAGAGCGCGCACCGTAAGCACCCACGCCTGCCGCAGCGCGAGATGAAGCTCATCCGCTCACGATCTGGATTAGGATTGACCGACCTGGTCTATCAACCATCAGCTCGATTCGTCGAGAACATCGCGATCCCAAGAGAAGCTAGACCATGCCAACGGTGAGCAGTCAAATTCGTCGCGCTGTATACCTTTACTGAAGGGAACTCGCCACATTCGGCTATATTTAGCCGTATACCAAACGTCGTTCTGGCCAAACCGACTCCGACACCGTCCTACATTCGAACAAGTTCTGCTGGTACATCCCACCAGAACTTCGCGACGAGGTCATCGACCAGCTGCACGCCGACCGCAACGCCCTCAAGGCGTGTGGCTTGACTTGCCGCGCCTGGCTCCCGAGGAGCCGCTACCACCTCTTCCGTAGCATCACGCTCGACCCCGGCCACATCGGTGACGCGTTCAGGCGACTCATACATTCATCGCCCATAATCGCCACTTATGTAAAAGACGTTGAGATCCTCGGCAACTCGGGCACGCGGTCACCATGGGATTCCAATCCGTTCATCTCGTGGCCGACACTGAAACAGGCTCCCCGCGGACGCGGCGACACTGCCGCCGTCGAGACTGCAGCGTGGTTGCAGCGCGTGCTACCCTCAAGCACTCCGTCGCTGCAGAAGGTCGTCTCGCTCAAGCTGACGGCACTGACGTTGAGCGGCAGCGTCACAGTCGCACTATCCCCTCACTTTAGCTGTGTAACCGAGCTCGTGCTCGATGGCTGCAGGGGTGTGGCCTTTGCGGATGTGGTGGGGCTGCTGAACAGTCTGCCCCGTCTCAAGACTCTCCGCTTGCTTTCGGCTCAGTGGCTGCCCGGGCATAGCAGTCCTACAGAGACCAGTCAGCAATCAGTCATTAGGCTCAGGCGCCTAGAAATCTCTCGCAAGATCGATGTCGCTCCCCTCGTCTCCTGGATGCTCTCAGCAAACGTGCACGTAGAGATGGTGTCCCTCTCATGTTCATTGTCTGGTCCAAAGTCTGTTTCCGCTATCCGCGACTTGTTACATGCAACCGGTTCCACGCTTGAGTACCTAACCATCGGTTTCGAAGATACCCGAGATACCACAGGTCCGTGCGAGCTCATGACGTAGTCACCAAATCTAACGAGACACGTAGATATCCTGCAAGCAACACATTTTGACATGACCGATTCCGTTCGTCTCCGCCGTCTCCATATCTGCTGCTCGTCCGTCGAACATTCGCTCATGCTATCCTCCATCCGTCCTTCACTCTCTTGGATTGTCATACTGCTCTCCGCGGCACACGCCCCCCACCTCGAGGAAATCACATTTGCGATTCGGCTAGCCGATCTTCGCGTCCTCAATTTGGAAGGTCTCGACGTGGTGCTCTCGCACACTCGATTCCGCAGCTTGAGGATCGTCAAATTCGAGGTTGAGCTGCATCGCGACGCGCCACAAGCATTCAACCGAGACTCGGTGTGTGACCGGATGCAGGCTATGCATGCGAAAGATGTTCTTCGCTTCGAGGTGTGCCATTCGAGCCGACGCACTAGGAGATGCTATTAGCCGCGAGACCACTTACGGAATTATAGGTATATCTCCCACGTTCGAATACACGCATTCTATTGGTATATATACATTTGTTGTACAGTACAATTGGGCTTACATGCATGCTTTACCACATAACCACATAGTACGCATCTCATCAGAAGCTTTTGGTCACCATTAGCCTGCGTCGTCGTTTGTGCGTCTCCGCTTGTTCGGAGAAGAGGATCCACGACTGTCTGGCAGCGGTTCAGGGTCATTGTGGCATCCGATGTTGCCATGAGCCTCTCCCCAGGCAGTGGCTGACGGCATGGGCATGGACGAGTAGCCAGAGTTCGTGCTCGGCATCGCATGATCTTGAGGCTGAGTGAAATCACATATGGAGCAGAAAATAAGCACGACTCGAAGGTCAATCGACATGTTGTATAGTGGATAGCCCGGGAATCTCCAGAAGACTACTCACCGAATGTGTTGCTTCGTCCGGGTAGCCACAGGCCCAGGAGAAATCATCCGAGATCTCGGGGCTCTGCTGACTGCCGCTTGAAGGGGTCGTCTGCCCAGAGCTCCCTGCAATGCGCACAAACGACATGCGTCCGCTCTGTAGCGCCTTGAGTACCTCTTTGTTCTGCACTACAGATAGGGTGGATGGATTATCCTTGGGCACGTCGTGTGGCCAGCCTTCCAGGCGGATCCCATAGATGTCCAGCTTAGAGTGATCCTTCCACTTCATTTCTGCATTGCGAATGCCAGATGCAGCCCTGATGTGTAGCGTGAAATGCAGTCAGGTCCAGAGGAAACACGAGGGCTGACCTGATCGCATTGCGGATGCTCGCATACACCTCGGCCTTCAATGAGCTCGCAGGACCTTTCTTCTGTGAAGCGATGTTGATCACGGCTGGCGCATCCGTGGACGTTCCGACCGCCGGGTTACGCATACTTCCATCTGCGCTTCTCATACACTGGGCTTGGAACGCTCTCGCGCCTGCCGCGCCGCACCCTCGGTGGCCCCGCCAGAATTCCCGACCCATAGTTGTGCCACCAAGGAAGCCCTCGTCTGTGGCGTCACGCGGATTCACGACGAGGAAGAACGACTGCAAGCCAGCGACCTCTTGAAGTGTTTCAAGTGTCTGCGAGGTGTGGCGTAGAACGACGTTTACTGCGTCTCTCAGGATGGTACACAAGAACGCTAGCAGCGAGCTGTATCCTCACCTCGCTCTTGCACGGATTCACGGACATCCTTCACTGGCGCACTCTTAAAGAGATATGCGGAGTGCAGCTCAGCTACGTATCGCCTGACCTGAGGCATCACCTCTGAGGAAATTGTTGCATTGTACACAGAAACACCTGACCTCTCCGAAAGAGCGACCTTCCCGCTCAGCGAATGTGCGAATGTCCGCGAGAGTCTTGTCAAACAAAGCCCCCAGCCGTTCCAGAAAAAGTCCATCTTCCGAGGCCCGACTTGTCCCTTCTGAATTTGCAGCTGCAGCCAGTAAGAAGTCCATCGAGTAAAGACGGGGTGTTCAGAGCGAATGTGGTGCGAAGGACAACTTGTCACAATCAGGAGAGCTTCGGGGAAAGCCTCGGTTACCCATTCTGAAGATGATCGGTGCCGGCGCTAGCTTGAATATTGCGAGCTCTTCATCTCACCCAAAATCTCGTTCCCGCTCGGCAGCCACAGTCTGCAATGGGTCGCACAAGGCCAAATGCTAAAAAAGCTTCTGTGATTGCAGTAAAAGACGTGGGGTCTGCTCCAGATACTAAAGCACTACCATCCTCACCAGCTCTCCTGGAGAAGGCACAGAGCTTGATCGTACAATGCGACTATGAACTCGCCGGTCTGTTTATACGACGCGTGCTGGACCGGGAGCCCAACAATGCACAGGCGAAGGAGATGCTGGGCGTCGTGCAGCTAGAAATCGGCGAGCTCGAGCTCGCGAAGGCGGTATGTTATACAGCTCTCTTCAAATCCTGTCCCAATTGACTGTCCCATCAATCGCGCAGACATTTGAATCATTAATCCCTCCACGCGCGGGTGCCCCTAATCCTCCTCCCCACTCTGCTCACTTGTACCTTGCGCAACTGAGTGACGATCCGCATTTGGCATTACGACACTATCAAGCAGCCATCGACCTTCTAACCGCGCAGCTCAAGGGGAAAGAGCGTGCAGTCGACGCGGTGAGCGAAAATGATGACGAAACAGAGCTGAAGCAGACCACCGTCCGAGCGCTATGCGCGATGGTTGAGATATGGATGGATCCCTCGTGTGATTTATGGTAAGCAAACGAACGATGATACGGGCGCGCTCCTCATTGTGTCTCATATTAGCGATGACCCTGCGGCAGAGAAGACTTGCGAGGACCTGTTGAATCTTGCTGTACAGATCGATCCGGGAAACAACGAGGCTTTGCAGACTCTCGCTTCTGTCAGACTCTCGCAAGAGAGACCCGATGATGCAAAGGTCTGCCTCGAACAGGCATGGGTATCATGGAAGGACATGGATCTTGGTCTGTGCACGCCATGCCCTGTTCTTGATACATTCGCTCAATGATTCCCTCCAGATGATCCTCGTATGCCACCAATACCTACACGCCTGTCTCTGGTGAAGCTATTCCTCGAGTCGTCGCTTTTCGCGCCCGCCCTCTTAGTATTGCAGGGAGTCATTGCAACCGATGACCAGGATGTTGAAGCGTGGTACTTGGAGGGCTGGTGTTTCTTCATGATGGCGGAACAAGCACAGGAGAATGAGGGACAGCTGGACGGCCTCACATGGCAAGAGCTGGCTCGAGACTCGAGGGATTGTCTAGAGACCTGCAAGACTGTACGCCCATATCATTCCCCCCGATATCATTCAGTGACTTACCTCGATCTGTCGTTAGCTGCATGTCAACCAGGACTACCCCGACAAGCCGCTGCTAGAGCATGTCGAAGAGCTTCTTGCGAAATTGGACGCGCTAGGTATACAGCCTTCTCCTGACGACGACGACGACGAAGGAGGCGATGGCGATGGATGGGAAGACGCGGAGGGCAGCGAGGACGGTGATTCAGACGTAGACATGTCATGAGGTAAACGGCTTGCATTTGGATCTTTGCGTGCATTTACATGTCTGTTGATCTTGGATTCACTCTGCGGAAAAAGTAAATTACATGATCTTAATGCTGTTTGAACGGGTCGTGTGAGACTTCAGCCAAGTTGAGTGCGTCCTCATAAATTGAAGAATTTACAAAATCGTGCCTCAAGCCACAAGGCCTCAGGCCTCATCGGCGATCTTGCCGGAAGAACGCGTGTGTGGCTGAGATTTGATCGAGATCGTCCCGAGCGTCTGCAATACTTTGCTTTGCACTCACCATTTGGCCAACGTTCGACTGAGTCTGTCCAGTCTTTCAGGTGAGCATCCTCTCTCATATTCACACTTGTCGTCTAACGCCTGCAGATGCTCGCGCACATTCAGCTCAGGCGCAGTTTTGTCAGTCTGCCACGCTGTTGGCAGCTACAATGGCAGGCCAGCACTCGCATACCATGCCGCACCTTCGCGCAGGCAACCAAGTACAATCGCGCAGAAAACTCTGAGGAGAAGCCAAAGCCAAAAGCCCACACCTCGTTGCGCCGTTCGGCGTCCGCGTCGCTGCCCATCCGGTCAAACCCGACGCCTACGCGTAGCGAGATTCGGCCTGTGTTCACGCTCGCGACGGCGGAGCGCTACCTGTTGTCCAATCTCCGCGCACACCTCCCTGCGTCCGCGCGGAGGCTGCATGATTCGTGGTGGGTTCCTCAGTGGAAAGATGACGGTCAGGAGGGCGAGATCTTCATCTTCGGGAACGGGAGCTTTGTGTGCTGGGGCCTGGGCGAGGACCAGGCGCGCAGGTTCGCATGGAGTGTCCTGTCTAAGTCGAAAGCGGAAGTCGCTCCGCTGCGTGAGCCAGAGACGGAGGATCTTGAATTTGTGACGGACCCGGGAGAGTGAGTGGCATTTTTGCCTGCCGATAGGGCACCGAAAGTCTGATTGCTCACTCACAGAGACACGCGGCTGCAAGGCGATCTCATCATCTTGGGCCAAAGTCCGTCATTGAGCTCAGACGATGCCATGCCTAGTGACCTACCGTCTTCTTCTCTGCCCCGAGAAACCGTCCTTGCCCGCTATTCCTTTTCGCAGGCGCTGTCTCGCTCCACCGCCCTCTCCGCTCTCGAAGTGTCATTGGAGAACTATCTGTCGTCCATGGCCCTCCTCCCAGACACCCTGCAACGCACTGGAAAACCGGGGTTGAGCCGCAGAGCGCTCGTCATGAAGCTGGGAGGCCTTTTAAAGTTCCGCCAGGGTCTCAACTTGAACAGGGAAAATTTCTCTGACACACCGGATTTCTACTGGGCGGAGCCGGCATTGGAAAGTGCGTTCGCACAGATAGTTAGAGAGATAAAGGGGGCTGATAGTATTTGACAGATTACTTCAATTCTCTGAGTAATGCGCTGGAGATGCGGAACCGGACGCGGTCTGTGAACGACAAGATCACTTATGCTGCGGAGGTGGGCATGTCTGTGACTTGTCTATGCAGATATATACTGACGTCCCGATCAGATGCAGTCGGTCTTGCGAGAACTCCTAACGGAGGTAGGGTATATCTTCCATAGTCTTGTTGCTTTTGACTGACACTGAAACCAGACCTCAGCACACGACATGGAGCTCATCATCATCCTTCTCATCGCCGTCGAGGTCGTCATCGTGAGTCATTGTCCCTGTACGTTTCCGTGGACTACCTTAATCGCACTCCGCAGTGCCTCATTCGTGACGGTCCTGAGCTGTGGCACATTGTAATGGATGACAAGGACACAGCGGATGTCGAGTCGGCTCACAAACTCTGACCGACGACCGATTGGTGTATTCATGACTGTTCCCCGCGCATCCCCCACTCACGCTAAATCGTAGACTATCGCTTTCGCTGTTAGCTAGCACATTTACATCATAGCTGCATCTATCTTAATATAGCCCGCATGTTAGATCTGGACAAAAACACAACTTATATTGCATATCAGCAAGAAGGGTTCAGAGATGTTGTAGTCCAGCATTTGTCCGTCACTAACCCGCAGAATGAACAAAATGCAAAAGCACGTCAAGATGAAGATTCCTACTACCTCAATAAGTAGCGGCTGGGGTTAGTACAAGAAGACAATCCCCTCGCCTTTTACTAGGGGATTCCGTGTACTGACCCCATCTCAAAGTCGCATTACCAATTTTTCCGAACACCACTTCCTTCGGAAGTATGATACTTATTTTATTCCTAACTTCTATTCACCGACGCGAATTTGCATCACCATACCTATTGTGTGATTGCTTGGTTGTCTGACTGCGAAGTCTGAGGTCATTGTAGCAGTGTAGTAACAGAATTATATAGTAATATATCTACCCATTTATTATACACGAAGCGAGGGGTCCATAGACAGCGAGTGAAAGTGATAGATAAGTAAAGTAGCGCAAAAGAAACCCCGAAGAAGCGACCGGTGTGAGTGCATACCTCTGTATCCGCGTCCCTAGACAAGCACCCCTCTCATGTCCTCGTCCTCCTCCCACTCGCCGATCCTGACTTTTCTCGCCGCCTGCCTGGCTATCTCCCACCGCTGCAATTCGTCCTTGAGCTTCTGCACACGCACCACATTCATGGGATGCGCCTCGCCCATCCACTGACGTGAGAGGGACTCCGCACGGCGCGATGCGTCTATCGCATGGGCATGCGAGCATTCGGCCGCCTGAGAGGACTCCTGTCGGCCCTCCCAGAAGCGCACAGTATGGCGTGGGTCGAAGCCTGCGTGCGCTAGTAGTCTAAACATGCAAAGATGAGCAGGGTCAGCGGCATAAGACGTCAGAGGAGACAGGAGGCGGACAGACCTAACAGAGACGACGTCTGCCTCGATCTCCTGCTCCTGACTGGTGCAGTAGTCACTCCTCCTCGCGAACTCCTGCGAGAATGCCTTGCCCGCTTCCCCGAGGGCATCGTTTATGAAAGGGCCGACTGTACAAGAAGAGTGAGGATCCGGACGCTGCACACGCACGTGCAAATATGGGACGTACATAACATCGTTATTGGGAACAGGAGCGTGCGGACGACGTCTGTCATGATGGACATGACGCCCGGCCCAACTATAGAACCATTTGACAAGGTCTCAAGGTGATGTGCAAGCAGGAGGTGGGAAAGCTCATGCGCTAACAGGATCGCAAGCTCAGAGGTCTGCTCCTCCGTTGGCGCTGCGCGAGCCTGTGGCTGAGGCACAGGCCTGATGATCCCGCCGAACATGTTCATCCACCACGACTGGGGTGCAGGTGGGGGATGCTCGACAACGAGTGAGTGTTTTGCGAGCACTTCGTCGAGGAGGCCTGAAAACACGACAATTCCCCCGCCGCCGTCGCCTCCGAAGCCATAGCTAAACGCGTTCGCTGCGTCCGCGCGGTCTGCAACAAGCAGCGAGTACGGCGGACCCGCAAGCGGATCCCTGGAAAACCAACCCTCCTCGCGCGCAGCGTCCGCAAAGCGCAGGAACCGTGTCGTTGTCCGCCGCCGGTGAAAAAGTGGGATCGCCGCTGGCGGCGGGCGAGGGATGTCCGCGCCATCGGTCCCGCCGCCCATCCAGTCAGGAGCGAGCTCGGCCTCGCACTGGAGGATCGGGATGGCGGCCTCAAGCCGCCTGAGGGTATGCTGCACCCAGTCGTGCCGCCAATCGGAGGAGTCGAGGACGCGTGGCGTTCCGGCCTGGGTGAGAATCTCACTGACGGCGCGGTACCACCCAGCGCCAGCGAGCTGCGAGGCGATGTCCCCTTCTTCCTCGGGGGAAAGTAGCATCATGCGCCAGCTAAGGATATCATTAGATTGCCACCCAGTAACTCGTAGAGGAAAACGCACCGGCCGGTTAAGGGTACGCGCTCCAGGCTAGCAAGCACGGTCAATCCGATGATGGCGACAGGTACCATCCAAAGTGAATGGGTCAGCAGCCCAGGGACGCGTAGGGCTCGATATATGCGCTCCCTTCTGGTTTTGGGCGCGGGCCATGCTGCGAGCCTGGCTTCGAATGTCTTTGGCCTGAGATGACGCGTCTTCCATCGTCTGATGCCCATAATGTATACCGCCGGGAAGAACGTCAAGGCAATGCGGCAGGCGGTCTCCGCGAACGGCATCGCAGACGACATCTGCACCGTGAATGCATGTCTTCAACGGCCAGCGTGGCTCGAAGCATACGCGCCAAACTCACCTTCAGAAAAGAGAGTATTGGGAAGCAGGCAGCATCCCGCCTGGGTGTAACATGAAACCACCTGGCATGTCCGATTGCTGGGGTAATTCCCCGAGGCTGGAACAGAACGGGGCGCTGCCGTAAAGTACTGGGTGAAGCATTACATGATATATGGTGGATGCCCTTGGTTGTGCACGCCTGCGCCCCTCCGCGAAAGCGAGATGGACTCAGCGAAAGGACATGGCGACCAATGCGGGGAAACAGAGAGGTCTCCAAGATCGAGGTCATCCTTTTACATGTTTCTGAAGGAAAGCAAGGTGTAGACGAGGAGCAAGAAAACAGGATGAGACCTTCAAGTTGGGTAAATATCCTATCTGGAAATTGGCGCCAACTTCGCAGCCTGAGCGCTGTCGTTGGTGCATCACTAGCACTGACGACGGTAGATCGAACTGACATGCGTAGATACAATAGTTATGTCCTGACTGTAGTGCTTGCGTGTTCCTTGTATTACAAGCCTCGAGTGTCTTTTGCATGTATAGCGAATCAAGGGCCAAGTCTGCATCCAGAAGGCAGAGCGCAAGAGCACTAGAGGGGAGCTTGGCGAAAGGGGAGATGTACACCCAGACTGAATGCAAGAGCAAAAATGGTAATGAGCATGTGTGGCAGCATGAGATGAAGGGGCGCGGAGTCCGATGTTCGGCGTTGAGTTGAGCACTACCTCATCGGGCAGATGTACGGCTATAAAAGGCCATTATCCCAGTCTCGGCTTCACTGTAGGTATACGCCAGACTTGGCGACATACCGCATGGGTTATCATTGCTGTACAGTGTTTCACTGAGCATACATTGAACAATCCGACAGAGCGCAATGAATCAATTTCCGATGCGTTTGTACGATGCATGCAATCAGTGTAGGCGAGGAAACGTACAGCTACGCGCTAAAACTGTCTTGGCATTATCATATAGCACAGCGTGGATTGGAGAAATAAAACCTCACTCCTAGAGGGGATACAGGTCAGCTCGCATCCCGATGCGTGATTACATGAATTCGGACATTATGTGGGGGGACATGACAGAGCGTCAGGGTCGAGATTGTACCAGCATGATGACCACCTTGGTTGCACGACAAGTTGCGACTCAGCATGCCTTCCACCTACATACACCATTCTCCTTGGCATCTGGATGAACTTCTCCTTCTCTGCTTCCGAGTAGTCTTCGTGAAGCACTTAGTCGCCTCACTCACCGAGTCTAATCGCAGCCGCTAGAGCTCTGGAACTTGAAGTCTTGCTTTGCAGGCTTATATCAGTGAGTGGGCTAATTCCTGGATATCTATGAAGGGAGTCATAAGTAAAGCCAGGGCTTGGGCGCGCCTTTTGCCTTTTGCGGCGACATATTTGCCAGAAATGGCGAAAGGCCGAGTCGATGCTTCGCCTTTACGAGGTGCTCGCCCATTGCTGACATGCTGATGCTTTCGAGTCATCTCTCGCATATATGCACATGATAGGCATACTCAAAGTTCCCTCGTTCTGCACCTTCCCTGCCATGCATCGACAACGCTCACTACAGTTTCGCCGTTTGCCCCAGCGATGCTACCGAGCAATCAGCGAAAGACGAGACGAGTGCACAAAGGCTCCAGTTGATCACAGGCCTCGATGTCTCTGCGTCTGATTCGTTGTCGCCCCACTTCTGATCTGCGAACCATCTGCATCATCAATACTCCTCGCGACCAGATCCCTTCTTGTTACGAGAGTCTGGGCTAGGCTCTATTGCACAGTTAATGCCGATAGAATCCGAGGAGATGATCACTGTCAGCGATGCCGAGGCGCAGTGTGGACGCGTGTGCCCGGCGTCAATAGCGGTACCGGGATTCGCGCGAATCTGAATCGGTCGGAGTCAGTCCTGCCCTTTGCGATACGCGTTCAAGCGGCCTCTTCCGCTCAAACAATGTGCTATGTTGCGCTCACTGCTCGGCACATCCTCTCCACGGCATCTGATATCGCGGCCATGGTCCATTCACGGTCCTCGCTATTTGCATCATGGCAAAGTGCAAATCCCATACAGGGTCATCCCTGCCGCTCTCCAGGTGGATGAGCGGCGACCACAGCCAGCAGCTCCTGTATTGTCACAGACACGGTCATTTCATGTAACACCCCGGAGAGACTCGCCTTATGCGTCGATACTGCTGTCGTTTCTCAAGGTATGTAAGAATCGTATTCACATTAGGGGGAAAGCTGAACGTATATCCCCTTGGGATAACTATGCTATCCGCAGACATCCACCGCACTCCAGCTCGCAGGGACCATCTCCCGCATTGCTCTCACCTTCATTCCCCTCGTCTTCCTCAAAAAGCTCAAGGCACGCAGGATACTCCAGAAGATTGATGTGAAGATGAGCAATGGTCGCACCGACCTCGAGGAGAAACGGGCAAGGATTGTGCAGCATGAGCGACGCAGTACTATTGCCTTTCACATCCTCCTGTTTACTCCCATCATTCTCTTTTGGCTCACCATTGTAGCCAGTCTCGAGCGGACTCCTCTGACGGGCAGGTGCGCAGCCCCTTTCGCTATGTACACTCATTCACCACTGACAACCCAATAGATGGCGGCTCATCCTACTCTCTCCAGAGGAGGAGGAGGACATCGCTGCGCAGCTCGCCGGTGCCGGCTGGTACCGCGCCGTTGGTGAGATTCTCTCGCAGCGCGGGCCACCACGGCTCGTCGATCCCGGCGACTGGCGCCTGACGTGGGTGCAGGACACGCTGCGGCGGCTCGAGGCGGTCGTTCCCGTCCTGCAGCACGAGCACGATCTCGTGCCGGACTGGATGGAACACGGGTCCGATGATGGTACAGTGCCGTGCCCGCCGCCTGCAGAATTTCCCCTGCGCCCGCGACCACGCGCGTCCGAGTATTTCCGGCGGGTCGCAGAGGCGGCATGTGCACGGACCGTTCACTCATCGCCGCACGCGATCGCTGGCCCGCCATACTCGCTACTCGTCGTGGACGATCCGGAGGCGTCGAACGCGTTCTCGTACGGGTTCGGCCCCGACGGCGGAGGGGGCATTGTCGTGTTCTCAGGCTTCCTTGACGACGTGCTCTCAAAGTACCAGCCTTCTGTAGAGGAGCTGCCGCCGCCGCCAAAGTCGTTGTGGGCCCATTTCTTTGGCGGTTTGTTCTCATTCGCACCGCCCACACCCATACAGCCGCTGCCAACAGAAGAGCAAACATCAGAGTTAGCAATACTGCTGGCTCATGAACTAGCTCACTTAATCCTGACGCATCATATCGAAACACTATCGTCGGGTTCGATTGTCTGGCCTGGTGTTATGTCGATCGTGACAGATCTCGTGCGCACACTGCTTTTCCCCGTCACTATGCTCTGTAAGCATCATACTTGTACTACCACGCAGCGCATATACTGACTCGCGTGCACATAGTCGGTCCTTTCATCAATGACGCACTTGCCGGGGTAGGCAAGGCTAGCTCAGGGGAGGTTACTCGCTTGTCTGAGTACTGCACGAGTCAATCACAAGAGATCGAAGCGGATATCGTCTCTGCCAGGTCAGAACCACCCCGGCATTCTCTTCCCCATTTCCCCCTCTTACCGTTGTTTACTGACCTGACCCCCTGCACCTACAGGCTGCTGGCCCATGCTGGCTTTGACCCACGGCATGCTGTGCGCTTCTGGGAGGGTCGTCAGGAGACACCGCAGAACGCCGAGTGCTCGCTCACCCGCGCTGAAGGGCACTATGAGGATACCCTGGAGTCGCTTCCCAACCGTTGGATGGGCGAGACACATCCGGTGAACGTCGTACGTGTGCAGCGCCTCAAGGCGGAGCTCGACCGCTGGGAAAAAGTGCGGCAGCGTGCGCTACAAGAGCGCCGAAGGACAGCGGTCGCAAGTGCGGGTGCCCCGACCTGATTATATATTATGGATTTTCATTAGTTTGGGTTGCTGTCGTTAAGTCATCTATCGCCGTACCATACATATCTCACTATCGTTGCATTGTATTTGTAGTGCCGTGGTCCTCGTCGTTGTTCGCTATGAGTGTCTATTTGTATATATCGATGCTTCCTGGACGTTCAGCACAGCAAGCCGAATGCATAATCTCCCCTCATCGCACATAGGTTAGCCCTATTGACTTGCATCAAGGACATCGGAGTGAAAATGATTGGTCGACCTTGCTTGGTCGATGTTGGTGTTCAGTGTAGCAGCTCGTCTGTCAGCGGTGAAAGGAACGAGTATCATAAGACGTGTATTAATGTCGCATATTTACCTATATCCTTCCTAGGTCCTGAGCCAGGGCCACAGCCTGGCCACAACGTAAGTACTACAACGCTATAACGTCCGACCCTCCACAGGCCACCCTCGGGTCAAAACAGAAGCGCACTCAGACGGGCAAGACACTGCCCTCACTCGAGAGCTCCTGCTTTTTAATCCCATAGTCATCCTCCTGATTGACGACGCGCGTAATGTTCACGGCGAGCGGGCGCATTGCGTAGCCCGAGTCCCCGGCCATCGAGCGCTGCTGCGTCGGCCGGGGAATCGTGGACGTGTGCTGTCCCCCCGCCTTCTGCGCCCAGCCGAGCGAGACACGCAGGTTGATAAGCATGAAGGAGACGCCGCAGAAGGACGCCCAAAGGTCGCACGTCGTGAACTGGATGTTGCTCTTGACCTGGTAGGTGATGAAGAAGATCAGGTTCCAGGACCTATGCGAAGGCGAGAGGGCTAGATATCAGTGACGAGGAACGAGGGTAGACATGACATGCTTACGATGCAAGGGCAGCACTCTCAATGATGATTGCGAGGGCGCCCATGACGCTCGCTCCACCGTAGGACTTGCTGCTTATCCGGGTACGCCACACACGGTACGCAATCAAGACTGGATACATGTGTCAGCCACTGTGCGTCTCCAAGGCTTCTAAAACTGTACCTGAGCAATAGACGTTGGTACTGCATGACATCGGACAGGTGAGCAAGCTATCCAGGGTCGTGAATCCAGTGAACTTACGAGAATGAGAAGACGCAATCACTGGTGATCCACCGACCGGCAGATGACTTGAAGACGTCATCACCCAGAGTGTACACCGCAAATTGCCAGCATACACCCGTCCCGCAAGCTACGAGAGCTTGATGAAGGTGCGAGCAGCTGGAGAAAGCCAGCATACTCACCGACCAATCCGCACCAGGAGAGGACCGGGAAGATGACAACCCAGTGGTTATAGCTCCAGACGACCCACAAGCGGTAGATCTATCGCGGAAACGTCATGTCTTGTTGAATACGATGAAGATTCACGTACAATCATCGCGTCGGATGTCAGCACGATTGCGACCAGGAAAGCAGTCTTAACGACTTCTGTCAGCCTGGACAGGTCTGCATACGCGATTATTGGCTCAGTGCCCCCCTGGAAATCGATGAAAGCCTCAAATAAGCGAATGATTGTCAGTATCCAGTGCTAAATAGACGGTTTGTTCAGCTGCAGAATTTATGATAACGAGATAGGAGCTCCATTCGACCTACCCCTGTGAGCATAAGGTACATGAAAACGGTCGCTATAAACATTGGCGTTCTCCATATCGGCTTGCTCGAGACGCTTGTGTTTCTCTGCTCTCGATCTCTTTGCAGCAAGAGATATGTCGAGGCAACGAAGAGGACGGTGATGATGCCATAGAAGAAACTCTCCATGGGCACCGTCGCCAGATTCACGCTAACAATAGACAACTCCTGTACCATGGTGGAATCGACACTAGCCCGGGGAAGGAGACCAGGAGGGGTTACGCATGGGGGAAAACGCGCGACGACCAAAGTTGACGATATATGATAGAATGGCCAGCATCCTGGCGCCACTCGTCGCGAAACCGCATGGAACGAATTGTTCTACCCGGTGCCACATTGTTCCAAAAGGGTGCGAGTGACCCCCATTTCGGGGACACGTCTCGCTGATACAGAAAAACCGGCGCCTAGATCTGCAGAGCCGAGCGGACTAGTGAGACCTTCGATCGGTAGTATGCTGTCCCCTTGGTCCGCAGAAGATTTATTGTCGTCTTCACGATTCACCTTCGCTCCCCGTGACGATGGTGGCATCTGGCAGCATAGTTACCTGTGATTAGCAGGGGAAAGCGGATTCGTCCAAAGTTGAGGCAGGTTTCCTATGCACGCATTCTTGTCCCGCTCCGTGCTTTGTACTGTGTCGGACCGCACAGATCGCAATCTATGATGCCCAATCGCGATCGGGCAGGCGCAGATGCCAAGTCGTATCCCGGGCATGGTAGTAGCAGACAACTAGCGATCTGCGAAGGAGATGTCCGTGAGAGTAGGCTGCGAGCTTCGGCGACGTCCAAAAGTTGACGTCTCCAATGGTTCGTCTGAGACCCGAAGCGGGAAGGATCGACATTGAAGATATATCACGCTCTGTCAAACGCGAAGGAACGTACAGAGAGGCTCGCGCAAGATTTGCAAGGTACTACAAACAATACCAAATGCGATGGCGTGCGCTCCCGGCCACAATCCCAAGTTCCAAGAACTGTATCGAAATTGACCAATGTGATTGATATACCTATGATTTGCCGCAGGCTTACGGGACTATGCAGATGCGCCAAGTCGTTTCGAGCTGCTGGGCGCAGGGATCTCCCCATCAAATACTCGCTGTTTCGGATTGCGAGGTCCTTGTGGATTGGTGGGGGCGTGGAGATTCTCTGAGCCGATCGACGTACGGAGGCCATATCAACGGTATCGACTTGGATAGTACTGGAGTGTACATAAATATGCACCCGCTGCACGGGGAGTGGCTCGCGAAGCATTCAATTCTCTGACCAAGGCTGCATAACCGCAACCTCATTAGACTCCGAGTTTGTCCTGCTTCGCTTCATTCGCAGTGCCTGATATATTTAAGTTAATTTGCGTGCCACAAAGGATACTGCTCAAGACAGTTACTTACCGCACGACTGCTGGCGCTTGAGTGGCGCACGTGACACATGGTTGGTTCTCCTTGCCACCAAGACAGTGCCATGGAACCGTCAAAATTCACCAACATTGATATGCAGAAACATAGAGGAAGGGATTTCTATCCATTTGAGACTCAAATGATGCGAATTGGTGCACTATTGAACGACTTACAGCGTACTTAATGCTGCGAGTGCGAAAAGTGCTCGGGCGCTTGTAGCGGACTCTTTGGCTTTGGTTGTCCCCGGCGAAAGCGAGGGCTCACCCCCCACGTCGATATTCGCTTCGCTCGCAATAACCTGGTAGGTCGACTTGTATTCATCTTCAACAAAGCTGAACCTGCTTTGCCCGACGGTGAGAAGATTATGAAAGACAGTGAGCGGCTACCTATCGCGAAGTCTATCACAAAGACGTCAGCTATTACTTATCTATAGCAATCATGGTTGCATTCAACTCGCTTGACCGCTGGCTTTTGAATCGTCTCGAACCAGCTCCTGATCCACTTCCTTACTCTGATGTTCTCTGATGAGGCTCCATCAGATCGTGATCGAGACGGCGAACTTGAGCAAACACACGTGACTTCAACGCCATCTTTTCTTTTACATATACACTGAAACCTAACCTAACCTAATGCCAACCTAACCAATCCTAACCTAATCCTAACTGAACCTAACTGTGACCTAACCACAACTCAATATTAAATGTGTGAAAAACGACTTCGAAGTTGAGGAGTATTGAAAATAAAAAGGATTCAAGGGTATTCGAACCTCCATTTGCTGAACAGAAGGAGCGGCGTTACCACTAAGCCAACAGGGAACTGTTCTTAAGGAATATAGGATCATTATATGGTCCACATGCTCAATTTGGAAGATCATCGGATTAGATCGGTGTTTTTGTGTTGGGTAAATTGCGTTTGCTCTTATTCGCCATCTCGATCACGATCTGATGGAGCCGCGCTCCGGGTAAATTGCGTTGGCTGGCGAATAAGCAACCTGAGGGAGTATATAGCCGGAGCGGGGGCGGACGAACTAGAGGTTAGAGGGGAGAAAATCACCAGAGCCAAGATAGCACATGAACCGTACCAAATCTTCTCACAGAACGGAACCCATCAGTAGTGCAAGAACTGAGAACAGCCGCGCCAGAAGCGTCAGACCACTTCCTTCGCAGCGGAGCGCTGCCACTAGAACGAAGAGTCAAGGTCGAGCATCCGATAGCAGTGCAAACTTCAGACGTTGGACATTCTCCACTGTACATCCGGCGGGGAGAATTGGCTGGTTGCGCCTAAGTTCAAGGGCCCAGAGCACCTACCACCTACTTTCCTGAGACCATCACGGGTACTTCTCTTTAAACTTCCGACGCTTCCAGATATCCGTAGCTAACGGAACAGCTACTGTGTGCTCCCCCCACACCCCCTTCGTGAGATCTGCTCTCGGCTGCAGGGGGGACTAGACCGCAAGTCTTCGGTTTGAAGAGCGGCAAGGTCACGGTGAAGTGGTCATCATGTTCGGTTGCTGCAATTATATGTGCTCACGTGCATCATCTGGAGGCCGACCGCGGATTTGGAGGCGAGTCTCTGGTATACCCGAACAAGACTAGAGCTAACCTGTAAGCTCGGGACAAGCTATTGGGTATAATATGAATATGTCCGTTAACAGTGTCCCTTGTGCATCATAACCGTCTACACCAGCATGAGCAACAACATGAGCCTTCCACTCACCTCAGTGCTTCCAGGGCCTGAACCAAATGAACGACGGAATAGCCGACTGGGCACGATACCCTGAGTAGCTATGATCCTCCAAGAGACAAGTAGCGCCAGGTCCGACGCTGCATTCGTTGCGGGTAAGAGTAGTTTCCCGTAGCCACACGCCGACACTTTATAAGGGACCTTGGATAATGATTATCATACTAGGAAATGACGGGGATACACGAATGCTTCCTGTGGCTGCATGGGATGGACAAGGTCGAACTGTCACTAAACAAAATACATTTTATCAAAGCTAGCGTTTCAGTTCACCGCGAGGCAGCTATAAACACCTCGAGAGGAACGGGATGCTCATTGCCATGAGATCTTAAGATCATATGATATTCTTTCGGCAGTGAAGGAACACATTGTACCGCATTGGCGTCGGAAGAACGCTTATGGTATGACGCAGGCTGCGCCGACTCACCGAGGGTGTACGTGAACCAAGCAGAAGAGGCTATTCCAATAGACCAGTATCCCTGAAACATAAACTGCGGCAAGGAGTACCATTCTCTCGTTCTCGCGATCATATCGAATATGAACACTCTCGAACAAGCCTTTGATTGCACGATGCAAGGAAGATGAGATAACACTTTATCGACCAAGACTCGACACTACTGGATTACTGCCAGGCTGAGGTTTACATCTCGCGCGCGTGCGCAAATCACACGCGTACTTATGACGCGACGCACTGACCATGCAGAGTCTGAAGGGACTCTGATTGATTCTCGACAACCCCTAGACAAGCCTAGGACAGGGTCGATTGTCGCGACCGTTAAGCTAGGCCCAGTCCAGGCGGGGCGCGCCCAAAACGCGTGTCCTCAGCGAGAATGGCGCCACCTTATCACCGACGTGCCCAGCAGCGAGCAGCAGCGTACCAGTAGTGTACTGGTTACATACCGCAGTACAACAATTGAGATCCATCTAGAGGAATTAGGACTGGATTGATCTGTACATGCGGTCTACAAGGCAGTGGAAAACCCGAAAACAGGTCTAGTGCTCGTGCAGCTGCAGAGTTTCGTTGACATTGTAGTCGAGGGCATACACTATTTGGAGGTGAGCGAGCTAATGACAGTGGAAACTCGAACCTCGTACCTGAGCCGCACTCGGGGCAGCGCCTGTTCTTCTGAGCGGTGAGGTTCATCCAGAGGAGCTCGTGCGACTCAGCAGGGCTACCAGTGCAGCCAATGATACGGTTGGGCTCCTGCACATTATGAAAGGCACAAAAATTAGCAAATGCACGGTCAAGGAAATGACAATGTCGCGTCTGAGTGACATACCCAAGAGAGGACCTTGATCGGGTCGGCGAGAGTGCCAATCCTGCTCGACTCGAGCGGCTTGAAGTCGAACACCTCAATACCCTCCTTCTCACCCAGCACCTGAATGCGCTCAAGACCGGTCGCCTGGACGTCATCCGTCGCTATTTCACCCGGCTTCGCACCAGGACCGAAGAGCTGGGGGGCACCACCACCAGAGCGACGCGCAGGCGTCGTGGAGAGGGCGCGGACGGCCACAGAGGACGGCCTGAGGGCAGAGCGGGCGACCGAGCGAACGGCGGCTTGGAGCATGGTTTTTCGTTGGATGGACGACAACGCACAGTGTGTTGAAGCGGAAATGCACGGGAGATGACGGTGATGAGATGCGTGACAGTGTGACGACAGGAAAGCTGAGTGTGACCATGTAACACTGGCCTCCGGCAAGTTCGGCATCCCGGAATAGCTCGCAGGTTTCCAGAAATGGCCGTCTTGGAATTGAAGCAGGCGGCGTCGCCGCCGTAGTTGAGTGCTCGTCGCGTATGTTGGCCAACTCCGCTTTCCCTGTTCGAAGTACGGACACCACCTTCTCTCCCTCACCCACCTCCGTGTTTCCATCCCTGGTCACTGGTGGCCGCCACGCTCGTTCAATACCTACTCGTACTCAGCCAGGCTAATCCTAGACAGACTAATGCTTCCCCCGTCGCCCACGAACGACCCGCTTGCACCACATCGCTATGGACTCCATGGGCACGCTCATTCTAAGCACCCTTCTGACGCAAAGTATCTTGGCAACCTTAGGGCGGTTCCCCTGGCGGCTGTAACGCGTACAACTTCTCAGCTCTCGTCTCAGTCAGTCGCGTCGTATTCCTCTACTACCGAGTTAGTCCCGCATCCAGACAGTAAACGCGAGAAGAGGAAGAGCCTCAGAGACAGAGTTGTATCCTGGAGCTGGCGCTCCGAAAAAACACCGGATTCTGAAATGACCCGATTTGGCGAACCAGAGGAAAGTGTTCCTGGCAATACGAAGCGGAAACGTATCAAGGCGTGGCAGGGCTGGCGTTTTATTCTCTTTGGCTCTTGTAATATCAATCATCTCAATATGTTTGATCACGCGCTAACACCGGCGAGGTTTCCAGGGTTCAACGTCTTCTTGCTACTAATTCCGATATCGGTGAGTATATGCGCGTCGGAACAGATCCAAGCACTACATAATTTCTGCGCATATAGTGGATCCTGAAGCTTGCTACCACCGAGTCTGACACTCTGATTTTTACATGTAAGTCTCTGGACCTTTCGCATCCGTACTTTCATACTGGCTATACTGATTTCTGTCGATGTAGCGTGCATGCTAGCCATGATCCCCTTGGTCAAGGTATGCGGCAAGCACTTGTAAAGATACCATGTCCTCTGAGCCGTCTTATCTAGCTTCATGATCTCGCGATCAGTGTTCTCTCGCGTCGCATAGGGGGTACGAAGACCGGCCTCTTGAATGCCAGCTTCGTAGGTCTCCTCGTCACTTCGTCCAATGTCATCTTATTAACATGGCTACATAGAGTAACATGTAAGTGTACAGTCGTGTCACTCTGTAAAACACACCCTGACCTTAACTTTCATGGGTCCCGATGCAGCGTCGAGCTTGTGGTAGCGGTAATGCATGACCAGGCCTCGACTGACCCGATCGTTGATTGTTTTTTTAGATCACTGCTCTTCGCAAATGCGAGCTGCGCGTTGTCCAGTCGTCGTGTATGTCTTCATTTTGTTATGTCGAGTATTAGCAAACAGCTCATTGTTCCCTTCAGTGATCGGTTCCATTTTGAGCAAGCTTTGTAAGTACTGTATAACTACTGGCACCTGACCGACGGATTGCATATACATTTATGGAGTCGTTGGTGCTGACACGCCCGTCAGTGCTCATACTCGGAATGTGCTTCTTTGCTGGTGGGATGCGGTTCTCTCAGCAAGATTTCAATCACAGTACGTCACCTCCAAATACTGCTCAGGACCATGCTCACTCAATTCTACGCATGCCTTATAATCAGCTGCGACACAAATACATTCATCTCTGCTGAGCATCAGTGTAGGGGCTGTTTGTTTACCTGCCGCCTTCCACTTCGCCCTTACGTACAGTGAAGCGGATGCCGAGCAGGCGGGGACTACATTGGACCAGCAGAAGCAGGATCTCTTGAAGATGAGCCACAGCGTATGTACCTATTTAACACCGCAGGTAGATTATTATTGATTATTCCGACAGGTCTCGTTCCTACTTCTGTTCAGTACGTATACCCGTCTCTTCATAACGCATACTGCTTTAACCTCAATTACCGCAGTCTATTTTTCCTATCTTCTCTTCCAACTCTGGTCACATACGCACCTCTACCAGGACAGCTCCACGCCAAGCGCCAAACTCCCCGTCGCTGTATCTATGCGTTCCATGACATCGCGCGTCAGGCTCAACAGCGGTAAAGGCATGCGTCGATCTCATTCACAAGCCTGCTCTGTAGGATCTGCTCAGTCGCAGCAGTCAATCCCCATTCCGACTAGTCGGTCTGCGGCTCAAGAGACGGAGAAGGCGAGCCCCGTAGAGGAAGCACCTGAAACGTCCTTCGATCTAGCGGATGACCCCCAATACTTGGACGCCTGTCACCAGCGTTCCTCGTCGGCTCGCGTGGGTCCGCGCGACCGACAGGCATACCTGGTCTCGCCGTTCGGTAAGACCTCGCAGGTCACGCTCTCTGTGGATGAATTCGGGAGTACAAAGGGGACAGACCCGACCATTCGCCTCGTCTCTGACAAGGAGCGCGCAATGAGTCACAGCGGGAGTGGCGGGCATATCAGCGAGTCGTCGAGCTCATCCGATGACTTTAGTGATGGCGACCGCAGGGGGCGTCCTTCACGTATGAGCGAATTGCTATCTGCATATACGACAGATCGCGGCGAGGTCGTGCGTGTGCTGAGGAGGGATGACAGCAAGCGTTCTCGGAAGGCAAGCGTCGATGTCCTGGATGTGCACGGTCGGCGGGAGCCTCTGGGGCAGGACGAGTGTAGGCCTGATACTCCCTTGCCTCCGGCCGAGGCGGCGGAGGAGCTCCCGGAGATGAGTTGGGTAATGATCATCGTTCTCCTAACCACTGTCACGGTGGTACGTTCAGTTTCGCTTCGTCAGGAGGATAGCACTAACCGCCATGTGGCAGCTCGTCACCATCGATGCGGAGTGGTTGGTGGACTCAATGGACAGTCTCTCACCTACGCTCAGTAAGGAGTGGATAGGGCTCATCCTCTTGCCCATTGTGAGCTCAATCGCAGGTGAGATCTAGCGTACACATTATCCCATGATAGATCTGTACTGATCATTTTCTCAGAATGTGTCACCGCCGTGAATGTTTCGGTAAAGGACCAGCTGACTCTGAGCATCAGTGTCGCGGTGGGCTCCACTATTGTGAGTTCTCCGATTTTGACGTGTTCAAGTCCATATTTACGACGCGATGCTCCGCAGCAAACCGCTCTCTTTGTCATTCCGTTCATGGTCATACTGGGTTGGATACTGAACAAACCGCTGGCTCTGTTGTTTGACCCGTTCGAGACAGTTGTGAGTGGATCTTTCACCGAAGGACGCGTGGAACACAGATTGATCTAGCTCCCTTACAGGTTCTGTACATCTCAGGTGAGATCCACGATGATACCTCACCGCTCACCAGCTTAGCTTGAGGATGTTCTCGCGCAGTTCACATCATGGGCTACGTCGTGGCCGATGGCAAGTCAAACTGGCTCGAAGGGGTCATTTTGATCAGTACGTCCCACATTCCACTATACGCTAGGATTGTATCAATGATTCCGATAGGCTTGTATCTTGTTATCGCCGTGACCTTCTGGTTTTACCCAGGTGCGCACATATTCAGCCCGTAGTGACCTTGTATCTTACGTTGATATCCGACTTGACACTATGTAGGCTCAAGCTTCTCGAGCAACCTGGCTGTATGCGTCGATACTATCGCTCCCCCATAGACCCTTAGGGACATCGGCTTCACTGCCCACGGCCTGCCCTCATCATCTGTCGCACGGATACCCACACATTGAACCTTCTAGCATTCTAGTTAAATACCTGGATAATCTCATACCAATCGTAGATAGACCTTCCTCATGCACTGTACATTTCTACTAGTCATTTTGTCCATGTTGTAGCTATAGCATTTGTAGATCTGTAACAACCCTGATAGGACACTATCTTACCCTGATCGACTTGCATAACCGCTGAGTTCGTCGGGTGGCTTCGGTATCATCCCTTTTTAACTTGGTCGTGTCTCAGAAACATCTTAAGACAGACTGTTGATTCTCGTTCAGCCGATCCTACCGGGCAGTCAGTAGATTTCAAGTTGGCACCCCCTGCCTAATTTGCCTAGGAGCTAAAATCATTGATCGGACCGCGAACATCCCGAGACATTCCGGGGAATCCTGCTCGCTGATTGGTGACAGGTCACGTGTGCCGACATGGGTCTGCTAACTGCCCGGTAAGGATGGTACTTGCTCTACACATAGAACAGTGTCGAATCTGCGCCATCGTACCAACTCAAGAATCAGAGTGAACGAACGGTCTGACCCCTGGAACTGACCATGCAATCAACGATTGCACGTCTCGCTGAGTCTGTGTCCAAGAGGCCTCTCAACCTCCGGGAAACAAGTGCTACCCTACTACCGTCTAAGCCGTAAGCCACTTTGGCAAGGGGCATGTTCTTAGGCTGTCGTCTCACGAAGTCCGGAAACAGCCTGTATCGGAGGATTCTACGCGCCCATCGCTCTCTACCGCAGGAGATGCGCTCACTCGGAGATGACTATGTGAAAGCAGGTCTGCAAATAAACACCGTCGAGAAGGACCGTGCGCTGACGGCTCGTACTCCGTGTGTGCCCACTAGCTCAGAATTCCGTCGGCACAAGGATGTAACCAATAAAGTTCACATCATTGGCTTTCTTTCGCAATGGAAGGTGTACCTTGACGAGCTGCCCGCGGGACCAGAGGCGAAGGGCTTCACAGGCAAGAAGCTGGACCCCACCGTTCTAGAGAAAGTATATACAATTACATCTTATCCTTCAGCCATATACTCATGACACCAACCTTCCCAGATGTCTGCGGAGCAACTGGGCCAGTTATACGAGTTGATGAACGTCACCAAAGAAGTCTGGAAGCCAAGCGCTCCAAGTGATGCTCCAGAAAGGTCATGAACCATACATCGAAGATTGAGACGCGATCACTCAGCAGGGCAAGCTTTACCTACTGACTGTATCTGCATGCGTCTCAAGATCCATCAGTACTTCTTAGCCACCTCTGTACATTCATGGCCCCAATATACTGGTTTAAGGTCATGTCTTATTCTATCTCTTTCCTTGTCTACTCATGTGAGTGCCATCGCCACATGTATCTTCCCGGGGCTTCGCCTCGTTCCCGGTCATCTGTGCTTCTGCTGCCGCACTTCCCTGGCCTCACCGCGTCCTCACTGCGACAGGCGGTGTCCGAGCGAGACCGTCTCGATTGCGCGAATGCACCCGCGATGGACCGGAACGTCTTCTGCCGCGCTCTATCCGTGTTCCACACAATAATCGTTGCAGAATTGATCATACCATCCGCTTTCGGCTTTCTAACAAACGAAATGGACCACCCCATGTGTCACGCCCGATCACGGATGCCTCAACATTTAGAAACAGCTCTCCTGTGTCACGGATTCTCGAACATCTTAATGTAACACCTCGGCGGTTGACACGCGATACAGTGAGCTCCAACCACCATCCTCATATTATACTTATGGAAATAGTACACTTAGAGTGATTTAAGAAATCATCTATGCACAACTGCGACTGGCCATGGGTGACAGCTATAGATTGCTACGATATTCTTGTACTGCCTCTAGAATTTACTTTGTAATCTTGCAGTTCCAATAGTATGCATTCATATCTGATCAGTTAGCTACAGTGAAGTACAGAAGGTCCACGCGTTAACGATGCTAGGAGTGATTGCCAAAATAGGCTAGGTACATCGACGAAATGCGTTATCCGTTACATCAGCGCTAAACAGAATACCCCAGACGTCTCAGCGGTGGTGAGGTGCGGGATGGGTAAGAGACAACTGATTTAACTCACTCATGCGGATGACATTGGTCAGTCACGCGCTGTTGTTAGCGCCGCTAATCGTCAATGTATAAAAGCACTTCAGCATTAGCCCTCTTTATCCCGTCCGACCTGTTCATCTTCTCTCTTCAACGCATACAATGGCTCAGCCTCTGGTATGTTGTATATGCACTCATTTGACGCGCATATACGAATCAGAACTTGTGTACAGAAAGTGAACTCCGCAAGCGAGCCTTTCGCGGATCTTCCCCCGATCTGCGCGCAGCTCTTCGAGGCCAAGGCCAAGAAAGGTATACAGTAATTGTATCTAGACTAGGCTGGCTAGAAGCCAATTCTGATCATCCCAGGGGCGACGTTCGATGACATCGCCAAAGCTATCGGTAGGGACGAAGTATGGGTTGCCGCATTGTTCTACGGCCAGGTAACTTGGACGCATTTACTGAGTCATTGTGTTTTCTGCTCACGTTCAGCATGAACCTCCAGGCGAAGCTGTCCGAACAAGAGCTCGCCGCTTTATCTAACTATCTTGAGCTCCCTCACGCCAGCTTGCAGGCTGAGCTAGGTGCAAACTGGTGGCCGCGACGAGGCCTTGGTCCCATGCCTCCCACGGATCCTGTGCTCTACCGGCTGTACGAGGTACGGGGCCCGTGAAGTCATGAGACATCATCTGACGGATTGTTTTCGCAGGGTGTGCTTGTGTATGGGAATGCGATCAAGGTAAGCCGTGTGGACATGTTGTGAACACTCCGATTATGACCACTTCACGATCTCTCTTAAGGCCATTATACATGAGAAGGTAAGACTGTTATCAATGAAACCTCTCACGGCGCTCACTTATTTCTCCGTATTTCCAGTTCGGAGATGGCATTATGTCCATGATCGATTGCAAGGTCAACATTGAACGCAAGCCTGACCCAAAAGGTGACCGCGTTGTCTTGACATTCGAGTAAGTTGTTCGGAATGCTGTCCCTGCTGCTCACTCAATTATCCCGGTCTCATTCAGCGGGAAGTTCTTGCCGTACCTTAAGTGGTGATCGATCTTAGACATCGTAAGAAGAATCTGGTGTACGCTATCGGACGTTGTTGTAGCCGTTAGCAATTGCATGTAAACGTTGCTTCTAGTTGAAGTCAATCAAGCACTATGTATCAGTGGTGTAAACTTGTTGAGATCATACATTCATATACTCAGCCATGTTGGCTGTACACCATGTACACATGACATACAAAAGAGATCTAGGGCAAGAAGGCATCGCCAACAGCTTCTTATGCTACCTCGATGGAAAAGCCCATCGCCCTCTTGCCGACAGGGCTGTTGAGGTCGTCAGGCCTTCCGACGCCGGCATAGTCACCTTCGCCGTGCCCAGGAGGGAAGTCAGGAGGCGGGATGCCCTTGACGAAGTTCTCTTTCTGCCGGGAGACGTAGGCAGCATTCTGAGGTGTGAGGGGCACAGCCGGAATGTACATCACTGCAAATCGTGGAGTATATTAGCCTATGACTGTCGCTACTCGGTAGGAAATCTGGCTGACCAGCTGAGTCACCCTTGCCCGTGTGTTCCTTCTCGACAGCGTGGACGACGTCCTAAATGTAATCTATATTATGATTTGAGACTCAAAAGCGACCAGTCGTCACTTACGCAATGCCAGAATACCATGTCACCAGGGTTAACCTTCGGCACGGACACCATCGTCTCGTCCAGCCTCAAGTGGGGGTGAGTCTTCGTGTTCGGCCATGGCCCGCGGAAACCAGTGCCGGTTGAGTAAACGCCGGGGAAGTCAGAGGACGAGACGTCTGTACATATCGAATGTAATCAAATTCTGGGCTAAACATGCAATGTAGCAGTGGCATACCATATTCCCAATTCTTGGGATCCGTCGAGTCCTCAGTTCCGGCCTTTTGCACGAAGAAGGGGCGTAGGATGGTGTAAGCATTCGACAGGAAGACATTCGGGAACACCTGGAGGGTGCCTTCGTGGGGACCAGTCTCACTGCCGATGGATTCAGCCAACAAGTATATACTAATTCACAAGGCTTTCACCTGACGGCAAGCCATCCTTGGTATGTCCTGAAGACAGTGGCCTAGCGGAGATAGAGGGGTAGGAGATACACTTGACCACTCCAAGTACGCGACTCACCTGACCGACTCGGCCATACATCGAGCTTCGTGCATTGATACGGTTCTCGAGGTCGTATGGGTCATGGTTGCGCCAATCGCCGCTGAGCAGGTCCTCAAAACATTTCCGGAAAGTGGGGTCCTCCCAACGCTCAATACCACCGCCTGAAGCAGTGTCAGGGCACTGACACGTCGATGATGGTAAGTATGCACTCACCATCCACGTGCGGGGGATGAGCATCCCACTGTACGCCGGGATGGCGAATACGGAAGCGATCAGCGTAGGTGAGTGGGGTGTTCAAATCTACGCTCTCTATCTTGGCACCAGATCGCACGTGGTACATGTTGTTCAGCCAACTCGTAACAGCTAGGACGTTCGGGTGCCCGCGAGCGCGAACTTGAGACTTGGTCCAGCTGTGAACAGCAAAGTTAGTGTGAACTACCATCGGAGATACATGCATAACATACTATAGCTGGAAGAATTGTTTATCGTCCGCTGGGAAGCCTGCACGAGACGTGTCAACGCGTATAACGTGCTATAAGTCTCCACATTACCTTCAATACCGGGGTTCTTAGTGACATACTCTTGCAGCCACTCCCTCCAAGAAGTAGCCTCGGCATCGTCGACAACGTTCCGGATGACAACACTGCCCTTACGACGGACCTCCTCAACACGCTCGGGGCTCAGATTGCCAATCTCAGAGAAATCAACTTGGGGAACATACTGCAAGATAGGGTCAGTAACGGCAGTGATACCTTCACGCAAGACGTACGTCAGTTCCCTCTTTCGCAATATCGGTGGTAACCTTGTCAAGGTCTACCAAGAGCTCATTCCAGGCCTTTGTAACGCGCTCCTGGAAATTAGGGTAGGAGGCTGCAATCTCCTTCTTAATTTCAACGAAGCGGGGGGGACAGGGACCAAGATCAGGCCTCGACATGACGAAGAGAAAAGGGCTGGAGGCTGACAGGACCACAAGCTAGCTTTATATCCTCGAGATGCCGCGGCCGTGAAGCGAGATAAAAGTCACGTTTCGCAATCCGTCATAACCCAGTGATCACAAGGCACGGAGAATCTGACAGCGTCGACTACTACCAAATCGTTCGAAGTTCGCATTGAATGTGAGCAACGCGACCACGATCCTTCCACAATAGGGAAGCCCTTAGATTGCCTAGGCATGCCGGTGGCGAGACGAGGCCCAATGCTTTGCCTCATTGCTGTGTGTTCTGAAGTCCTCGCCTGCAAGACAGCAAGTATTCTAGGCGCTTTCGGAGAATCTTCGGGCTTTCTCATACAGCAGGCGGTCAGTAGTGCTGCAATCGCCTCTATTTGTTAGAGGAACTCACCTAGATCGCCCCACGGGGTTCTGACTGACCTGAAAGAGCACGTCAGTTGGCATCTATGATGAGTCGGTTCGGAACAGCGGGGAGCCTGGCGCAAAACGGGAAAAACCTGAACGAGCAACGCATACTCGATATGTCGATAGGCCGGCAGCGGGACCCTTGCTCGCGCGACTGAGATGTGAAATAATGACTACCAAAGAAATAGCCCTCCAATAGCGGCCCATTGCACAAGAACGGGTCAGCCACCACATGCGAACGAGAACACACAACGTTGTAAACTCGGACTGCATTTTAGACCTTGTAGAGCCTTGCTTTAGCGAGCAAAAGGGAGAAGACACGATATTAGTAGGCTACATATGTGCAAGGGATAGATATGAGTAGATTTGGAGGTGTACCGGTCGATCTGAAGACAACGTTTATAATAACGTTATCATTCAACGTCCTCATCTGCAGGAACTTCCTCTTCGTATTCCTCGTATTCTTCCTCAGGTTCAAGAGTGGCCTCTTGATACTGATGAAAATTGCGTCAGCGTATACCGTCCCTGCACCACGTGCCACCGACTGGCTTACCTGTTGGTATTCGGATCTGCGCAGTGATCAGCAACTCAGTACCGCCGGCCTAAAATAGATCTGTACACTCACATGAGGTCTTGCGCGTTGCTCTCTGCCTCGGAGAATTCCATTGCGTCCATTCCCTCGCCCGTGTACCAATGGAGGAAAGCTTGTCGCTTGTACATGGCTGCAAACTAGGGACATCTCGGTGATCAGCCTCTAAAGTGAGACGAACGCTTCAAAAAGGATTATACCTGAGACAATGTGCGCTGAAATAGTTCCTGGACAGCAGTCGAGTTGGCCAGGCACGTTGCCGCCTGGAAGAACCCATGTTGATACAACAGTGATCATGAGAGCAAATCCCAGCGTACCTGCGTTTGTCCAACCGGGGGCACCGAGCACAACGCTACCGATACGTTGTCCGGAATCCATCTACAAACAACCCCTCAGCATCTGGTACAGTGGCATACGTCATCCCTGACACGTACTCGACAAACTGACTAGACTTCTTGGTCTGCAGATCTCTGACTGACATCTGAACAAGTTATATTGGTATCTATCATGACATGTCCGAATTACTTCACTCACTTCAGCCTGGTAGTGATCGTCAGCCGTGAGCGAACTGAGCGAAAAATGACGTACTCACTTCTTGGGATGCAATGTTTCCTCGGAAAATTGTCGCTGCCGTGAGATAACGCCTGTGGCCGATGAGAAACACCGGACAAGGTATATAACTAACAGTACCCACCCGAACCTGGGGTCGCAAGCCACTAATAGGTTCGCGCGGTCGAAAAGCCTGCGTACAATGATATACCCCTCACCGTGTTGTGACGCACATAATCAGTACTCACGCTGATGTAAGATCCGGTGCACTGACGCGTACGAATGCCTGTGATTTAGGATCGACGAAAGGTGCATAACTAGGCATGAGGAAATGTAGCTGCGAGAGGTCAATATTTGCAGCTGGTGAACGACGGTCTCGTACATACTCGAGGGAAAGGGACTAGGTTTAGCCCAAGCTTTCGCAGGTCCCTGAGTTATGAATGTCAGGGCGCACGACAGGGGTGAGGTCAGAAATAGACACTTCACCCGTTCAGCTGCCCAGGGAAACGCAAGCTCGTGCTGACACCGCACATTACTTGCGACACAAGCTGTGGATAGTCGGCGCCACGTCGGACAATCTATCAATACTATTACTTACCGAGTTCAAATCCGAGAATGCAGGAGCTTTGACATGGAGCGTCCTGACGCTGATGTCATACCTATACGTGGCTAGTCAGTGAATAGTCTATTGAAAATGACAAGACTTACAGAGCCTCGTTGTCAATGCACATGGTGAGATCGCTGTTATCCAGTAGTTGGTGGATGGAGAGGAGTGCATTGTACGGCTGGTCGATGTAAGAATACATCGGGGAGGAGAAAACATTGTCGAGGGACACACCTCTACCACTGTTTCCGAAACCTTGACAAAAGTATAAGCATTAGTATCAATCAGCTCATTGGCGATCAACTTGCCTTAGGCGAAGGCAGGATAGAGAAAGTGGATATCATCCTATCAGGGTATTCCTGCGGTATTCAAATCAGGGAGCAAGCATTAGGCATGATAATTAACACAACTTCTCGGAATTTGGACAGTAGTAGGGAGCCCAAGCCGGCACCCGTACCTCCACCCAGTGAGTGGATCATTTGGAAGCCCTGCAGGGCATCGCAAGCCTCCGCTTGCCTGCGTATGATATCCTACAATTGGCGTATGAGTTCACTTCCTAACGGCCTGATTCGCACGGCAAAGTCCGGGTACGTACGAGGATCGGATCGACCAATTCAGCGCCTGAGTGACCATAAGTAGTGGCTGGGTTGTATGATCATCTGAGTTACCTTCTGTATAGACTGCGGATACGGTCAGCACAGTCTTGTGATCAGATTGAGTACAACTTACATCCTTTTGCCCAATTGTTTCCAGCACCAGTCTCTCCTGTAAGGAAGGTGTCCGGCCGGAACAGATTTCCAATCTTGCCTGAGCGTATCTGATCCACAAAACAAATGAGCCTCGTTGTGTACATGGTGTGCATGTAGACATGGACTAACATGTGCGCAGACACCCCCTTCAAGATCGATCTGCACACTACGCGGGACGTACTTGCTAGCGCCAACGCTTTGGTCCACTTCGTTGAAAAAGACATCAACCTGCATGCCACGTCAGACCAAAAGGACCACGAAGGGGCAGCGATCACAAACCATCGGCAGTTGCAGAGGATCATTGCCCTTGTAGTACTGGTCTACGCGTTAAGGCAGCATTCTTCAGCGCATTGTGGTTGGTCACTCACGCCCTCTTCATTCAGACCATGCTCAGCAAGGAGCGTCTGCCAGAAGCTTTCTCCAACTTGGTTTCCGGCCTACAGCGTGCGCATTTGGATTGAATGTCACGCAATCGCAAGTGACTTTCGAACCGACCTGTCCGACCTGCAATGTGCGCGTCAGAAACGTTATTTGAGCGCTCTCGTTCGCGAATACACACTTGAACATTGATAATCTCTCGAGGCATTTTGGGAAGGGGTATACAAGAGAATGACGACGAGGTCAAGAACGAAACACGCCCTCACTGCACGGTCCCGAGAACGCGATTCACGAACGCAGATCTCGGTAATGGCCGATACCGGGCGTCTACGCGCTCATGAGTGGATGTCTTTTTGCTGGAAGGCTTTACTTATGGCACGTTCGACAATTAGTAATTGGTCAACCTCTCGCGCCGGATGAGTGGACGGCTCAATCACGACGAGTGTAGGGAGTTAATCGTGTTGAGTGTGGCCAGCACATGCAGTATAAATCAGTCATTTTCCGACAGAAGAGATTATCCGAGTGCCGTTGCAAACAATATACTGTACACGTAGTATACAAGTATTTACTGCTGGAATACAGGTGCGTTCATATCGCTACATGGATGACTTTTGACTGGAAAAATTGAAACGACCATACATTAAAGGGTATCGAAAGGACATCACAAGATAATATCAGAATGCGCGCCACAGCTTACTTCTGTCTTGCAACTCCCGGTGGCTAGCAACACGAGGTGCCATGACATCGGCGACCGACTCAGGGCCGTGCGATATCGATCGGCGCTGCTGCCGCCGTCTGAATAAAGTAGATTTACTGCGAGATCTAGATTAGAAAGACGACTCCGTCGTGTTGGAGGCACGGCACGTACCACATGGCGGTTGTAGCTGCACCCAAGGACGCTGTGCTCGTGCTGTTTGCTAGCGGAGTCACGGCGCTCGATGATGATATGGGAGGAGTCGGCGTAACGGAGGACGAGGAAGTCACAGAAAACACGGGAGTAATGCTGGGTGCAAACGGAGTCGAAGTCGCTGCAACGTCGTATAGGTTAGGAGAAGGGACGACCGTCGAGTTTGGGCTTGGTGATGGGAGACCGTTGGGGTATGAGTCGGCGAATATATCTTCCTGAGCGCCGTCCAAGAAGTTGTAAAGGTCGTTATAGAAAGGTGGAGCGTATGTACCCTCGAACATCTGTGCAACAGTCTCTTTAGTCCGACCTGAAATACGAAACAGCAGTAGACACATACATTGTTGCGTTCTGCTTGGAACCAGTAGAACGGCAGCTTCGCACCGTAGGTACAGTTACCTGGGCTGGCCTCGGGCTTGTCATTTTGTGGGTCAGCACCGCAGCGACGAGGTAGTTGCGGTGTAGCCAACGCCACGTTCGACGTGGAGCCGGTCACATTGCATCGGAATCCATTCATGTAATCTAGATATGTCCAGGTCAGCATTTGAATTGATATTTCTGTATTTCAAACTCACTTTGTTCACTACCGCTATCAGGCTGCGGGAGAGGCATGAATACGCCATAGATATATTGAGGATGTCCGATGCTTACCGAGTGGATCCAGAAGAATGCACAAATGCAGCCCCCCTCGGGACAGGCTGGCATCCTGGCCGGCACCTGGAAGTCCGTAAAACGCGTCCAGACGCAGGTCTGGTTGACACTGAATATTGTGAAGTCTTCCGGCTGCACTTGGGAAACGTCCGATTCGTATGTGATGGCCAGGGCGCATCCCTTGACGTCGCTCAGCCCGGTGGTGTGGTACTCTGCGGGTGGCGAGCCAGGGCACGGGTCGTCGCCGTTCTGGATGTTCCCTCCCGGATCAGACGCGAAGAAAGTTGTGGCACCCTTGTCACATGCAACCTGTGCCGTGGCAGGCTCGCCTGCAGGAAGCTCGAAGAAGTCACCATCATTAGGAGGGTGATCGAGATGTCCGTGGAACCACCACTCGTCAAAGGTGTAGTTGATTAAGGGAGCAACAGGACGGTTGTCGTAAGGGAACGTCTGTGCTGTCACGTTAAATCCCCACATGCTGGGGTGGAAAATGGCTATACGGTAGGCTTCAGCAATCATCCCAACAACCAAGAGGGTATAGAGCGTACAAGCATGGCCAGCCGTGAAGGGTAGTAGCCCAGCTACAGCAGTCAATAAGAGAGCGAACGTCATGTCGTGCCGATGGAGTGACGAGAGTAACCGGTCGTGAGCGAGACACGACAATCAAGTCTAAAAACGTCTGAGGTTCGCGAGCACCAGGCTCGGGTCGGACAGCGATGCACAAAGGAGTGTGGAGAGAGCGGGGAACTGGTTATACTTAGCACCACCACATGGGTTTTAAATGCAGGGCGGGGGCGAGACAGCTGAATAGCAGACCGTTGTAGGCGCCGTTTATTGTTAGGCTGAGCATAATGCCGCTTCGTGATAAACAATACCCATAGCAACGGGGAGCAGGATAGGAATAATGCCTGCTCGCCAGGTATCACATCAAATGCATATGGGTGGTTATGGTGAACCTCATGCGTTTGAATCTACCTCGAGGCCATAGAGAGTAGAAGTCGGCGAGCCAAGGATGTCTGGCAAGAAGCGCGGACGCGCCTGGGCGCTAACTGAATGCCAAACAAACCCCAGCAACGCGTGAATTGTGCCGTACACGAGCGCTCCATTGCGCCCCATGGCTTTTGAACTCGATCAAGTTGTGGCCAAAGCTCTTGAGCTCGGCACCAAGCCATCCATTCGTGCTATGATACGGAGACCAACTAAACGTTCAATCATATGGTCCGGTTCACCTGAGTATCTGACATCCAGCGCCCTCCAAGCAACAATAGCAACCGTTTACCGCCGCTCGAATGCCTATTTTGAGTGGCGAGTCCCAACGTCCTACTGCAAAAACGTCAAACCACACTACGCATGTAAGCAGATATTTCGCTCGTGATTAGTCCTTTTTGGAAGAGTGGTTCCATTGCCTCGTGCTGGACGAAGGAAACAATGTGATGGCTCCCGGACGACAACGTGTGGCCTACTTATTCGTGGCACGACTGACCCCCGCCATTGTAACTCATCAGTTAATTCGCTGGATAAATTCCAGTACTCTCACTGGGAGGTCTTGTATCAGGTTTTCGGATACTAGGGAATGCCACCAAGAACGGGGCGAGTGCGCCGCATTCCGAAGTCGGCCAGTGGCGTGTCGTTGTGCCACAGAACGATGAAGATGCCGACGCAGTCTGACCTTGCCCTTCTCTCCCTCCTCTCATCACAGCTCGCTTGGTCGTAGAAGAACACCAAGCAGAGTCCGACCAGGCGAATCCCTCCAACGCATCGTTGTCAACAGCGGTCTTCAAATCCAAAGATGTTGGCCGAAGTAGGCAAGGCTGGAAATACTGTTCTTCTGCAACATGCGGGTTACGCAATTGGGACTCCGCCAATCGTGGCGAACCTGTGTGGCTCATACTCACTCTCTTTGTTCTTCTGGCTATGTCTGGAAAGTCCAGAGAGCCTCTTTGATCGCGACGGCTCGTGGCAGCATCACAAGCCACCTGTCGTCTTGTGTGGGGCAAAGTTGTTATAAACGTGTCTACGCATGCCTCAATACCTCAGCCTTCGCGTGGCTAACGCTTGTCTGTGGCTTTCTCGCTCTCGACCTATAAAGCCCCGTTGTTTTTGCAGTGGTGTCGACGAAATCCCAGCTCGCTCGAACATCTACCCAGATCTCGCCACCGGCAACTCTACTATCCACAATGTCTTCGCTGCTCAACCCGACTTGTAACGACCCAGTTTACGAGTGGCTTCCTGACCATGACTTGGGAGTACAATGGTACCGTGTATGGGATGACGAGTCCCTGGCAGGCCCACGACCACCTGCATTTCTCCACCACGAATTCCTGAAATATTTGGGCTCAGCCACAGATCCAGCCATAACATGGAGGACATGGGTACGAGTAGGCAACTGTGTCTTCCCCCATGATTTTTGGACTTTGCTTGAATTGAATCCTGCCTTGAATGCAGTCAAGGCTTTACACTCGGGGCTTGAAGTGTCTCATCCGCAGTATAGGTTCCCGGATCCATACGGCTACGGGGAGGAAGATAGAGAAGTCACGGAAGCCTTCGACAAGGAGCTCAAGGACAGGCCGAACTTGCGCGACGTACGTCTATTTGCTTCCTTTGCTAGTGCATGCCTCCTCATGTTTGTATCTGCAGCCACACGAAGTAGAGTGCTATCGCCACGACCGTCGGTATGGATTTTACCTAGACACAGAGGGAAACCTGCGCCCCCGCAGGTTAGACTGTCAGCTTGAACCCACGACCTCCGCAGGGATATTCCGCGACGGTGCTCCAGACTTGGAACATACGCTGCTTGAAGGTCCGGTTACCGATAATGACGATGACGGGTTCGATATCCGATGCAATGGTAATCCAATGCCCCGGGTAGATGATCGCCGTGGCGACCACGAATGGATCGAACCTTCAGCCGACGATCATGACATAGCGAGCCTATTCGCCATTAACGACGGCATGCCTGCTTTCTGACAGCATGCGGCAGGGTCTTCTCTTTCTCAACATATCGTCGTAGGCAACAACGGTAAGTCCCAGTACTTTGTTGTGCCTAGTGTGTTGTGATTTACCTGATCTTCGCCCAGCTCATAGCAAGATCTTTTGACCGCTGGCTCGACATGCTTGCCGGCATTCCTCCTAAACAAGGGAATACCTAAATGCTAATGTGTTGACGATTCCCAAGCAGAGTTGAACCGTTTTCGGCGGTTTGGTTTCCTTATTCGTTGTGTATTTATAGCATGGACGCCTGGTTAAATACTCATGATCGCAGTGTGTGCGGGATTATCGCAGCGCGCTATCTACGCAGCGCGTCCCATGTATTCTCGCGTAATACATATCCCCTCTTTCCCTCTATGATATGTGTGACCTTGAGCCCCCAGTTTGTACTTGAAGAGGTCAATCTGGTTTGCATCGTGTCTAACATTCCCATGCAAAGGGCCAAGGACCGCTAGGGGAAGCATGTTTGTTGTCTGATTGGCTGGCGGTGTTGTAGGTGAGCGCCGGTGACCCCGGTCCGCCGTCACTGATCGGCGACCCGATCCAATGATATAAGAGTCCCCACAGTCAATCCACCCCGTCTCTCTACTCCCATCTCACCTTCATTCGTCGCCCACAATCTCAGACCATGTCGGGTACGGATAGCAAGTTTCCAATCGACCTTAAGCAGCTCAAGAAGTGGGCGGATGTTCACTTGCGATCGACGCGTACTGCGCTGACATCATCGACAGGCTGTCGCTAGACCCTTCCAAGCCGCAACTGACGGCGGAGGAGAAGGCTGCGCTGCTGCACAACATTCAGCTCATGCGCGATGCTATTGTACTTTTTACGGCCACGGGCGCTGCGCGAGGTGTTAGCGGACATACGGGTAAGTTATATGCGTCTAAGAGTGTTTCCGAAGTGAGCTCTACGGGTCCCACCCCTGCCTCACTGTCGTTGGTCAGCATTCTTATGCGTCAAGAGACAACAGTGAGGATCGTGCGCTGTTAAGAATGTTAAACCATCGCATCCAAGGGCCTGTAGAAGTAGAATACATGTCGGACACATCTTGTTTTACTGGACCACATGCGAACAGACTCTCATAATCTCTGCAGGTGGTGCATATGACACCGTCCCCGAGGTCTGCATGCTCCTCGCTCTCTTCAACGCTTCCAAGGAAAAATACGTCCCGATCCTTTTCGACGAGGCTGGTGCGCTCTCTCCCACCATGACTTTTTGATCTGCTCTGATCGTGATCGTCCAGGGCACCGTGTCGCGACTCAGTACCTCCTCTCCGCGATCGAAGGGCACATCCCAGCAGAGCACCTCCTGCACTACCGTGAGGCCAACTCGAAACTCCCAGGTCACCCTGAGCTCGGCTTGACACCCGGTGTAAAGTTCTCTTCGGGACGTCTTGGCCATGTCTGGCCATGGGTGAACGGTGTCGCGCTCGCGAACCGCGACAAAACGGTTTTCCTGCTCGGTTCAGACGGTTCCCAACAGGAGGGCAACGACGCTGAGGCAGCCCGCCTCGCCGTTGCGCAGAACCTGAATGTCAAACTGATCATCGATGACAATGACGTCACCATTGCTGGCCATCCGTCGCAGTACCTCAAAGGCTATGATTTGAACAAGACGCTTTCTGGCCATGGCCTCAAGGTCATCACGGTCCAAGGTGAAGACGTTGACGCACTGTGGGGTGGTCTGTGTGAGATTATCAACCACGATGGCCCCGCGGCCGTTGTCTGCAAGCGTCTCATGGCGCCTGGTGTCGCGGACATTGAAGGCAGCACGCACGGACACGATGTCATCCCAGTCAAGTCTGCCATCAAGTACCTCACATCGCGTGGCTACCCTGAGGCCATGGCGTCGAATATTCTTAACAACATCAAGCCGCATTCGGTGCCCTATCTGTACATTGGGTCGACGAAGGAGGTCGGCGCAAACCGTGTGATCTTCGGCGAGGCTGTCAACCTGGTGCTCGACAAGTTGTCCAAAGAGGAGGCAGCTGAGAAAGTCATGGTGATCGACAGTGAGTGTCTCCAGTGATATCCAGGGATCGATATCTCATACAAAGCTAAGGTGACCTGGAGGGTTCGACTGGTCTGAAAGTGATCCACCAGAAGCACCCTGAAGTCTTCATCCCGTCCGGCATCATGGAGCGTGGTAACTTTAGTGCCGCGGCTGGGTTTGGCTTCGACGCGAACAAGTTCGGTGTCTTCTCGACTTTCTCCGCGTTCCTCGAGATGGTGATATCTGAGGTTACCATGGCCCGCCTCAACTTTTGCAACGTTCTCTGCCATTTCTCTCACTCTGGAGGTAAGCACGTTGTGTCGTTGTCTTACGAATGTGGTATGCTCATGCCCCTCATGCAGTTGACGAGGTTCGTGAGACCTAAGGCTCCAGTTCACAGATGGCTAACAATGAGGTAGATGGCGGACAACACTTGCCACTTTGGCATCAACTCGTTCTTCGCAGACAATGGTCTCGCAGATACGCAGTCGTGGTTGTACTTCGCCGCCGACCCTGCACAGATGGTCGCCATCATCCAGCGCGTCTTCTTCGACCGCGGCCTGCGGTTTGTCTTCTCAACGCGTTCCAAAGTGCCGTGGATCCTCAAGGAGGATGGCAAGACGCGCTTCTTCGGTGACGACTACGTCTTTGAGCCCGGAAAGGACGAGACGATCGCGGAGGGCAAAGCAGGCTACGTCGTCTCGTACGGTGACATGCTCTACCGCTCGTGGGACGCTGTTCTACGCTGCCGGCAGGAGGGCCTGGACGTCGGCTTGATCAACAAGCCGACGCTCAACCTCGTCGACGAGCGGACAATCAGGAAGATCGGCTCCAGCCCCTTCGTCCTTGTTGTCGAGTCGCTTAGCCAGAAGACCGGCGTAAGTCTGCTGCTGGTAGAAGAAATGCCTGCTGACTGATTCGCACTACAGCTTGGCTCGAAGTTCGGTACCTGGTTGCTGGAGCGTCAACTCACGCCGCGCTACGGCTATATCGGCACCAACAAAGAGGGTGAGATAGTATCGATCTCATGTCACGAATGTATACTGAGTGCGACATCTGCAGGTTGTGGTGGTCTGACTGAGCAGATCCCTCACCAAGGCCTCGACCCTCAGTGTAAGTGTCACTATAGTCGTCCGTTTACATCTCATTTATGAGCTACTCCCTCGCAGCGATCATCCTGAAGATCAGGACCCTTTCTCAGTGAACGCTCGAATTCCGTCGCGACTGGGGCGCTGTACGATGAGTGTACGATGAAGGAAAGCAATGTTGTATTTGTCAAACAAAGCAAACAAAACGCGTATATGTAGCATCTTTTATAGAGAATTTGTCCTTGTCGCGCCTGAGGAATTGCCGGGCTCGCTTACGCGTGTGTTGACATGCACTCGTGGTACATTTCTTGAACAGACTGCATTTGCCGCGACGTTTATGCTTGTCACTGCGCAAACGTGGAGCGACATGCCAAACAGATAAGGATGATGTTCTCTCCGTGGACATATCGAAAGTAACTGCTCATATATGCATACGACCTGTAGAAGTGACTTGCTCTAGTCCCGGCCCTTTGATACAGCAAAACCAATATTGATAGACCTCCCTCGCAAAAAGTACAGATAGGCGGCATGGAGCATAGCGGCGCTCGGCACCTCGGGGGTGACGTGCCCTCATCCCCCAGAGATCTCAGTGTTGTTCATGGCACCCATATATAGTCGTAATCCACGCCGATGTCTCAATATTCGTCTATATGTCGAGGTCTACATCATCGCTCTCTACTTCTGCAAACAAAGGTAGACAGCGACGAACCCTACGATACCAGTAGCTTCCTTAATCTGGACATTAGTCATGGAGTCAGGCATGTATTAGACACCCAATTCCTTCTGAGGAGGGATATATCGCCCATCCTAAGAATGACGGCGAGAGGACGAGGGGATTACAGCGAGCGTCTACCTCACGATCCTCAGTAGCCCATCGGCCGCTCGTCGACGTGTCTGCACCACTGCCGACTCCTGCCGCGGGCTTCTGCCCCACTTTGCCGATGTGTATACTTTGCGAGGGGAGGTCTATCAATATTGGTTTTGCTGTCATTGAACGCAGGCATCAGGCTCAGAGTGTGAGAATGATCACAAGAAGATTGAAATTCGCGCCAAATGCCGACAAAAAAAGCTAGAATACACAACAAGACTTTTCTGCGGGATATCGAGAATACAAAGCGCATACTAGGACGAGGGGTACTCAATTCAATCTTTCACGGCCACGCATCCGCACACGTCCTGTCCGGACGCTTACTATTCCGCCCCTTGCAGTCGACCTTCCCGCAGTCCTGGCACGGATTCTGGCAGAACGACCGCCCGCCCTTGCCCTTGCACTCGTTCGACCCGCACTTGCAACAGTGCCGCACCCGCTTGTGCAGTGGCATCCCCACCTCGGGGTCCGGTGTCCCGTCCACGATCGAGAACGTACGCTTCAGCACATTAGGATTCGGCGCGTTCGCTTCCCCCGGCGCCTGGAGGTACGGGTACGGGACATAGCCATACGGCTGGTACATCGGGGGCGGTGCGGGCTGTCCAAACTGCGCGAACGGCGGCGGCGGCGGCGCGGGCTGGTCGCCTGCATTGCCGTTGGGCTCCCCGAGCGCGGCAGCTGCGACTGTGCTGGGCCCCGCCTCGCCTGGCACACCACCCGCAGCAACCTCGACCGCGCCGCTGTTCGCGTGCCACGCCTCATTGAACTCGTCTGTGGTTTTCTGCGGCTCGCCGTAAGCAGGGATCAAGCGGAGGAGAGCCTTTTGCGACTGACATCCTTGGGGTACTCCAGGTCGCCCTCGACCTGCGCAGCCTCCTGCGTGTCCTCTTCCTCCTCCTCTTCTTCCTCTCCTCGTATGGGCTGCTCAAGCTGCTGCGGGAGCGGCATAGGCGGGAAGGGCGCGTAGTCCTCCGGGACGCCTTGCTGCACTGCCTGAATGATCTCCAGGATCGTCTCCTTCCTCGACCCGGTCCGCAAACTTGCATGGACCATGTTCCACAGCGCGATGGAGACGCCCATCCCCTGCCAGTTCCATATCTCAGGACCGCTCCCGAGATCCGGCACACCGTGAATCAACAGCGCCGGAAACTCGTCCCTCAGCTTTGGCGGCAGAGCGCGCAGGATCGATAGGTCTGTGCTCGCGAATCGGCGGCCCTCAGTACCTGCCGCGGCGACACACACCGGACTTTTGCACTGGTACTCGCAACCAATAATGAAGAACGGCTTGTGCAAGTCGTACACCTTAATGGGTCCCGTGCCGATCCGGCCACGATTCATGAGAGGGGCTGAGCATGCCGGACACGCTATGCCGTTGAAGACAAGAGTATGGGGATCCCAATAGAAGAACCGATGATCAGACGGGGTACGCGTCGTCGATGCCGACGACGTCAGCGAGAAGTACACGGGAGACGACGGCAGCCAGAATGTCTTCAAGATAGAATACAGCGTCGGGATAGATGGCGCGTTCTTGTTGGGAGTGAGGGACACGAGATGCGACTTGAAGGCCTCCTCCACGGTCGGTCCACCAGAGGACACGAGATTCGGAGCCTGCAGCGTCATGACCAACGTGTGTAGGAAGATATCCGGCCTGGTGCGAGAGAGTTCCGGCCAGTTGTCTCGGTCGAGGCTCGGATCGATGGGGATCGACATGTGCGATACAGGGCGCGGGGCAGGAGGGGGACGTTGCAGGGAGGCCATGGGTGGCACCGAGGCGCGCCACTGCGTCTGCATCGACTCCGGTGGGGGAAAATTGAACTGGGGCTGCAGTCCGCATCAGTACCGATTGCGCAGACCTGGAAAAACCGGCGCACCGCATACGGAAACGGCGCAGAGATGGACTGCTGTGCAGCAAATGTCCCCGGCGGCCGCTTGCGCGGACGAGTTGGACGACGGGGACCCACAGATCCTGCGGGTAGGCCGTCCTTCCTCGGGCGGCCTACGGGGCGTTTGACCCTGGGCTGCTCAGCGGGCGCGGGCTGTTTCTTAGGCCGGCCTGGTCTACGCTTGATATCAGACACACTGGCCTCCGCATTCACGGCGATAGGGGGAACGTCATCGAGGGGCACTGCGTTGCCGCTGCCGTTGCCGTTGTCTATGACCTCGACGGCTACAATAGTGCCCTCAGCTTTAGCATCGTGTGCCGGGTCGGGGATCTGCACGGACTCGAGCGTGCTCGACAAATTTGGTGATCCTGCCTGGTCCATGTCCGTTGCGCACTACAGCCTGCACGGGTAGACATCGTTGAGCGTCGTCGAGGTAAGACAAAAGAAAGCAATCTGGACAAATTGAGGAAAATGAGTAGGATAACCGATGCACTTACCTGTTTTACGGGCGACTTATTGAGGGCTTGCAGCGCCTGAATTCCCGAGATGTGTATTTCGGTGTACAGGAGGGGGCAAGAGGCGATAAGTCAGGGAGAAAGGTGGTATAAGCCAAATGGGGCAGCGCATAGCCCCTGCACGTGATCAAACGCTCACGGTCCCAATTGCGGCCGCCCCAAATTCGGACGGTACCCTTACCGGCGCCATGGAAAGCGAATTTCGAAGGCGAAATAAAGATGAACCATGAAGACAGAAGGCCTGCGGCGGTGAACTCACGAAAGCAAACAAGTGCAAAGAGGTACACACAAAACGTTGTGCAAATGAAAGGTGCTAGAGCCAGTGGGCAAGATATCCGGCATGGACCTGGACGGCTAACGAAAAGGGTCAGTAAGAGGCAACCTAGAATAATGCTTAGATATCAGTAGTGAATTCACTAATTCCGGTGGTGTAGTCTAAATCATTTTGTCTCGCCATAAGCAGAGGTATTATTTACTGTATCGTAACTACTTACGCCGGGGCTGGCCAAAGTTGGAATGCGTGTGGAGTGATCGGGTCGGCGCTAAGAAGTTCGTGCCCTTACGTATGTTGTTTCCACATGCGAACTCTATGGCGGTTCTATTTGCAAGTTGCCTCGCCCATTGGCTGTTGCGGCACCGCCCCGAACGACACATGGGTTTGCTACAAAATGCTATGTGAGGTGCGGCGCGTGACGTCACCGCCGAGCCCCTCAGCGGGGAGGCTCGATCGAACGTCACTTGTACAAATGCTGCCTGCCGCTGGAAACGAGTCCGCTCCAGCCATCTTCTCTCTTCCCCTCCGTCGCCCATATGCCGCCAGACTTCCTCGTAAGCTCGGGAAAGAAGCTCTTTGAAAAGCATTTACATCAATATTCACCCGCCGACCCGCTGTACGAGACTTACACAGACAAGCGGGGCCGACAGCGGAGAAGGAAGGTGTGCTGTGACCTCGTATGATAATCAAGAAGAGCACCACTGAGGCGAACGAAAATGCTAGAGGGAGCTACCCCCGGGATTGTCTGCGCGCGATGCGAAAATTCTACAGTCTGTGAAAAAGCGTGCGCATTATCTGGACAAGGGGTTCCGTCTCTGCGGCATGCGCTTTGGATGGACGTTCGTTATTGGTGGGTCGCTCTTCGGCTCCTTGAGATTATAGCTTGAGTATATTGTCTAATTTTATTGTATAGGCATGGTCCCAGGAGCCGGAGACATAGCAGATGCTACCCTCAACTACGTTCTCGTAGTTCGCAAGGCACAAGAAGCGAAGTGAGCTTGTCTCTTTCATAACCGTATACATCGAATGCTCAGCTATGTCCTCAGCATTCCTGATTGGCTGCTGCACCGAATGCTCGCCAACAACGCTGTCTCCCTTGTGATCGGCTTCGTTCCACTCGTCGGCGACGTCGTCCTTGCTGTCTTCAAGGCGAACTCGCGCAACGCGGAGCTACTTGAGGAGTTCCTCCGCATACGTGGCGAGGAGGTGCTCAGGCAGCTGGCCGAGCACCAAGCGGCGCAGCAACAGCAACAGCAGGTCGCCTCGAGTGCAAATACGGGCACCATCACGGAGAAGGGAGCGCGGCCAGGCGGCAAGCGCGAGGGCAATGGGTGGTTCGGGTGGAGGAAGAGCAAAGACATGGCTGCGGCGAACCCCCCTCAGGCCCCGCGCCCGCGCGCTTCGAGCGACAGCAGATTTGTGGAAAACATGCAATCGTGATTGCTCTATGTTCCACTGGATGACATGTGCGACTTGTCTTGGATGCTCTGGAGATTGACGAACTCGCCTTCACTGTACGATAGCCAGATAATACACGCGGACGTATTGTTTTTTCTGACCTGGAATTAAGTGACCATTGTCGCGACAGAATGGCTTAGACTGTGATACATGCACAACGATATCAGACTTCTCCGCAAACCTTAAATGGACTCATTCAGGCACTGGCGTTTGATGTCAAGACGGTGTTTTATTTTTTGCATTCGCTTTTATACATATATGTATTATATGGTGTTTTTGTAACGATTGTTTGTTTATGATCGACTCTACGCCTCGAAATAGGACTCAGGCTCGCTTTCTGACGACGGCGAGCCCAAGGGGTCTATGAGGATACCCAGCCCGATTGGCGTGATCAATCCCGCAGGGAGGTGGAACATTGGGATTCCTTCGTCCGAAGGCAACGTTCCAATACGGGGTGCGCCTGGCGTGCGAGGGATCGCCCGCTGCATGGCGAATTCGCGGCGGAGGGGCGCCCCGGGGGTGATGGGGAAATTGCGCTGCGCCAGCTCGCGCGGGCTAACGACGAGCCCAGGCGAGAGCAGGCCAGACATGCGAGGGATGTCGATGCGCGTCGGCGGGCGGCGCAGGCCGGGGAAGGCCTGCTGCGGCGCGGTGGACGAGATCATGATGCCGAGCCCGACGAGCCCGTGCTTGGTCGGTGGCGCGCCGAAGCTGCTCGCGGGCGGGGCATACGAGTGCCGGGGCTGGCGTGGTTTGCGCACCGGGATGGGCGAGTGCTGCGGGGTACCAGTGGGCGAGTCCACAGACCCGGAGGATACGTCCGAGCTGGGGGGCGGCGCATCGCTGCGCCTGCCGTGGAACTGGTAGGATGGGAGGCGCGCAAGCGCGAGCTCGGGTGAGAATGTGGCCGTCTCGAGCTCTGGCAGCGATCACGGAGACGAGGGCACCAACACGAACGTCGAGGATGGGGTGTATGAGAATGCAGTGTGTAAGTTGGACGTGGGACTGAGCTCACCAGTGCTTGCCAGCGCCAATGTGGGCGTGAGGTCGTGCGCTGTTACATTTTTCGCAGCGATAATGCACGACTGGGACGCGAAGAGCTCGGCGGGGAGGCCGAGCCCGATGCCCTTTAGTGTAGGCTTAGTTGTTCCGCGCGCCTGCGCGCGGACCTGGGCATGTGCGAGGCGCGCCTCGAGCTCCGCCCTGGTGGGGCGGTGCGAGGATGGTGAGGCGGCATCTGTCTGCTCGGAAGCTGCGAGGGTGTGCAACTTGGCGACAGAGAAGGTGCGCGAGAGTCGGCCTGGACCAGCCAGGGGGAGGCCGCGCGTAAAGGCAGAAGATGAAGCCATTGTGATATGATGATAATGCAGTGGTAGACGGCAGTAGTTGTGACTTTGCAATTGAGGAATGAAGGCTCATTCGTTAGGGTATTTATGCATTTGGGGCCATCGGATATCCAACAGTGAGCGCAGGAGTGGCAGGCTTGGGTAGGTTGTCTTTGGAATGGATATGCGGACTGGAGGCCATAACATAGCCGTCAAGTGGTGGTCCGCCTGTGCGTAGGACCAGAACCATCCTGGAGGACATATCCGTCTTGTAGAATATCCTCCGAGTCGGGCGTCCCGCGCACGGATATCTGGGTATCTGTGGCCGAATTTGAAATCATATGCCAGACAAGCGCTTAATCAGCTCACGCCGATCTCGTCCCAAAATGGAAGGCTCGCTTTTCGATCTTGACTATGCGTAGACGCGTCATGCCAGATAACTTAGTCAAGCAACCGCGGCGAAACAACTCCTTGCACGGGACTTCGCATCTCATCTATGCAGTCCATGCACATATGAAACGTCTGACTCAGTCTCTGTCCGATAGAGCCTTATAGCATTTCAAAACTCAAGGCTGTATACGCACCTTAGTGAGATTATACTAGGCAGTGGTGCATTTCGGGTATACCTATGACAACATCCAAGAGCGGCCTCGAGGCGATACCATACTGATCACGATAGAAGCTGCCATCGGACTGCCCGGTTGCTCAATGGCGAGACGCAGGAGGAGACGGTACAACGAATGTTCAAGGGCGTCCCGCATAGTTCTTTCCCTTGTAAGAAAGCGTAAGAAGCATCCTACACCGGTGCCGACGGCGACGGAATGTCCGAAGCTTCTACAGATCAATCCCGAGTATCGCCATCGCTGTCGTCACGGATTCCTGAAGAGGGAGGTACGTTTCAGCCCTTCCGAGCGTAGTTGAACGCGCTAACGCGGTGATCGTCAGAAGTATGTTCCTTGCAAACGGGGTCACCCTAATGCCGTGGTGTTGGTGCTGGGTAAGGCGATCTTGAATGCCGACTATGCGCATGATTACAGCATTTTGCCGGTCCTCGACCACTAGCATAAATATGAGACTGCGCAACAAGTAGAGCAAGCATTGTCCCGGCTCCTGTCGATATCTCGTCATGTCCGCCCTAGCTCGTCCCCACCTCCCTCCGGTCCCTCGTATCCATGGAAAACCAGGTGGCACCTTCAAAATGCCTCCACTGGATGGCTCCCTGGCTCTCCCTGAGCTGTACGAGTGGCACGCGGAGCACAGTCCTGACCATCCTCTGTTCGTCTTCGCAAGGGAAGATGGCAGCGTTCGCAAACTCTGCTGGCCCGAGGTCTTGAGAGCGGTCTACACCGGTGTCAAGATCATCAGAGACCGTGCGCACTGGCAGCCTGGTATGACCAAAGCGCCGGTTGTGGCTATCTTGTCCAACTCAGGTGAGAGTTTCGTATACGAGATTCAAACGTTGCTGAAGCGCAACATCGAACGTTGAACAGACTCTGTTCCGTATGCGACGACGACAATGGCTATCATGCGGGCCAACTGCACTGCGTTCTTGATCTCTTCGCGCAACTCTCCTGCGGCAGTGGCACATCTGCTCGATAAAGTCGGTGCTAAGCATCTGCTGGTCGGAGATGAGCCCTCCATGCACGGTCTCTGCAAAGAATCACTGGATCTCCTGAAGACGCAGTATTCTGAGGCGACTGTGCCCGAGACGTCCTCGATGCTTGGCTTCGAGGAGCTCTATCTGCCTGTCTCCCAGAGTCCGTCCCGCGAAGACGTTCCGTACGAATACAAGGGTGCCGAGGAGCCTGTTGTGATTTTGCACTCGTCTGGTTCGTAGATGGGTCGATTACTCAGAGCAGTGTTGTCTCACGTACGTATCCCAGGGTCTACGGCCTTCCCGAAGCCCATCGTGATGACAAACCGCCGTCTTAACGAGCACATCCTCTCGCCATGCTTCAGCGAGGTCGACCTGGCAGGGCGCATCATCTCCATGCACACCCTCCCCATGTTTCACGTTATGGGCATGCTGATGACGACCTGGGCTGTGCGTAGTTTTGAGGTGCATGTGTTTCATTCCATGAACTGACCTCTCTGCAGGTCTCGACTGGTTTGATTCCTGGCCTGCCCGCGCCAAAGCATCCCCCGGCCATCTTGACGCCGGACTTGGTTTTGGACCAGGCGAAGGCGACCGGTAGTGACATCCTGGTCACTGTCCCCGCTATAGTGGAGGTATGGCCCGGTTTGCTCGTACAATTCAAATTTGTAACAATATTTATCCAGGCCTGGTCCAAAACACCCGCTAATGTCAAGTACCTTGCTACCCGTCAAGGAATAGTAAGTTACCACTGACACATGCTGATGCAATCGCTTACATTTAAACAAAGGTTTACGGAGGAGGTCCACTCAACAAGGAAATCGGTGACGAGCTCGTTTCTAAAGGGGTAACCCTGGTCAACTTGTATGGCTCGTGAGTATCGGTACCATCTACTTCTCATGCGCTCAGCGTTGTAACCGTGACGGCGTTGCAGAACGGAGACCGGCGCTCAATGTATCTTCATGCCTGGTATGCGTCGACGCTCCCTGCCTTCGCTTTACTATACTAACCTAGTTCCCAGCTCACGTCGGCGACGAATGGGAATATCTCCGGCTCCCAGGGAACGTAACCACCCACATGGCCCCAATGGGCGAAGGGACGTATGAACTCATCGTAATAGTGAGTAGCCATTCTAAGTATGGGTCAGCCGGCAGGATCCATTTACACACGCGCCTTTAGGCGAATGACTTCGGATGTCCGAGCTTACTGAACACCAAGTTCGATGGGAAAGATGCCTATGCTACTTCCGATCTTTTCTTAGAGCATCCGACGAAGAAGGGGCATTGGAAGGTCATCGGTCGCACTGACGATCAGATCATGCACAGCACGGGAGAGAAGGCAAGCCCCTTTCCTTGTCATGCATGGTGGATTCTTTTGACCATACATTACAGACAAACCCGGGACCTCTTGGTATGCGCAAGTAGAATATCCGCATACATCTGTTTGACTCATGCACTCCCTTCAGAGGCCATTATGAATCTAGATCCGCACGTCGCCGCATCGGTCATGTTTGGCCGTGGGAGGTTCCAAGCTGGTATCTTGATCGAGCCGAAGCTGCAGTATCGCTTCGATCCGTCGGATGAAGCGAAGCTGATAGACTTCAGGAACAAGATATGGTAGGGGTCTGGCAGACTGTAGCGAGATTCAACCGCTGACGAATGGTCACAGGCCGACGGTGGAGAAGATGAACGAGTATGCGCCTCAACACTCGAGATTGTTCAAGGAGGTCAGCGCATAGCCACGTAATACCTTACTGTTGCAATGGCGCTAATGCTCTGGGCACAGATGATCTTGGTTGCTTCACCGTCAAAGCCTTTCTTGTACACCGCGAAGAGCACTGTGCGCCGCGGAGCTGTGATCAAGGAATACGAAACTGAGATCAACGCACTCTACGACACCGTCGATGCGAGCGCACAATCCTCCATACCGCCTCCGACCGAGTGGACACTGCCAACCACTACCGAATACGTTCGCACGGTCGTCCACAAAGTGATGACGCATGCGGTGACCGACAATGACGACATATTCCAGCACGGCTGCGACAGGTACGCTAATGTTATGCCCAGGAGAGCGAGCTCTGCTCATGACTGGTCGTATGATATTTTAGCCTGCAGGCTACGTACATCCGCAACACCATCCTCCGCGCCTTCCGTGACACAACAAAAGTGGATACACACAAGATTGTCGGCAGCTTCGTCTACGATCATCCGACCGTCTCTAGTCTGGCTGCATTCGTCTCCTCCGTCGCCCAAGGAACGCATGACTCGGCAACTGCTGGGCTCACCGCGTCTGCTCGCATTCTGGCCATGCAAGCCATGCTGGCTAAATATTCCGCTGACTTCCCGGCTCGGCCTCGAACACTGCTTCCATCACAGCCTGAGCAAGATGCAGTCTTCGTGACAGGGACAACGGGCAGTATAGGGTGCCATATACTTGCTTTTCTCGTGGCCGACCCGAAGGTCGGGCGGGTGTATGCATTCAACAGGCCAGCCAAGACGCAGACGCATCTGCGCGAGAGACAGAAGGCGGCCTTGGTCGAGCGTGGACTCGACGCAAGCATAGCGGATTCGGAGAAAGTAGTGCTTCTGGAGGGAAGCCTGACAGCGGAGAATTGGGGCGTTGGAAAGAACGCGTACGAAGAGGTGTGTGTCTTCGATGTCGGGGTTGATTATCCTGAGCACTGATAAGTATGCATGGGCAGTTGCACAAATCTGTCACGCATATCATCCACAACGGTAGATGTTCAGCAATATTGAGCTATCGCATCGGCTAATTGTTCTGTATTCTGTGTCCAGCGTGGCGTGTCGACTTCGTGATCAAACTGGAGTCGTTTGAGGATAGCATCGCAGGCGTGCGGCGTTTGGTAGACTTCGCTCTGACGTCTCCGTTGCCCCAACCGCCACGGGTGCTATTCGAAAGTTCCATTGGCGTGTTCCAAAGTTGGTCTTTGACACTGCATACTATACTTTAAATATTGACTTTTTCCCCAAGACTCACCCTGCGATGTGATATTCGCAGAGGGACCACTGGAGCCTGATCTTGCGATTGGCACAGGCTATGCAGAGTCGAAGTGGGTCTCCGAGCAGACTCTATACGCAGCAGCATCGAAGACTTCTCTCGACACTCTGGTTGTCCGTGTCGGTCAGGTTTGCGGCGGCCTCGATGGCTTGTGGAACACGCACGAGTGGTTCCCTACTCTCGTGCAAAGCGCAACAAAGTTGGGATGTTTCCCGGACGACGATAAGGTGCGATTGAGCTGTTTTGCTTCGCTATCCATGACAGCTGACTGGTCGGCCCGATATGGTAGGACGTGAACTGGATCCCGCTCGAAATTACTGCAGGAGCGATTGCCGACTTCCGTAACGCTTCGAATCCAACACACACCGTGCACCTCGTGCATCCTCGCCCAGTCTCATGGCATTCTCTCGCGACCGTCGTCTCGTCCGAACTTGGCGTGCCGCTCGTACCTTACGCGGAGTGGCTAGCTAAGCTGGTACATACCGCCCAGACATACGAGCAGAATGGACATGCAGACCCTGAGATTGTGCGCGGCCTGCGCGCCCTACAACTTCTCGGGTTCTTCCAGGCCTTGGCTGAGAAATCGAGCACTGCACGGATGTCTATGGGTTTGCCAGACCTTGAAGTCAAGCAGGCTATAGCAGGGTCGCCGACGCTAGGAGCCCCTGACCTTCGTCAGCTTGGAGGGGCGGACGTCAAGAGGTGGTTGGTGTACTGGAGAAGAGTCGAGCTGTTCTGAGACATTCCCAGTCACGGCTACGCTATATCCATCCTCATAGACTCGATGGGGACTGCTGCATACATATGCCCAGCCTTTCCGGCAACAGGGCTAGAATACACATAGACGTATCGTACTTCATCCAATTATAGTTATTCGGCAGTGAGTTTGTCGACAGGCACAACTATCTGTTGGGTGTAGGGCGCAGCCAGGTATGACCTGCAGTCCCAGCAGTCAGGTGGAGCCCACGCAAAATGAATTTGAATTTTCCGTACTGTCTTTGACCGACCCAAACTGAGGATGAATGTTTGTCTCGTGCCCAACCGATTCTATCCCGCATCCCATCACCGCGGATTAACCGTCTGGGGTATTTCGATAGGCGTACCCTCCATCCCACTTAGCGCCCGCATGTAACGGTCACATTGATCCTATCTTTGATCGCCTTCCAAGCGGCATTAGGTACGCTGAAGTTGTAACTCGTTCAAGAGCGCACCAATTCTCGTCATTTAAATTTTGACTGGCTCTTAATTCCTATGTTTCTGCGTGTAAATTTTGGGAAATGCTGACAGTTCCACGACACTGTCGTGGTGGCGAGCAAGATCAAACGTGCGCCATTCAAGCGCCCAGTAGTCATGCAGCAAATGACTGTATTGGGCACTATCCTCTGTGGTATGCAAATCAAATTACTTGTGCTAGGCACTGCGAATGAAGCGAAATTCTTCGGTCCCTGACTCAAGACAAATATGGAGTCCAATGCAGTTGCGGTTACGCCGCATTGGTCATAGAAATGAATGTGTCGCGACCCATTCCCTGTACAGTGGGTGCGTACTACGTGACTGTCGGCTTGGGGGGTCTTCCGACCACTCTGACAGGGCACATCAAACCCACTGCTACACCATCGTGTCTCATGATCTTGCGGCGAGTCGCTGGGAGAAGACTTTCCCGGGAAGTCGCTGTTAATCCGCTGTTGAGCGCAGTTACATATTGCTAATTGCTACTTCAACATTTTTGGCAATATATTGGTGTCTATAGCGCTATCATAAGACTTCCAAATCAGGAGGAGCACAATGACGGTCTAATTCAGTCCTCATGCTCCCCAAAGAACACATTCAAGCTGAGGTTGTCCCTCCGCCGCTTCCCAACGCGTATAGTTTGGTCATGCAAATGGCAGCATAATGACATCTGTTTTGCGGTGAGCAGTCCCATTTGAATAATAAATGCTCCAAATTATCGAAGCTGTCATCAGACATGGAAGATACTTCAAGGACAGATGATTACAGACGTCTTTACTTCCCCTTGGGTTGTGCCAAATGGTGGTATCCACCGGCAGCATGCAGTTTCGGATACTCGACACCTCTTGCTGCTCCTAACGGCACGTTTCACAAACATGATAGAAACAATACATTTCAGGCGCATGATGAAGTGAGGCCATATAAGATATCCCGCCAGTTGCTTTCCCCTACCCGTATTCTTCTACCTGAAGGTTCTGAGATGTCAACGCCCTCTAGGTTTCTTCACGCTTCCATCTCTCAGATTCATGGACAGTCGTCCACTACGTTCCGACCACCCCCGCTCGATGGTTTGCTGCTCATACCAGAGCTCTGGGAATGGCATGCGCGGTACTCTCCAGATCATCCGCTTTTCGTTTTTGCAGATGAGGGTGGCATTATCCGTCGACTATGCTGGCCCGAGGTGGTGCGAGCCATCCACACCGGTGCTAAGATTATCAGAAATCGCACGAATTGGAAGGCCGGCACAGCTGAATCTCCTACTGTGGCTATTCTGGCAAACTCAGGTGATATCCGTCTCTGTGAACTACACAATTGCCATTGATACTGCGGCCCTATTCAGACTCAATCTCATACGCGACAACCCTAATGGCTATTATTCGCGCTGGGTACACAGGCTTCCTCATTTCTACGCGTAATTCTCCTGCGGCGATCGCACATCTGCTGAACATTGTCGGAGTCCAACATCTCCTTATCGGACGTGAACCGTTGGTCTGCGAGCTTACCACCAAGTCGTTGAATATACTACGGGCGAGATATCCATGCGCGCACGTTCCTGAGACGTCACTCGCGCTGATTTTCGAAGAGCTCTATCTGCCCAACTCAGAAACCGTTTCTGCTGATGATGTGCCCTACGAGCGTCAAAAACTCGAAGACCCTATCATTATTTTACACACGTCCGGTTTGCGCCTTTGATTTGATTTGCCTATGACCGTAACCGAATGCTTATGTCCCAGGTTCAACGGCATTTCCGAAACCGATTACGCTCACACATCGTCGCGCCATTGAGATCATCATTACACCATGCTTCGGTGAGCGTGATCTTGCAGGTATTGTAGTCTCAATGCACGTCCTGCCCATGTTCCATATCATGGGCATGCTCTTTACAATGTCGGCTGTATGTACAGTATTATTCATGTCCATCAGATATGATATCCAGCGCTAACAGTCAGTGAAAAATAGGTTTCGTGTGGCTTCATTGTCAGTATGTTTGCACCGAGGTCGCCTGCGCCAGTACCCACATCGGACAACATCGTCGATAGTTTTAAGGCAACACAGTGTGATCTCATATTTACTGTCCCCTCTATGATTGAGGTACGTACAGAGTATGATTTTTCTGAAGTGATTGCTCATTGCTATTGATAGGTTTGGTCACATAATCCAGACTATATCAAGCTGTTTGCTACTCGCATGGGAATTGTGAGCCTCTTCGCTGTTGTGAATGTTGTGGATGATGATGGAGCTCGTTCAGGCCTTCGGAGGCGGACCGCTCAATAAAGAGGTTGGTGACTCGCTCACTGCTCGGGGTGTTACCCTGTTCACTTTATATGGCGCGTGCGTGCTTTAACTACCTTTGCGTGCCCATGTGCATCTTTACGAGAATGTCCTTCAGTACCGAGACCGGTGCAGCATGTATGGTGTTTGCTGGTATGCCTTCCTCATACTTTTAATGGGTATACATACAAACCTCTTGCAGCGAATGTCGGTGGTAGCTGGGATTATTTCAGATTCCCACCGCATATGACTGCAAAGATGGTGCCATCGGGCGAAGGAACGTTCGAGCTTGTCATCGTGGTATGTCCCAGTTTTGGATATGCGCGTCGTTAAACACCGACGATGAATCATTGCAGGCGAATGAATACGGATGTCCTAGTGTCGTGAATACCACGATCGACGGGCTGGATGCATATGCTACTTCTGATCTTCTTATCGAGCACCCGACAAAGGCAGGCTACTGGAAGGTTATCGGACGCACCGATGACCAAATCATGCATAGCACTGGAGAAAAGGTAAACATGTACTGATCTCCACTCTTATATATTGTTGTGACGAAATCTTCCTTTAGACGAACCCAGGACCTCTCGGTGCGCACACACATAGACATCGCAGGACTGCAGGCATATTTTTGCTTTATAGAGGGCATCATGAACACGGACCCTCATGTCAGAGCATGCGTCATGTTTGGCCGTGGGCAATTTCAGGTCGGGATCCTGATCGAGCCTCAACCCGGATTCGTACTCGACCCATCAGACGAAGATTCATTGACAAGCTACAGGAATAAGATCTGGTAAAGAACTACATGCATATGGCGATGGCAGTGAATACTGAGGAACCTGAGTCAGGCCAACTGTCGAAAAGATGAACACATATGCGCAGCAGCATTCAAGGCTATTCAAAGAGGTCAGATCATAGCTCTGCTTCGCACGGCAAGAAATGGACGTGAAGTGTTCGCCTATAGATGATCTTAGTCGCGAAACCATCCAAGCCGTTCTTGTACACTTCTAAGAACACTGTCCGCCGGGGCGCTGTCATCAAGGAATATGAAGACGACATAGATGCGCTGTACGACGCGGTTGATTTGAGCGCACAAACCTCCGTGACCTCTCCGCATGAGTGGAGTCTTACCACCGAGATTGACTATGTCCGTCTTGTTGTGCACAAAGTTATAGCACATTCTGTGATGGATGATGACGACATTTTCCAGCACGGATGTGACAGGTGTGTCAATGATCCGCACTAGGGCATGCAATCAACGGCTGAATCAATACCAGCCTGCAGGCCACGTACATTCGCAACATTACTCTCGGTGCCCTCCGTGACACAACAAAGGTGAACACACGCAAGATCAGCGACAGCTTCGTCTACGACCATCCGACCATTTCTAGACTGGCTGCATTTGTCTCTTCCGTCGCCCTGGGAACGCACGACGCAGCGGCAATGGGAGTTAACCCATCTGCTCGCATTCTGGCCATGCGAGCTATGCTTGCCAAATGTTCCGCTGATTTCCCAGCGCGGCCTCACACACTGCTTCCATCACAGCCTAAGCGAGATGCGGTCATCGTGACAGGGACAACGGGCAGTATAGGGTGCCATCTGCTTGCTTTGCTCGTGGCCGACCCAAAGGTCGGGCGAGTGTATGCGTTCAACAGGCCAGCCAAGACGCAGACGCATTTGCGCGAGAGACAGAAGTCGGCCTTGGTCGAACGTGGACTCGACGCAAGCATAGCGGATTCGGAGAAAGTGGTGCTTCTGGAGGGAAGCCTGACAGCGGAGAATTGGGGCGTTGGAAAGAACGCGTACGAAGAGGTGTGTGTCTTCGATGTCGGGGTTGATTACCCTGAGCACTGATAATATTTGTGGACAGTTGCATAGATCAGTCACGCATATCATCCACAATGGTGAATATTGTGCATCTTGGAACCGTGGCGTTGACTAACTGGATTGTGAACAGCATGGCGTGTCGACTTCGTAATCAAACTGGAGTCATTCGAGGATAGCATCGCAGGTGTGCGGCGTTTGGTGGATTTTGCGCTGACATCTCCATTGCCCCAACCACCACGGGTGCTGTTCGAGAGCTCCATTGGCATCTTCCAAAGTTTGTCCATAGTCTTGGCATGTTCCATTCGTATGTTGACCGTTCTCTCAGACTCGCCCTGCGATGTGAAATTCGCAGAAGGGCCGAGTGAGCCCGATCTCGCAGTCGGCACAGGATACGCAGAGTCCAAATGGGTCTCCGAGCAGATCCTCTATGCAGCAGCATACAAGGCTTCTCTCAACGCGCTGGTCGTCCGTGTGGGACAGGTTTGCGGTGGCCTCAATGGCGCGTGGAATGTGCACGAGTGGTTCCCTACCCTCGTGCAGAGCGCACTGGAGCTGGGATGCTTCCCAGACGACGACAAGGTGTGACTATGATTTGACTCTATTGTCCGAGGCAGTTGACCGGTAGACTGGATAATGTAGGGCGTGAACTGGATCCCGCTCGAGGTTGCTGCAGAGGCGATTGCCGACTTCCGCCACGCTGCGAATACAATGCACACCGTACACCTCGTGCACCGTCGCCCGGTCTCGTGGCACTCTCTCGCGACTGTCGTCTCATCTGAGCTTAGCGTCCCACTCGTGGCGTACTCAGCATGGTTGGCTAAGCTGGAACATACGATGCAGACACACGAGCACACCGGGCATGGAATTACTCAGATTGCGAGAAGCCTGCGTGCCCTGCAGCTTCTGCCGTTCTTTCGGGGGATAACTGAGAAATTGGGCGCCACGCGAATGTCAATGGGTCTACCAGACCTTGAGGTCAAGCAGGCTATGGCGGGGTCGCCGACGCTAAGAGCTCCTGACCTTCGTCAGCTTGGAGGGGAGGATGTCGAAAGGTGGTTGGCGTACTGGAGGAAAGTCGGCCTTTTCTGAGATGCATTTCTCGTCGTTCATCTCGCAATGTATAATGTACCAGAAAGCCATGTTCATCTGAGAAGCCACTAACAAGACAGCCGATGTATCATTTGAAGGAATCCAGTGGCTGAGTGAACGACTCTTGGAATGGTCTTCGCAACAAACGAATATTCTTTCGGACCCGTTGATAAAGCTTAAAGGTTGTGAAAGATGAGGCTGCAGTGGCGTCTTCCGGAAGGCACCGAAGGCGTTGCACCGATCTCGGGGGTAGACCTACTCAGTGGTATGTCCGGCTCAGTGTAGCTAATATTGCTGTCACCACGGTTTCAGATAAGATGCGAAGGAGATCCTCTGCACATTGGCGGGCCGAACCCGCTCAACACTCTGCTCATCTGCGCGGAGTATGTCCGCGGCGCGCGGCGGTGAAGACGTGCGAGAATGGTTCGTCGGCTTCGTCCAGAAGTTCGTGGCGCAACGCCGCGGAGCACGGAAGACAAAGGCGAGGCTAGGACTGCCGCCCTTGCGAGTTCTGGGGCTTAGGGCAGAAGCTGGCAACCACAGCAATGGCAGTGCAGCAGCCTCGTGCACATATATGCAAATCGAAGAGAAGCGCACGCTGAACAAAGCGACAGTGGTGTCCACGTCTTTCTCCGGATGCTGCCCCATGAGTTTCTCTCTGCATTGTCACAGGCGGAGGCTAATCTGGGCTATTCATCCGGGCCGCAAGGTAATGATCCGTTCTCGGCACGGTAAGTAAGGGCAAGCTGGCGGTGCGCGGAAGAATATAGGATGATGGCAGGGAAGTCGCAATATCAATGCTGCATGCATAACGATTCGGACCTTTGCGCATGATGATACCACAGACGGACTCAAAGAAGTCCCCTGGGTCTGCTGGGATCTCGAAAGTCACGGAAGCTTACTAATCAGTTGGCGCGCCCCTCAATGTCCGGTGCTGTCAGATCATGACACGTTTTTATATAGTGGCTGAAGCGCTGATATCGAGAGGACGCTCACTGCTTATAGTAACAGAGCGATTGTATCATGTCAGCTTGAGGCGTCCCGGGCGGAAGACCGCCCGTCAAATAGTTCCGCGGGCAAGAAGGATCGCGAAGTTCTGCAAGAATGAAGCAACTTGAGGTGTGGTCGTCAAGGGAAATCGAGTCCGTAGGGGTGGCGAATCTGCTCTCAGAGGATGCTGATTTTGTCATCCAAGTCTACCAAGTGATTGTCGCCGGCCGAGTCATGCTGTACATTGATCAGACACGCGACTTGTGTTCGGTTCCGGCACGTCAACTACCAAGATGAGAGGGGCCAGGACGACGGAGGCAGCGTGGGTTGAGGTCCCACACGGTCAGGCTACATCCGCTCGGTGGGACTCGGAGGTTGTGCTGGCAGAAACCTTCCATAAATTGATATAGGCCAACATGAACAGGGATTGAGGACGATGGATATTTCTAGCCGATTCGTAGTGCAAGTGCATAGTCCTGCGTGATCACTGATTGAAGCTCGGGAGCTGTCTGCTGGAAACCTTGTGAGATGACAGATTGAAGGCAAACGCCCGATCACATAAGCGTGGCCATCAAAGCAGCCAAGTTGGGCAGTTTGTATTGCATCCTCTTCTCTGGAGCGCATACGCCCTTCCGTGCCATACCAGCATGTTTGATATGTACGTAAGTCGAGTCTATGAATACACTGCCACGTTGAATGGAAATATCGCGACCATCTGCACCTCGCTGGTTGGTGCATATATCTGCTCCCCGGTCAGGACTACCCGCGACGCGGCTCAGCATCTGTCTTTGGCCGTATCTATATGCACGGCTATACACCAATATAGCACTTCCAGCATCCCGCTGCAGATAGGTATGAATTTCATTTTCTCTCAGGCGTCCCGAAGAAATCCCTGATCACGATGCATTGACGGGTCATTACATGGAGTAGCGTATAAATTCGCGCCCCGCGCCCGCGCCTGTACTACTGCGCCTGCCAGTGTCCCCCTCATGCCCTCGAGCCGCTCATAGCACGCAACAGAAAGCACAGAAGAGCATGCTCAACTCCCGCCTGCCCCGCGGATCCCAGCCCGACTATGATGGCGAGCTCCCCCGCACCAACGGTTTGCACCAGAACAAGCCTCCCTTCACCCGCCTCACCCGGCGACATTTCAGATTCGCCGTCATCGCGCTCCTCGTGATCGCCGCCGTCCCCCTCGTCCTCCGCCTGCACGCCCCGCTCCGCCGGCGGTTTGCGGGGCCGGCAGAGCCCATGGGCGCGGACGCGCAGGAGGACACTTCTGAGAAGCCGCCGCTCTACGGCGAGTGGCATCAGTACGAGCAGGACATCTCGCGGAGACAGCACTTCCCCCCGAACGCGAAGTACCTCTTCACGTCGACGCACACCCGAGGTATGTGGCGTTTAGTCGTTCGGGCGATGTGTTCTGGAGGTTGTGGCGATGCAGCGCGTGAACGAGTGCGCATTCTCTGACTGCCTTTGTGGGAGGCGTGAGAGAGAATGCCGCGACGTTCGGTCGTCGATCGATCACAGCCGAGGGCGCACATACTATGGCGTGTCATGCTGGGCACACGACCTGATCGTCTCGTGGGAGCGTACCCAGACGCGTCACTGCGGTCTCGCAGGCCGAGCCGTACTTGGCTCCCGGTTCCCCTTGGGGCTTGGGGGCCGCGATCACCAAGGCCGTGTCACCCGCAGTAGCCTATCGTGTACTAATGGATGTATGTCTTATCCAGGCGCGGGATGGGGGAATGCGATGCAAGAGCTGATAATGCACTCGTACCTCGCGTACCGCAGCGGACGAACGTAGGTCTAATTTGGCTCCTTTTGTAGACTGACCCAATACGCGTCTTGGACGCAGATTTACCTGGTACAACTACACTTGGAATGACGACGGCTCCGATTATACGCTCTACAACGGCAAGCCCATACCTTCACGCATCCCCATGTCGGCGCTGCTTGGCGGTGAGTCCGCTTCCCCATTTTGTCTCATCACTCATCTCTGCAGACCTTACCTGACCCCACCCATCATCCATCAGGTCCAATTGTGGGCGAGCCATACCACACGGACCCCACCGCGCCGCAGCCCGCGTCGATATCAGAGCAGTACTACCGCGAGATCTGCCCTGAGAGTGAACGCCGCAAGATCGACAACGGAGACATCGTCGCGCAGCTCGGCGGTGGGTACTCGGCGACGGCGCTGCTCGACAAGTGGGTCGAGGTCATGGCCGAGACGGACGCGCGCTGCGTCGAGATCCCGTACGAGAGTGTTCCGCTTTTCGACTTCTGGTGCGTATCCGCATGTGTTCACATGGCCGCCACCCATGTGCCCTAGCATGCTGACGCACATACACGCCAACAGGATCATGGGCGACGCGGGGCGCCTGCTCAACGCCTGGGACGGGCTCGCCGCATCGCCGGTGCTGCGCGAGTTCCGCTGGTCGCCCCTCGTCGAGCTCGCGTTCGACACGAACCGCGAGACGATCTCGCCGGCCCAGTTCTCCGCGCCGTACCTGACGTCGCTGCCCGCGGACCTGGGGCCGCGCGCGAACCCCAGCGCAACGCGCTACGCGCCGCTGCCCGGGCTGCTCGCGATGCACATCCGCCGCGGGGACTTTGCGGGGCACTGCGAGCACCTCGGGCGGTGGTCGTCGCCGTGGGTGGGGTTCAACTCGTTCGCGGCGCTGCCGGACGTGCTCGACACGGGGCGGCTGCCGAGCGACGAGGCGGCGCGCATCGAGCTGTACCGGACGCACTGCTTCCCGAACATCGCGGAGATCGTCGTGCGGGCGGAGGCGCTGCGCGTGGCGGAGGCGGAGGGCGGGCGCGGGGAGCTGCGCGACGTGTACGTGATGACGAACGGGCCGGTGGAGTGGGTGGCGGAGCTGGAGGCGGCGCTGAAGGAGACGGGGCACTGGCGGCACGTGGCGAGCAGCCGCGATCTGCTGGTGAACCGGGAGCAGAAGTACGTGAAGCAGGCCGTGGACATGCTGATCGGGCAGCGCGCGCAGGTGTTCGTGGGTAATGGGGTGAGTGTCGTTTCTTGCGTCCTAGTGACATGTGCTCATCGAGGTTGGACGGACATAGTGGTCGAGCTTGACAGGGCTGGTCAGCATGCTGCGCATGGGAAATGGGATCAATCCCAAGCAGACACGGATGTTGTGATGCTATTGGTGTGTGCTTATTTATTTCAAGGGGACTCTTGGGTCACTAGGGTATTTTACACCATGCTGTTGAAAAATATTGTACGCACGTCATGATTCCACCTTACAATTACACCAATGTGATAGGTACGCGGGCACCGAATTCAACCTCAATATCTTCGAGAACATTTGTTGATATGATGAAAATGTCCGGGCGCTCACGGCGTCATCATCAAAGCAGACCGACCTTCCTCCAATACGCAAGCCACCTTTTGACGTCCTCCTCTCCCAGCTGACGGATGGTGTGATCCGCGAGCGTCGGTGATCTCGCGACAGCCTGCTCAATCGAGAGGGCTGGCATGCCCATCGCCATCCGCGCGATATCCAGCTTACCCGCCACACCCCGGAAGAACGGCAGCAACTGTAGCGTGCGTAGGTCTCGATTGTTGTCCTGTTCTGTGTTGCCCAGACCGTCCCGCTTGTCCACCTGATATGCCTGCTCCAGCTTAGCCAGCCACTCCGAGTATGGCACGAGTGGGACGGCGAGCTCGGATGCGACGGCGCTCGCGAGAATGTGCCACGGGACCGGGCGTGGGTGCACGAGATGCACGGTGCGTGTTGTATTTGAGGCGTGGTGGCTGAAGTCGACAATCGCCCCTGCCGCGATCTCGGCCGGGACCCAATTCACACCCTAGGAAATTGGGTGGTCCAGTCAAGTATGTTGGGCTGGGATGTCAGGCAACTCGACCGCACCTTGTCGTCGTCTGGGAAACATCCCAGTCTCAGTGCGCTCTGTACGAGGGTGGGGAACCACTCGTGCACGTTCCACGCGCCGTCCAGGCCACCGCAAACCTGTCCCACGCGGACCACCAACGCGTTGAGAGAAGTCTTGGATGCTGCTGTATAAAGGATCTGTTCGGAGACCCATTTGGACTCTGCATAGCCTGTGCCGGCCGCGAGATTGGGCTCAATCGGTCCTTCTGTGAATACCACATCGCCGGGCGAATCTTAAAGAAGTCAGCCTGCGGAGTACAACGTGCAATGTCACGGACGAACTTCTCAAAACACCGATGGAACTCTCAAACAGCACTCGTGGCGGTTGGGGCAATAGCGAGGTCAGCGCAAAATCCACCAACTGCCGCACACCTGCGACGTTAACCTCGAACGACTCCAGTTTGGTCACGAAGTCGACACGCCACGCTGAATGCAGATCAGTTAGTCGATGCGATAGCTCAATATTGCTGAATATCTACCGTTGTGTATGATATGTGTGACAGATTTGTGCAACTGTCCACAAATACTTATCAGTGCTCAGGGTAATCAACCCCGATATCGAAGACACACACCTCTTCGTACGCGCTCTTCTCAAGGCCCCAATGTTCTGCTGTCAGGCTTCCCTCAAGAAGCATTACCTTCTCCGAATCCACTATGCCTGCGTCGAGTCCACGGTCGACCAAGGCCGACTTCTGTCTCTCGCGCAAATGCGTCTGCGTCTTGGCTGGCCTGTTGAATGCATACACCCGCCCGACCTTCGGGTCGGCCACGAGCAAAGCAAGCAGATGGCATCCTAGACTACCCGTCGTCCCTGTCACGAAGACTGCATCTCGCTCAGGCTGTGATGGAAGCAGCGTTTGAGGCCGGGCGGGGAAGTCAGCGGCGTATTTCGCCAGCATAGCTCGCATGGACATGATACGAGCAGATGCTGTGGTCCCAGCAGTTGCCGAGTCATGCGTTCCCTGAGCGACGGAGGAGGCGAATGCAGCCAGACTAGATATGGTCGGATGATCGTAAACAAAGCTGTCGCCGATCCTGCGTGTGTCGATCTTTGTTGTCTCACGGAGGGCACGGAGGATGATGTTGCGGATGTATGTAGCCTGCAGGCTGATATTTATTCAGGTTTGAAATGCATGCCGTAGTGCAGATTGTTGACACACCTGTCGCATCCGTGCTGGAACACATCGACACTGTCCGCCACCGCATGCGTCATCACTTTGCCTACGACCGTACGGACGTATTCGGTGGTGGCTGGCAGCGCCCAGTCGGTCGGAGGCTGTATAGAAGACTGTGCGCTCGCATTGACGGTGTCGTAGAGATCAGCTATCTCATCCTCATAGTCTTGGATGATAGCGCTTCGTCGAATGCTATGCTTGGCGGTATACGAGAACGGCTTCGTTGATCTAGTGACCAAAATCATCTATATGTGTAGTGTCGGCGAAGTCATTTCATAAACAAAAGCCACTCGCGTACCTCCTTGAACAACCTCGAATGTTGGGGTGCGAATTTGTTCATCTTCTCGACTGTGGGCCTGATGCAATGCTTTCAACGTCCTGCCCGGCAACATACTAGTGTGCAATTTTACCATATTCTGTTCCTGAAATCCGACAGTTTCCCCTCGTGCGATGGATCGAATACATGGTCGGCTTTAGGATCGATCAGCACCCCCACTTGAAAGCGACCACGGCCAAACATTAAGGATGCCGAAACATGAGGGTCCGAATTCATGATCGCCTCTATAGAGCGCAGGATAAGTCAATTTACCAAATTACTGTGTTTATAGATGCACCCAGAGGGCCCGGATTGGTCTGCGAAATCATAAGCATCTGGGCTGGCGTGCACATACAAATATCTACCTTCTCTCCGGTACTATGTATAATCTGGTCATCAACACGTCCGATGACCTTCCAATAACCTGATTTCGTCGGATGCTCTACGAAAAGATCAGATGTAGCATAGCCGTCAACCCCGTCGACTTTGGTATTCACGACACTCAGGCACCCATATTCGTTCGCCTTGAGGGTGTGGGTGCATGTGAACCTCATTAGCGTCAATTACAAGGGAAGTAAAAAATGACACATACGAGCATGACAAGCTCGAAGGCCCCCTCGCCTGATGGTATCATCTTTGGAGATCTGTGGCGCGGGAATTTTAAATACTCCCAATCGCGACCAACCTCCGCTAGGAAGCGTGTCACTGAAGGCATGCTGGACCGTGGTGTGAGTAAGCGTACCAGGCAACATCGGAGACATGGGTCCAGATTCTGTGCTGGAAACTCTACAGTGAGTGACTGCGCCAGTGCATACAGGCGAACAATCTATACTCACGCGCCGTACATAGTGAAAAGAGTGACCCCTTGCGCGGCAAGGTGATCGCCGATATCCCGGTTGAGCGGAGAGCCGCCGGACAGCTGTGATTGTCGTCACTTTTGCATGAATCATAAAGAGTGGGTTTTAGCAAGTCCTCACGATTCCCTCCCGAGTGGCGAGGAACTTGACGTAGTCTGGATTGCGCGACCAGGCCTTTTTGATACTAATTATGAACGCTGACAGCATTTGAATGCGATAAGTGTGTACCTCGACCATGGAAGGAACGGCTAGTATGAGATCACTGCTAGTAGCCTTGGCCATTTCTAGGACATTCTCCGGCGTAGATACCAGCACAGGTGATCGCGGTGAAAACACGCCGAGAATCCAACCACAGGCAGTCTATTCAACCCCAAGATCAGACGCTTTTGCGCGATAATGGCACACTACCGTCACTTGCAGTATAAGCAGCGAATATCATTCCCATAGCGTGGAACATCGGCATGGCATGCACAGAGATGATGTGGCCGGCCAAATCGCGTTCGCTCCAGCTTATGGAGCTGACCCTTTCAAGGAGGCAGCGAGTTGTAAGCGTGATTGGTTTCGGGAACGCAGTAGAACCTGCGAAATCCTTGTCAAACGACAATTTCTAAGTGCCCAGTAGTACAAACCAGACGAGTGCAAGATCACAGCAGGTTCCTTGGCACCCTTGTATTCGTACGGAACGTCTTCGCGGGATGGACTCTGAGAGACAGGCAGATAGAGTTCCTCAAAACCGAGCATCGTTGACGTCTCGGGCACAGTTGCCTCAGAATACTGCGTCTTCAAGATATCCAGTGATTCTTTGCAGAGACCATGCATGGAGGGTTCATCTCCGACCAGCAGATGTTTAGCACCAACTTTGTTGAGCAGATGTGCCACCGCCGCAGGAGAGTTGCGCGAAGAGATCAAGAAAGCCGTGCAATTGGCCCGCATGATAGCCATTGTCGTCGTCGCATACGGAACAGAGTCTGTTCAACGTGCGATATTGCGCATCAGCAGCGTTTATATCCCATATACAGAACTCTCACCTGAGTTGGACAAGATAGCCACAACCGGCGCTTTGGTCATACCAGGCTGCCAGTGCGCACGGTCTCTGATGATCTTGACACCGGTGTAGACCGCTCTCAAGACTTCAGGCCAGCAGAGTTTGTGAACGCTGCCATCTTCCTTTGCGAAGACGAACAGAGGATGGTCAGGACTGTGCTCCGCGTGCCACTCGTACAGCTCAGGGAGAGCCAGGGAGCCATCCAGCGGAGGCATTTTGAAGGTGCCACATGATTTTCCGTGGATCTGAGGGACAGGAGGAAGGACAAAGCGATTGGGGGAAGACATAAGATGTTAGTCTGGCCGATGTGAGTGTGTAGAGAGCTTGACAGCCTGCAAAGTGCCCTCTTGGTCTTATCTAACACAATTTCTACACGAAGTTAGGTTCTGTCTTGCAAGGCGCGCAAGGCACGCAAGGCACAATACGAGCAGGAAATCTTATCGGAAGGCAGTCATGACGGCGAAGATCACGAAAACTTGGTTTCAAATGACGAGGAATCGCCACGCCTGCTGCCTTCGCCTCTCTTCAGGATGTTTGTCCATGGCCTCCCTATAAGTGAAGATGAAGACGTTGAGTATTAATAATTCAAGTCTACAGATGAACATCAGCCACGAGCACGTAAGCAGGTACGTAGGATCTAGTCTCCTCTAGGCAGCCACAAATGCCAGAGCGCCCTTTCTGAGTGATTGGAGGATGGCCGCTCTAAGTGCGCTTCAAAACGCGCTCCCCAGAAAGACACCATTTTGAGCATACCGGCCCTTGCCGGTTGATGGCCGAGCCATGCCGGCTGGCCGGGACAATCTCGAGACTCGTCGGCTCTGCCGCTCTCTGGTACCAGCAACCTCTCTGCCAGTGAGGTTCTCCTCGCTGCTATTACGGCTCTCAACGTCGCGCGAGGAGGGTGGACAATGAGAGTTATAAGTGTTCCTAAGTGAGCAGGTGTATTTTTTGTGCTCCCCATCGCTGGGTCAGACTCGACTGTCTCAGACTCTCAACTTGCGGAAATTCAAGATGCAACTGCTAGACTGAACAATACATGGTGTAGAAGTTTCCACTCCGAGCCTTCGGAGGATGCAATGCGATGGGTCCGCGTTGTGTACATAGATCACGACGGCGGAGATTAACCTGCTTACCTAAGGCAAAATCGCGTCTTACTGTCTCAACCCCGCTTGAACCAGACTAGTAGGATCCTTATCGAGATCTGATTCTGAACCCAGCGCAGCCAGCAACCTCAGGAAATGGCATTCATCGCACGATGCCGTCACCCGCGCCAGAGCCTTGTCGGGGCAGTCATCTCCCAATATATTGTATCCGTCCCCTTACAAGATGCTCATATAGTAAATACAACAGCCAGGTATGACGCGAGGAAATTATCCGCTCTGCGGTGATTCACAAGTACGCATGCCTATACCTGCGCCAAGCAATGGCGCCGAATGGTGCTACAGGAACGGCGGTCTGTGTTACTGAATTAATAGATATGACCAAGTCTGTTTATAGCTTCCGCTGTGCGAACGACGATATCATGTCAATCATCCGCTTGATGTACGGATCCATGACGCCAGCGCTTGCCCACCGCCGGTTGTACGTGAAATTGTAATTCAACCTCCCGTTGAATGTCCAGAGGTGAGCGATTACGATCGCGGGGTTGCACTTCTGGTTGATTGTTAAGTCCTGAACATGGATCTTACCGCTACCTCGGGATTGCGCATGCGCCACAACGTCTGCTCCTTTGCTAACCGGCGCGACTGCCGGTAAGGACGACGGAATCAGCTTGTTCAGGTTGCCAGTGCTGCTAAACAATGGCAGGAACGGGATCGCATCGAGGTCTGAGGGGGAGCGAGCGAGTGCGTCGATTGCCTTTTGACAATCGACCAGGTAGTGCCGGATGAGATGCCAGAAGTGTTGTGAGTCGACAACATTTGCATGGCCATCCTTATACTGCCTCGCTACTTCAAGGATAGCGTCCTCGAGGTCACCGTGTTTCGTGTCGAGGAGGTTGGTCGACGGCGCATGGACAAAGATGGGATAATGGGACATGCGGACGGCGACTCCGCGCTTGTCGCTACGTGCACGCGACCACAGGTCGATCGGTACATGTATTTTCATGACGCCACCCTGAGGGACGGGACGGCCGACACGCTGGAGCTCCTGGATCGTCGCAATGACCATAACGGACGCGACAAATTGCGTCACGGTCACGTGGTGCTTCTTGCACGCGTCCACGATCGCACGCGTCTCCTCCGTCGACCACGAGTGCCGCGCCGAATACGCCTCGATCTCATTCCCCTTCAACGTGCCGTCGGGAAAGATACCATTAATAAGCTTCACGAGTGACAAATTGTCAGATTCTAGCCGCTACTCATACGTCAACGGGCTTACCTCGCCTTCACCTCCTGCCATCAGTTCTTTGTATGCCTGCCTTCCTTTACACTTCTCTTCCTTTGACGATGCTTCCGGCTCCGGGAGGAGCCTTTCACATGGCTCTGGCAGTGTCGGGTTGGGATCGGCAAAGTATTCATCCAGCTCGGCCTCCGCGCGCCCAGGATTGGCGAGTAGCTCCATGAACTCCCCCACGACATCGAACATGCCTAAACCGTCCACCGTGAAGTGAGTGGACTGAAAGCCCATCGCATACTGACTGCCTGTCCCAGACCCTGACGGCGACCGGATCCACACTGCACTGTAGAGCTTATGACGGGGATCAATAGCATCTACGAGCGCGACGCCGCGCCAGCGAGCTTCTAACGCGTCAATCGCCGCTTGCCGGTCGTCTGCATCGCGGAACTTGAGGTGCATTCGCGACTCGATAAGCGCATGCGCTTTCGTGAGAGGAGGTAGGTACACAAACGACGGCCCAGCGGGTGTCGTCTGAACGCGAGCCGCGAGAAGCGGGTGTCGCACACGGAGAGCAGCCCAGGTAAGCACGATCTGCTCTGTCCTAATCGGAGGCAAATCTTCTGTGCTGATTGCGGCGATGGTGAACGGGTCCGCGCACCCGCGATATCCGCGAACGCTGACGAAGTACCGCTCCTGGAGGCCAAATGGACGAGTGACGACCTGGCTGGGCTCGGGTGGTCGTCCCACCTTCGACTTTGGGACGATGAGTGCCGGCTCTACTCCCACGCGTTCAGAGAAGACCTCAGTCTGATAGTTACGTGTATGCAGATCTCGGACGGCGCGTCCAGCACACCGAGCGTGAAGCTGCGTACGCCGCAGGGCTGCCGATCTTCCAATACAGGACGAGGAAGCAAGCGTCCCCTGGAGGCCCGCGGGTATACTATGAGAACGAAAAGCAGCAAGGACGGGACCAGACATCTCTGGAGGTGTCGAACGTCGAACGCAGATACCAGGTGAGTTTCGCTACCTACCGAGTTTCACTGCACGCCAATATATCTGTCTGTGATGTATTTCCGTGATATCGCACGGCCTCAAGATGGCTAGTGACAGCCTATTTTGACGTCCTCCGCTGGAAAGCCGGGCGTTCACTCTATGCGCGCGTCAGGTTGTAGCGCGGCTCCAAAGCGCCTGCAACGGGCATCACGTCCTGAACATCGTTGATGGCATCTACAATAAACAGATGTGATGCAAATGATCCGACAGTGTCGCGAAAACTTGAGGAACAGGGCAACCACCGCGAATTTGCACTCTCCGGAAATTGCAGGCACGAGGGTTGCAAGGGAACTCAAGAAGGGCGCAAAAGGCCAGAATCCTCGTGAGCCTCTGAGGATCCACCCCCCGACTACGACACTGAACATTATGCAGCCCGAACGAGACTTTGTTGAGTTTGAAGCCGATGACAAGGAGAATCCTCGCAGGTGCTACACTGCTTTTTTGTTCTCACTTTCAAAGCTCAGTCTGTCCCTTGTAGGTGGCACCCGCTTCTCAAGGGTTTCATCATTGTCTGGATATGCTTCAACGCATTGACCGTCACTTGCTATGCATCTACCTACTTGGATGCCGTTCCCTATATCCAAGAGCTTTTCCACATTGGTTCCACGGTCGCTAAACTGGGCTTCACGTTCTACGCCGGGGCATGCGGTTTGGGGCCATTGTTCTTAGCCCCACTCTGTGAACTCTACGGACGCAAATGGGTGTACGTAGGCAGTGCTCTAGGCTGGACAGGTGAGAACTCCTACTGCGAGAACGGGCGTAGACTTATCAACATACCTCCATTCCGTTAGCATTCCAAGTCGGCGCTGCGTGTGCCGAGAACACGGCTACGATCCTGATCTGCCGCTTCTTCGCGGCCCTTCTCGGGACTGCGTCCTTCTCCAATGCCGCAGGATCAATCCACGATCTCAGCGTCCCAGGCCTATTCCAGTCCTCCGCGACCATGCTGTTCTGTATGGCATTGTTTATGGGGCCAGGTCCGTACCGCCGCTCTGCACCCGCATCTGCCGCTCGCTAACGCGCCGCGACTCCCGCTGCAGTGATTGGGGTGAGCCGTGGATCCGCGCATCTCTTCTAGTTCTCCCGAGGATATTCCTGACCTTCACATTCCCCAGCCTATCGTATCTGGGTACATCGTGGAGAACACGACCTGGCGTTGGATCTTCTATGCTGCGATCATTGCGGGCGGTGTGGAGACCGTAGTTTTTGCGGTGCTGCCCGAAACGCACCATGGCATCATCCTCATGCGCAAGGCGGCCCGCCTGCGGAAGCAGCACCCTGCGCGTGATGTCCGCTCTGCATTCGAGCTCGAGCGGCCCAGCGTCGCGCAAGCGCTGCGTATAACCGCGACGCGCGCAGGGAGCATGCTCGTGAGCGATCCGATCATCCTTGCGATTTCGCTTTGGCAGACGACCGTGTTCGGTATCATCTACCTCTTCTTTGACGCGTTCCCGATTGTGTTCGGGGCGCACGGCTTCGGCGTCGGCGCGACGGGCCTGACATTCCTCGGCATCGGTGTCGGGATGCTACTGTATGGCGTGTTCGCCATGACAGCTGGGGAGAGGATCGAAGAATCAGAGTCCCGCAAGAGCGGCACCCGCACCCCCGAGCGGCGTCTCAAGCTAGGCCTGCTTGGAGCCATCATTGTGCCCATCTGTAAGCGGCCCCCGTTTATCAATTGGTCGTAGTCTATGATGGATGTGCTGAACCGAATCTTCTAGCACTCCTGTGGTTTGGATTCACGACGTACACCTCCGTGCCGTACATGGTGCCTATCGTCGCATCAGGCTTCTACGGCTTCGGCTTCCTCGCCGTCAGCCTCAGCACATTCTACTACACCATCGATGCATATACGACGTATGCGGCGTCTGCGTTCGCGGCACAGGCGATGATACGGTCAGTGGTGACGAGTGTGTTCGTGCTATTCGGCACGCAGATGTTCAGCGGGCTGGGACCTCGGTGGGCAACATTCATTCTTGCGATGATAGGTGTAGTGGAGATTGCGTTGCCCATCGTCTTCATGAGGAAGGGCGAGGCGCTGCGCAAGGCGAGTGGCTTCGCGAGCGTCGAAGTCGAGCATGAACACGTGGTTGAAGACAAGGCCTCGAGCGACGAGGAGAAGCAGACAGAGACGCACAGCTTGGACGACGATAAACGGGCGTGGGTGCAGGAACAGGCTCCGTGATTGAACAGAATGTTTGCGATTTACTGTAAGCCTAGATAGACGAAGCGAGATGGCAATGATCGTTTATTCTCCATCAATGATAGGCAACGAGACGAATCAACAAGGCACACACGGGAGGAAGAAAATGAAGTCCTGACATTTCCCTGACAATAAACACGACGATTCCACCTGCCGTTGATGCCCATGTGGGATCTGGACGGAAGCTTCTGAATTGATGGCAATTATCAAGGTGGAAAGTCGCAGCCCGTATCATCAGAACCTCACGACGACAGACAACAGAATGCAAGTGTGCAGGGTCGCCGTATTTGAAACGTCCATAACAACGTACGTTCCTGCCAGGCATATCTTCACCTCCGTTCGTATATGCAATGCGCTTATCCGGACCATGGCGGCCGTGCGAGTGCAACAACCTCGGGGAGCGACCGGACAACGTCCGAGGGCGCGACCACATCCTGATTTGGCATTTGTCATGGAGCAGGCGCTGGGGAGCCGGACGCTTCGAGGGATGCCGATGGCATCTGGCCCGGCAGATCAGGATCGTTAGTACATCTGTGAGGGATCTAGATGCGCCCACGGAGTGAGGATGTTCCGTCGGAGGCAGATTTGTAAATGGCAAATGGCGCCCTTCTCTCGATCTGGTGGGAGGCGCTGGTTGCTGACAAACCACAACAGAACATAGCCGTGCTCCCTCCCGTATGTCTTCTGGCAGCTGTCACCTTCCGAGTCATCTAGCCTCATGATACGTGATGTTTCGGGTGCTGTTATGCAGGCTGGCCATCGCGGACAAGAACTCCATCAAAAGCATTACTAACATCTTTCTCCGGATGGTACTCGGCGACAGCTAGCGGTGTCCTCGTTGCACCACTGGTGTCACGCCGAGGATGTGAAGAAACGGCATGGCGCGATAGCCACGGTGTAAGTACGCAACATCAGGTCTGATAGGGAACCAATGTTCTGACAATCAATTGACACAGCGTCCACGACAGCCGCTATTGGCAACATTGCTAACAACTCCTCTACGTGCAAATGCAGGTGGAGGTCCGCCTGGAAGAGCTCCGAGTGCGGATGTCCAGCAGGCTGCTGTGCAGTACACTGGCCACTGGCAGATTCGAAGGAGTTCTCCGATCGGAGCGCCCGAGCCATCACCGCACCTTTGTGCAAACTCTCTGCGACAGATGAGCGCCATTCCCAGCCGGCCATTCCGCCCAGCGCACCGCCGATCGCCTTGTTCCTCGGCAGAACACCCTCCGCCCCCTCATAATCCCTCCGCGGTTGTTCCCCGCCCCGGCAGGTCTCAAGTATCTAGCACCGTTCCCCCAGCTAGTAGCGTCGTTTCCCCAGTGCCGCTCACATTGCTGCCAAATTTTTGCAATGTCTGACTCCAAACCCCCCAGCAAGCATGAACCTGACTTCGACTCGGAAAAGGAGAGCGGCTCCAAGACGCCGCCACAGGTCGAGGAGGCCCCTCCCCCACCCACACAACAGCTCGACGCGCCTCCAGACGGCGGCGCAGAGGCCTGGATGACCGTCGCAGGAACCTGGTTCCTCGCATTCATCACCTTCGGTGTCGCCACAGTATGGGGTGTATTCCAGGACGCCTATGTCAGCAACTCCACATCGCGCTTCCAAAACGTCTCTGTCTTCAGGCTTGGCTTCGTCGGTGGATGTGCCACGGGTTTCGCATTCCTTGCTGGCCCATTCTCCAACATCCTCGTGTCTAATTTTGGCGTCCACAAGACCGTGCTCGTTGGTGTTATCATGGTTGCCATCTCGTTTGAGCTTGCGTCGATAGCGAAGGAGTACTGGGAACTGTTCCTCTCTCAAGGTCTTATGTTTGGGTAGGCGGAAATATATTTGCATGTGGGTGGGGACGTTGCTCATGATGGTGGTGGTAGTCTTGGTGCATCGCTTGCTTTCATCCCGTCTGCTGGTCTGCCGTCGCAATGGTTTGCTAAGCGCCGCAATCTTGCCACCGCTATTGCTAGTGTAAGTGGCGTCACTGCTTTGTTCTACGTTCTCGTTATTGACGCTCACCCCGTCGTCAGTCAGGCAGTGGGATCAGTGCTGTCATCCTGTCGTCGGTCTGCCAGGCTATCATCGACGCGAGCTCGATTGCGTGGGCACTGCGATTCCTCGGGTTCCTGACACTGGTGTTCGGGCTGGCAGGAGTGTCGCTGATCCGTGTGCGCACTGTGGCGAAGAAGCAAGTCCAATACAAGGTCCTGGATCTGAGCATCCTGAAGGTCCGGGGGTATCCGCTGTACCTCGCGTATGCATTCCTGCAGTTCTTTGGATACTGCACGCCTGTGTTCTTCATTCCCAGTACGTATATGTGTGTGCAGACCCTAGGTCACATGCAGATGCTAAGTGGTTTATGACAGGTTACTGCACGGCAATCGGTCTGAGCCCGACGAAGGCGTCTGGTGTGCTGTCGATCGCGACGGGTCTCAATGCTGTCGGGCGTGTGATGGCTGGCGTGTTCGGGGACATCATCGGCCCGATCAACGTGCTGATCATGTTCAACTCTCTTACGGGTCTGATGTGTATCTTGGTGTGGTACTTTGCCAAGACCTTCGGGGACATGGTCGGGTTTGCGATTCTGTGGGGCTTCTTCTGTGGAGGTGTGTATACACGCACGTGCTCATAGACCAGCCATTGACGTTGATCTGTATACAGCATACTGGGCTCTGTCTGTTCCTGTGTCGGCGAAGATCGTTGGTGAGTACTATCTGCGCGAATAGTTACATCCGTTTATTTTAGCCTTGCTTACTGGTCACTCGCGACAGGTATGCCAAGGCTCGGTTCTGCGGTGGCGCTGCAATTCCTGATGAACGTCATCCCACCTGTCTTCGCCGTCCCGATCGGGTCGCGTATTATCAATGCTACGGCGGCGAGCCACCACGTAGCAGAGGAGTCGCGTACGGCGTACAAGTACTTGATCGTGTTCACCTTCCTGGTGCCTGTCATCGCATCGTTCATGCTCGTGCCCGTCCGGCTGGGTTTCAGCAAGAAGCTCATGGCGAAGGTGTAGAGCGTGTGCAGGTGGTGAGCGGGAGGAGGCGTCCAAGCTGGACGGATCTCGCGGCGCGAATCTTCAATCTAGAGATACGTGACCAACCCGGCAACGATGCTCGCAGCGGCCTGTTATGTTACCGAATATTTAAAACTAATGCCGCTAGACTTTGATACCCGTACGCAATCGATCTGAACACATTTAAGTCAAATTTGTACATTGCATATTCGCGGGGCATAAGTAAGCAGAGCCGCAATCCTAATAATGATCATAGTTTGCAGTGGTGCTCGGCACGCGCCTCACGATTGCGCATTATATCCTACTTGTTTTCCACACCGAACCTCTTAGCGTCCCGCAAAGATCTGGAAATTTCATTGAGGCTCGCCAACTGCAACATCGTCAATTGTGGAACTACCCGGTCCTCAGTAGTCAATCATCTGCGTGGCCTGCTCGACAGCTAGAGGGCGATCGAGAAGATCGTTTGAAGTCATGATGTCATATTTTCTCGATCGGTCCATGTCGAATGCTTCCGTCAGTCCTCTAAAACACACAAGCAGGCTTTGGACAGCCAGAATCATGTCTTGAGTTTTCTTGGTAGTATGAACCACGAATCAATCAGCTTGGACGTACAGATTGCTGCCAGTCTTTCGGTACACAGTATACACCGCTTCATTAGTTCGTTTGTATCAGTCTCCCACATCGTGTCAAAGGCCCAGGAAGCAAGCGCGCCTCAGGTTGCGCCAGCCAGAAGAAACGACTGCAGCATGTACACCTTGACAGATGTGGAGCAACCTGGGCGGCAAGCATATTCGCCACACCTCGTGTCACAGCGAGAAGAGCTCAGAAACAACACCCGTCACAAACTGGTGAAAATCGTCCTTTTCCGGTGCACGTTTCTGGGCCTCCCGCAGCCGGGCACGTTCGCAGACCTCGGTCCCGCATGGACAGCCAGCACCGCTGCCCAGGGCGGCCTCGAGGATCGTCACGCGTCTCAGCAGCACCACCTCTCTCGCCTTCGCCAGCATGACCGCATTGTATAGCCCTAATTGTTTCGCCTCCCAGGGCGACAGCGGATCGTTCCGCATGCAGAGCTCCACATACGCCGGCTTCGGCCACTCATGGACGTCGTGCTTGGCGGCGAGAACGATGCGCCGGACGGGGCTGATGCGCGCGTGTTGCGCCTCGAGCTCCGAGATGGCACGCAGGCGTATCTCGTGGAACATGTACCGTGAGGAGATCGCGAGCAGTGCAGTCCAATCGTCGACCAAAGTCGTGCATTTGTACATCCTGCCGCCCGTAGCTCAGGTCAGCCAGATCCATTTGCCCTTGGCCGCGCAGATCCCCTCAAGGTCTGCGAGCGAACGTACCCGTGGTATAGAAATGAGAGCAAGCAATCCATCTCATGTTCGACGACGTCCGGCACAAAGATCGCGGCGTCTTCTGACTTGCCGTCTTCGCCACGCCTTCCACACAAGATGTCGCGGAATATAATCGAGTCGCGTTGCAGGAAGTATCCGTGTACTTTGTAGATTATGTCGGGTCCATCGCAGGCCTACGCGTTGTCGCCTAACGGTCAGCCGCTTCTTTCATCAGCGACAAGAATGTGAAGAACGCACACCATTCACTCGCAAATATACGTTCCCATCACTAAGAAACCAGTCTGCGCTTTGGACCGGCCTTGGCGGTGTAGGCGTTGGAGAAAACGGCTCGAGGTCAGGCGTCTGAGGCTCGGAGTCGGTCGTGGTCGAGTATTCATCCGACGCAGAGTCATCGACTGATATCGGGCCAAATAGGACGTCACGGTGGTGTACAAGACTTGAGGACATCGATGTTGTTAGTGGGGTGTTTGCCAGAGTACTTGGTACGGACTGCACTGTATGGGCCCTTCGACGTATCGACGGCACAACCATGACTAGTAGCCTCCTAACCTTAATGCCAAGAATGGCGCTGACGCCCAGGGTCATAAGACTAGGCCTACTGTACATATAAGTGAAAAGGTGTACTGGGACAGACAGAACGCAATCACCTCGTGGTGTTCTGTCCATCTCTCCCAGTCATCCAGCCACCGATAGAGCTGAAATTCGACAAGGCAGAACGACGGTAATGGCAGCTTCTGTGACGCTGTGAAGGATCCATTGCCATACATACGACGACTCTTGATCGGTGCTACTAAAATTCTAGTGAGGGCGAAGAGATCTTACATGGCGGAGAGAGGAAGAGAGCCGAACCTCGGTATCGCTGGCTTCATGCTCAACGCTCAGGTCTCTAGCACCGACCACAAAAGAAAGCGGGCAGGCTGCCGACACGAGTATGACGCAGACTGCATGATGCATCCTGCCTGCCTGCGTACACATATACCTGAGTGGCAGCGATTCAGATGGTGTGAACTTGAGCCGACAACAGACCGCGTCGAGGCAAAGCAGTCTCCCTGGCGACAGCGAGCAGCGAGTGCAAGAGCAAAGAACATCAAACACGATCATTTTCAAGTCAGCCCGAGCAGGTGCACTGCTCAGACGTTCGAGGACGGCGAGAGTGCGCGCATCATGGCCGTATATAGGTACCATGTCACGCGTCGCGTGACCATTTCCAAACGAGGTTTGCGTGTCCCAAAGCGTTCTAAAGGTTGCTTGTTTTGGTAACTACTCCTAACGACTTTTGCCCACACCTCCATATACTATCTATAAATATTCACCACCTCTTGAACCAGTATTGAGGTGGATGAAGGGGCCTTTAGTCCCTCAGCCACAATATGTCAGGCTACCCCTGTGCTGCCTATAGAGTCTGTTGTGTACTAATAGTCTTGTAGCATTTACATGGGTTACATCTGGTCAATTGGTTATATTGAAATACAGAAGAACATTGTACGGTACGTGAAAAAGTAGGCTAGGAATAGTGGCTACATTCCGGCAGAACTTAGACGGCTTGCAAACTGGATTCTGAATTATGCCCCTTATGTCGATCCGTGCCTTCAACAAAAGAAAGGCATCAGTCATAAAATTTGTGACCATTAAGCAGACGCTAAAAGGGCACTAAACGGAAAATCGGCATGCCCCAGACGTTACCAGACATTTTAATGGCGGTGGTAGCGCGGGGGATCCAGACGCATGGGATACGACTATCATGCACGATACATTCGACGACCTCGTAGATGACTACATGCTCAACACATGCAACATTTTGTACCTATTACGGACATAGTTCATGTAGAATCCACTAACTAAAGACCGAAGATTTCCTCTACAACATGCTCAGCAAGCTGTTTCTCTTCCTCCGCCGTGGCGCTCTTAGTGACTTCCCGCTGTCGAGCGTGCTCACAGCAGCGGCAACCTTCCTTCCCTTTAGGGCATACGATCTTGCTTACCGGCTGATTCAGGCGTGCGATGCGTTTCAACAGCATCTTCTCTCTGGCCTCTGCCAGCCGGATAGCCGTCGGTAGACCCAGAGCCTCTGCTTCATGGGAGCTCAAGGCCCGGTCGCGCAAGCAGAGTTCCGAATAGGCCGGTTTGAGCCATTGTGGGATGTCGTGCTTCACAGCAAGGACAATGCGCTTGACAGGGACGATGGACGAGTGTTGCAGTTCGATTTCCCTGATAGCACGCGAAAGTATGCCATCGAACATGTATCGCGATGCGATCGAGAGCAACGCGATCCAGTCTCCGACGTACTTCGTGTGGTCGTACATGCTAGGAACAGGATGAGCGGCTGCGCTGCTTTAGAGCGCAGAAGCATACCCTTTATACAAGAACGAGAGCAGACACTCGATCTCGTGATGGCTGACTCCGGGTAGAAGGATCGCGGTTGCTTCTGTCCTCCCTTCCTCGGTTTGCTCCCCGGTGGGACACGTGAACATGTCGCGGAATACCTCCGAGTCACGTACAAAGAAGTATTGGTGCACTTTGTAGACCGTGGCCGGTCTTTTGATCCAGCCGTCGTCAGACTGCCCGGTCAGCGACTGTATCAGTCATGCCCGTCGGCGCACACACCACGACACACATACAGCAACCACACGAAAGAACACGAACTGGTCTTCGAAGAAATACTCCGCGCTCCGTATAATCGGCTCTGACTTGGCCTCCTCCTCCACAGGGGATGTTGGCTCGGCAGCAGGTGACTGAGACTCGGTCGAGTCTTCATCGAGCTCGTCTGACGGAGGAGGCTCAACCCCATCAGGCTCGATGAAATCACGATCCGGGTACCAAGGGAGGGCGAAAGACATCGTACTTACTGGTGCTCAGCAGTACAATGATGGCGGTGATAGATATACTCTACTCCAGATGGTGCGCAGCATTACGTTACACCAGGCCTATCGGGATGCTCAGTCATAGGACCTGCGGCCCTCCACGAGAGAAGAGACGAAGTCTGCCTCATGGCGAGTACCGGCCCAGGCAGGCAAACGATAACTGGTCACAATCGCCCCAAAGACGTTGAGAAGGGGGCAAGATACGTTATCGTGCTAGCAAAAATATGTACAAGGCCTGGCTTTACGAGTACACGTGTCCGACGAGTCGCATTACGGAAAGTCTGAAGCGCGTATGAAAGCTGACGCTTGCCATTTGGAAATCAGCCCTCAAATCTCAGCTTTCAGGTGACTTGTTCTACCTGAGCGCCGACCATATGCAGCGACGCCAACGTCGGAGAAGGGGAAACGGATCGAGACTCACTGAACAATCTTTGCCCTGCAAGCCGCGAAAGAAACATGAGGGGTGTGCTCTGTACACAACGCTAGAGTACCAGCGGACAAGCTTGACGCCCAATCCCTCGCGAGGACATCTGTGCGCCCGTGCGTGCATAGTCCCCACGACTGCTGTCGGTCTGCACGATCTGGTTCATGGCGTCGTCCACAGGTGTAAAATGGTACGAAGCCCAACATCGGTCGAGGGGAGGAGTAATGGTGTGATTTCGACTGTACTGGATCCGACAGCGCGTGCAATTTGTGTGCCAGCGACAGCTATGCAATTTGCGCAGTGCTGGTTGTCAGCGGGCCGCACCGAGGCGGCGCGGTCCCCCTGGCGACGGCGAACAGTGAATGCTAGATGAACGGGTGTCAAGTACGATCATCTTTCAATCGACCCGAGCAGATGCACTGCCCAAACGAGCCTGGCTGGCCTGTGCGCGGCGTGGCACGATAGTTGGTTGCGGGGTGTCCTGCTCGAGGTCAATTTCTGCGTTGTCTCGGCAGTTGACGTTGAAAAAACGAACGTCGGGCCGCTGTCTAAGGTGTGAAATGCAATGAAGAACGAGCGACCACTTGCACAGCGGACGTCCAAGATTTGAGGGAGGAGGTAGCCTGGAAGGCGCTGTCCGAGTCCAAGACTGGCATATGAGCGTTGAGCACGCACTGTGGAGAAACGATCGAGCCGCCGTATACGGGCCCGAACACAAGTCGTCGGACAACCCATCTCCGCGGGCGCCCATCGTTCTATTTCCATGCTCTTTCACTCACCGGTTATGCCGCCGACTGCCAAATGAGCTCACAACTATGCCGCCGAGCCTATACGCTGCCGCCACGGGCGGTGCGCGGGTTCGTCCTGCCCTGCGCTCGCGTACCTGACGAATTCCATTTTCGCGGGCGCGGCAAAGGTGATGAACGAGACGGCCGTGCGCGCCGCGGCATCACTGCTGGCCGAGAATGGGCTGGCCGTTCCCGCACCGCTCGAGATGGCCGTGTTGGGCGCGGTCGAGGCAGGAGGAAAACAGTTCATGTCCGCTCTGGATCGTCTTCGCAGGGAGGGGAGTCGAGGGCTGCAAGCAGGGTGAGGGAGTGGGACGGAAGGATGTGACAGCCACCGGTGACGAGAACAGGACGGACAGCGGCAAAAGACGATCAGGAGGAGGCAAAAAATATCTCATGCGTGCATTGGGTTGTAAATATAGCGACGTATGTGAGCGCCCGCCCGCCGACGGTTCGCTGCTGAGACAGGGCGGCGGACGGGAAGCTTGTCGGCAGCGCGTTCTAGCGGGCCTTTCGCGACTGGCCGAATTCACATGCAGGCCTGAGGCTGGCACGGTAAGTGTCTACGATGGGCGACGATTGTGCAGCGATGCTATCCAGGCAAGCTCCAGCGGATATGAAACTGGAAATAAAATAAATAAAAAAGAAGAGAGGACGTCATGAAGGAGGTGTGCGCGCGGGGCCGAGGAGAGAAGGCGCAAGGGATTCTGTGCCGAGGACGGTAGGCAAGGCGATAGGCGCAGGGAAGCCCCTCCTTCCATGCGGTCACATCTCCAACAAGCACTCTCTCCCGCAAAATGTGCCAAGCATATAAGCCCTTCCTTCCCATCCCCCTCCTTCGCCTCCACCCCCTGCACGGTTCCCCGCCCACCGGGCACTCACATTCTTTACGACCTCGCCCTCGTTTGGTCCTGAATTAGAACCGACTCGACTTGAACCTCCTGCAGGAAGAGCATTGGCAACATGATTAACACCGTACCCGCCGTTTTGGCCCTTGCGGCCTTCGTCCCTCTGGCATCTGCCCACATTGGTGAGTGCCGTGCGATGGTGTTCCATGGTATTGGATGTTTACAGCATCCCCCGCGTGTTAGCCTTCTGGGACAAGTCCATGTACGGTTTCAACGTCACCCAGCAAGACTACTCCTACGACAACCGTCCCGTCACGCCCCTCGTTGGCTATACATTTGATCAGTGGTGGTTCGTGAGTAGCAGTCTTCTCTTGCGTGTGCAGGTCTTGGTTTGGAACTGCGCAAAATCGCTTGTGTTTACGCCAATATCAACGAGCGCTCTTGGCGGCTGACGCGCGCATACGCGGATCCTTCCACTGCTCGGCATATTGAGCTCGATTCTGCGGCTTTCGCTGTGTACTACGAGCGGCTATTCGCATGCAGTCCCTTTTCCAAACATTGACTAATTGCATACTTGCAGCACGGCCACTTGGACCACCCCCCTCTCCCTGGAGACACTTTCGACCTGCCTGCCGGCGGTACCATCAACAGCCAGTTGTCTTGCGACAAAGGCGCCACTGTGTGGTACAACTCCTCCTCAGGGTGTGTCTTCTTTCATGCGACCTGCCTCTCTTAATCTGGCCGACTGACGCTGGAACCCCTAAACGCAGAGGCGACGCCGGCTACGGCTCGAACTGGCCATGCCCCGGCCAGCAGTCGTCCCAGTTCCACACGACGGGCATCGACGACGTGATGGGCTGCGCGCTCGCGATCGCGTACAAGGGCAACGGAAGCGAGGTGCAGCCCGACGACTTCACCATCTTCAGTGTGAACCAGACGTGCGTGTGGTACCTCAACACCGAGTTCGCCGTCCCCGCCGAGATGCCTGCGTGCGGCCCCGAGGGATGCACGTGTGCCTGGTTCTGGATCCACTCGGTGAGTGCGCGCATTGAGCCCGGGGCGGAGGACGTGGCTGACGGACTCCTGGGGCGATGTAGGACAAGAGCGGTGCTGAGCAGAGTGAGTGTATACGTTACTCGCTCTCGAAGATGAGTGTGATGCTAACGATTCTGCTCAGTGTACATGAACGGCTTCTCTTGCAACGTCACCGGCGCGACGGGCACCACACCCATCGGCAAGTCCATGCTGCCCCGCCGGTGCGTGTTCTCTGTCCGACTCATCGCGCACCTGACACTCATCATCTATCCACAGCTGCGGCGCAGACTCTGACCAGAACGAGGCCGCCAACCCCGGCAACTGCACGATCGGGCCCAAGCTCCCGATGTACTGGATGCAAGCCGAGGGCAACAACGTGCGTTTCCCGCCTGTCCCTCTGCGCTATCGTCGCAGGCGCTGACACGTTCGTTCGCCCGCGCAGATGAACGAGGGCTACTACATGCCGCCCGTGTACAACGACATCTACGGCTTCCACGACGGCGCGCAGGACGACATCTTCCAGGACGCGTACGTGTCCTCGCTCGGCGCGAGCCAGCCAGGCGTCGTCCCGAGCGCGACCGCCGCGGCGAACCGTCGCGCGGAGATCCCCGAGCCTGTCGTGACGCCCCCGCCGGCCTCGCTCGTGCGGCGCCACAAGCGCACGCTGGCGCACGAACACTCGCACTGAGCGCACCCACGCGGATGGGTGTAACCCGTGCCATGAAGAAGCGGAGAGTGTGAGAGAGAAGTGAAGTGAAGAAGCGAACACGCACATGTATACCCTCGCAGGGCTCGACGCTCTGCGGAGTGCGGCCGTGCAGGTCTCAGGTCGCGCTCGCCCTCCCGTTTCCCTGTCCCCCACCAGTTTCTCGCTTTTGTTTTCCGCTGCCGTTTTGTTCGTCATCTGCGATGCTCCCTTCCCGTGCGCTTGCGCCCCTCGCCCCTCGCCCCCTCGTCCTTGGTCCCGGGTCGGCATCGGCATGCGTCGGAGCTGGTCTTTCCCCGTGTCGTGTATATACCCTGCATCTTGCCCTCCCGCCTAGCCCACATCTGACTGCCTCTTCCCCGTCCGTCCGTATTCGAGTCTGGCGCTGCTAGCTCACACATTACACGTTACATGGTCGTTTTGAATCGGGGGCACGCTTGCGCTTGCGGTTGTGCGGTCCCTCGTTGGTGTATGTAGGTGTTCTGAGATCGAATCGGCTCTTTTGTTGTGCACGTTGCTGCGGCGTCGGTGTGGAGTGCTCTTTTGGTGCAAGTTCCGGTAACAGGCAGGTCAATATTCAGCGAGATCAGTGAGGGATGATGCGCGTCGCGCAAAACGCGATCACGTGATCGCGTCTTATCTGCCGGCTTCGTCTCAGCCACAAATCGCAGCCACAGTACTGAGCCTATACTCCGCTACATGTAGCCAAGCCCATCACACCGGACACAGCGTACTCAAGCAATGTATCGCAGACTTGTGGTGTGGTCTTCTCAGATTACACTGGGAATGAAAACTTTGAAGTTTCTCTCCGAGGCGCATGGTTCCGACATGATTTTTCATGACAGCATCTCGTACCAGACCCGTCATGAGTATCTTGTCTGTGATTCTCAAAGTAGCGACGGCGTACCCTCATGACTCTCTGCCCTGCCATTCTCTACGAAGCTCTTGAGTCTGCATGATTGAAAGGCAGTCAAGAATATGTACATAGCCCCACGTGTCGGTGGACCGAGCTCATGTGAGTGTGCTATCATTGCACTCAATGAGGCTCGGACTTTGATCGATCAATGTATTCATAGTTTCCGCCGTCTGGGAGCGATTACGATCTCCATGACGGCCGTCGAATACACTGGCACACAAGCACCTCTCAAGCAATTCCGAATACCGCAGCACATCGCAGATCTCGGGCGAATCGCGCATTGCACAGAAATCTATTGATCGTACGAGAGCAAATCTCACGATCATGCCAAGATCTCCTTGACCTCCGCTTGTATGCTCTTCTTGTCGTCCTCCGCATCCGACGTCTGACTGGCATCCTCAGCATCGTCTGGGAGAATAGCTTCTGGTATGTATGTTTCCCGTGCAGGAAACAGAGACGAGGTGACAAAGTAGACTGTCGAAGCGACAGTGAACTACGAGAATTTTGCTTAGATCAATGCCCCGATTGTACTTATACGAACCGCTTACCCCATATATCCATGCGAAGTTGAAGAGGCGCGCGACGCGCCCAGGATTGATGTCGGTGTTGATCGAGTTAATCCATCCAGGGAAGAGCGGAGGTACAGAGCATAAGATCGCGAGTACTGCTCTCCAATTCTAGCGGAGAGGGGTGTGAGATAAATACTAACACTCACGCATTATTTGCAACGGTCACTCACGAATCCGTACATATACCGGTAGCGTCCGTGCGGTCGGTACATGGAAGGGACATCGACTCTGCCTTTGTGAAGAAGCCAGTACTGGAGGACAATGAGGGAATTAGAACGTGAGCGTAGTCAGATCGTGTGAAGAGACCGACGTCGGTGACCATGATACCGGCAAATGGGCCTAGGAAGACGGTGTAGCCGTTGATGAACGACAGGAACCCTTCCGCGCTGTAAGCAGACAGAGATTGATATTCAAGGTGGACGCTTCAGATGACTGCTAAATACCTCGCAAGGATCTCCCACGGGCATAACGCCCAGCCACCCAGCAACGCGCACAGCATTTGGCCCCTGCGGATGTTTATATACCGTGGAAATAGGACTGTCATGTCATTCGCGGCTGACAAGGAGTTGGCGGCGATGTTCGTTCCAAGTGTGGCGAGGACAAACGCGAACGATGCAAAAAACGCGGCCGCGCGGTTGTCCCATTGGTTGATGAGCTTGAGTGGATCCCAGAGCGTCTGACCGTACAGGACTATGCCAGCGCTCGTGACAGCCATTCCAATGAAACCACAGAGTGTGAATGCTACTGGGATGATGGCAAGCTGAACGTACTGACTATTGAATAGAGAATGAGACATCTGCGTCAGTGAACACAATCGGGATAGATAACTCACGCTCGTTCGTTCTTCGCATATCTCTGATGTGAAATTGTTACAGATTGTCCACACTTCGCTGGAAAGATTACTTACAGTGAAATCCGGGATATTGACCGCCAGGGTTGAGTAGATTCCCAATGCACTGTTCAACGCGCTGAGCCATGCCCATGACATATCGCTACCAGAAAGCGTTGAGTGTTGATTAAAAAGACCTCCGCTGGAGTTGACAGGCACTTTGACGAAAGCCCAAATCAACATGGCGAGCCATGCCACCGGTACAATTATGGCCTTCGCCATGAACAGCCAGCGGATCCGCTGCGGTGATATCAGCATGAATGGGAACTATCATTATTATTGTCAGCAATCATTAGCAGGAGGTCGAATAGATGAGGGAAGCCACTCGCTTGAATGAGCCAATACATGAAATAACACATAATCCCTACGTGGGTTGGTTAGCATGAGCGCCGACAGTAAAGGCACTTATTTACCTGACGTTGTGATGTTTGACTTCTCGGGCAAATGGTTCGGGAGGCGTGCAAGCGAGGGCCAGATAGCTTTCAGCATCTGCAACAAGGTAGGTCATGGGATCTTTCTTCAATGGCGGAGAGTACAGTACTTGGTAGACACATTCTGATCCAGTATATGTTTGGATACCAAACCAGAACAGTGATAACAATACACGACTGATCACGCTGAAGTAGCTGAACCAGAAGCCGAAGGAAGACCGGTTGAGGACAGGGAAGGCAACATGAAGCCGAGCGCCGATCGTCCCGTTCAGAACCATCACGACTGAGATGATGCAATGGCCCACAGCAATCGCAGGAAGTGCCTGGCGCCTGCAGATCATACATCGCTCAGGTTTCGCACATTTTGTAACATCTCAGCACATACCAAGACAGCCCAGTTGCCAACATACTCGACGCGAGCTCCCACACAGCAGCGTTAGTCGCATCAGAAATCCAGTATGCGACGTAATTGACTGTGGACCACGTTCGCTGGAATGGTGCATTCAGTCGTCAGCCGCAGACCACATCACGTCGTCGTGATACTCACGGAACGAATCGGCACCGGGTCCATATCCTTGTTTGACCACCTGCTGTTAGGCGCAAACGTCGATGGTTCGGGCTCCAGCGCCCATGTTGAAGGCTTCAGGTAGGCGGCAAAGGAGCTTCGGGCCATGTCGAGCAGACGGGAAAGCCTGCAAACCCCGCGAAGAAACGCTCATGGCGCGTACTTATCGTACGCGGAAGGGTTGGCGCCATGAGAATGATGGCTGCGGGGTTGATACCGATAACATTACGTTCTAGTCCCACTGTCAATGCGATAAGGCTGAACCCTGTATATGTCAAATAAATGTTGCATCGACTCGTAAGCTTGGGCTTGCTTTGAGGTTTAGCGGCGACAAGGGAGTGAAGACGGCACGTAGTCACCACGTCGGTGGACGCGTTCGGCAACGCACTTGATCGAGTGCGGCCCGAATATGGCAAGTGCAGTAGTTGCGCGATCAACACCCAAACCTCCTGTATCTTCAGCCACCGATAAGTCTATCTTCTCCTTGGCAAGGTGTTTGACTTAAATCTATGGCTGAAAAAAAGGAGTCTGACTAATTTACTAGATCGACCATAAGTCCAGCCGGTGTGACGATGTCATCTATGAACCACCATGATATACAGTCAGTTCGGAGCCGGGTGGGATGTGTTCGGATAGGCAGCCCAGTTCAGTTCGACACGGCGGGTGATGCCACTTCGCCGAGATCCTTATGTCTAAACTAGGCCCTAGGGCTGAATGTTTGAGCAGTTGTATCTGAACTGTGTTTTTAGCACGGACATATGACCGCCGTTCGACAAGATCCCATGATCGAACTAAGTCACTTGAGATCCTGGTTTCTCTTACTAGAGACAACCCGTCCAGCACAACAGTAAGCAGTGAGCTCAAAGAGCAAGCGGAGGCCGCTCAGCTAGTTCGAGGCAATTTTATCAGATTCCATTGGTCTATATGGTACAGGTCTCTTATGTATAGTGTGTAGCACGTAAAACACCATACAACCTGCCATTTCCAGCACTATTATAATCAATTCGGTGACCAGTGCAGGCACCTGCATGACGTGTGATTTGAACCAACTGGCCCACTGAGCCTATGAACGAACAGTAATTTTGAATTTGGTATCATAGTGTGCTATTGCAAGGGCATCACCACATAGACCTTTACTGATCCATATACTCCGCTTTAGACCTTCACCATGAGCTTCTTGCTGAAGCCCAGTCGGACGGGTATTAGCATGAACGACGCGATGACGGGCACCAGGAAGGTGAATACAATCAAGTACTTGTACGCCGTGCGCGACTCCTCCGCTACGTGGTGGCTCGCCGCCGTAGCATTGATAATACGCGACCCGATCGGGACGGCGAAGACAGGTGGGATGACGTTCATCAGGAATTGCAGCGCCACCGCAGAACCGAGCCTTGGCAAGCCTGTCGCGATTGACCAGTAAGCAAGGCTAAAATAAACGGATGTGACTATTCGCGCAGATGGTACTCACCAACGATCTTCGCCGACACCGGAACCGACAGTGCCCAGTAAGCTGTATACAGGTCAAGGTCAATGACCGGTCTATGAACACGTGCATGTGTACATACCTCCACAGAAGAAGCCCCACAGAATCGCGAACCCGACCATGTCCCCGAAGGTCTTAGCGAAGTACCACACCAAGATACACATCAGACCCGTAAGAGAGTTGAACATGATCAGCACGTTGATCGGGCCGATGATGTCCCCGAACACGCCAGCCATCACACGCCCGACGGCATTGAGACCCGTCGCGATCGACAGCACACCAGACGCCTTCGTCGGGCTCAGACCGATTGCCGTGCAGTAACCTGAAGCACAAACGATATAGTAAGCACCTGCATGTAGCCTTAGGTCTGCACACGCATATACGTACTAGGAATGAAGAACACAGGCGTGCAGTACCCGAAGAACTGCAGGAAAGCATACGCGAGGTACAGCGGATACCCCCGGACCTTCAGGATGCTCAGATCCAGGACCTTGTATTGGACTTGCTTCTTCGCCACAGTGCGCACACGGATCAGCGATACACCTGCCAGCCCGAACACCAGTGTCAGGAACCCGAGAAATCGCAGCGCCCATGCAATCGAGCTCGCGTCGATGATAGCCTGGCAGACCGACGACAGGATGACAGCACTGATCCCACTGCCTGACTGCGCACGGGTGAGCGTCAATAACGAGAACGTAAAACAAAGCAGTGACGCCACTTACACTAGCAATAGCGGTGGCGAGATTGCGGCGCTTAGCAAACCATTGCGACGGTAGACCAGCAGACGGGATGAAAGCAAGCGATGCACCAAGACTACCACCACCATCATGAGCGACGTCCCCACCCACATGCAAATATATTTCCGCCTACCCAAACATAAGACCTTGAGAGAGAAACAGCTCCCAGTACTCCTTCGCTATCGACGCAAGCTCAAACGAGATGGCAACCATGATAACACCAACGAGCACGGTCTTGTGGACGCCAAAATTGGAGACGAGGATGTTGGAGAATGGGCCAGCAAGGAATGCGAAACCCGTGGCACATCCACCGACGAAGCCAAGCCTGAAGACAGAGATATTTTGGAAGCGCGATGTGGAGTTGCTGACATAGGCGTCCTGGAATACACCCCATACTGTGGCGACACCGAAGGTGATGAATGCGAGGAACCAGGTTCCTGCGACGGTCATCCAGGCCTCTGCGCCACCGTCTGGAGGCGCGTCGAGCTGTTGTGTGGGTGGGGGAGGAGCCTCCTCGACCTGTGGCGGCGTCTTGGTCTCCTTTTCCGACTCGAAGTCAGGTTCATGCTTGGGAGCGGGAGATGTTGCAGAGCTGGCATCTGACATCGCGGAAGGAGGAAGCGGAGGGATTTGCCTATTGGTGCAGTGGCTGGCGGGAGCACACGGGCGCGGGTAACGTTATGAGGGCAGAAACCTGCCGAAATGGCAAAGAGCAGCGGCAGCGCATGGGCGGCGAGCGCGCACATCAGACTCAACCGCTGATTGCTCACTAAGCACGGCGGTACATTCGGTATGGCGTCGGCGAGTTGGGGCGGAATGCGGCTTTGGTCAGTGATCTTTGATCTTCTGTTAATTGTTCTACCATACGACTTTCCGATCGGAGACCAGAGCAGAGGATTTCGTATGAATATGCGAGCGGCCATCAGACATATGCGGCTATCTTCATCGAGTTAGACAAATCGCAATAGCGGCGAGATGTTATCTTGACAGGAAACTCGTTCAGGCACCATATGAACGCCCAGCGTTGAGTCCGCCGGATGGAGAAATGCCGATTTGAATAATACGGCATAAAGATGGCGCAGTTATTGCATGGCGTGTTCCACGATATTGACAACAGCCATCGGAATCGAGTGCTCCAGCTGTCAAGTCATTGAGATGCAAGACAACGGCAAAACAAATGTCAATTACGCCTACAGATTAGATGAAAACAATGCGCCTCCCGGGAGCTATTTCAGCTAATTCCCACAGCGATTCTGGAAGCTTCCATGTATAAGCGATGGTTGCTAGACATATGTGATTGCCAGCGACTTATGTGAGGGTGGTGCTTAGGAACGTATCCGAGGATATTGATCTAATGATGTAGCATGGAGCCAGAGCGCGGCCAACGTAGAGTTCCGACCATAAAGATAAGGGATACCGCAGAAAGGCAAGGTCATCAAATAACGCGCCGACTGCCAACCCGGACTCACCTGGCCGGGATCGGATTGAAGATGCAACCCTGCCAGCGGCACTCCTGATCCGCCTCGTCTAGTTGCGCATCGCTTGTGGCTCGTCCCGTCGAGGTGATGCGGATGGGTCGTTCGCCACTTGCTTTGAGTAGGAGCAGGGGCAAGACTACATAACTCCCTAAACTTGAACTTGGCCGACTGCTGCGTCCAGCGAGTAGAACGTAAATCTAGATCAAGGCCGCTGACTAGGGAGAGTCGAAATCTCGGAGGCAGATCTAGACTGCCCGAGGCATTGGAACCGATAAAGTGATGGGATCAAGATGTGTTCCCGCCAGCGCCTCAGAAACTCGGCGACGCATCCTGACTCTCCGCAGACCAGTCCGTGGTTGGCGGACCATCGAGAGCGTTTGCTCATCTATTGAAAAATCAGTGCCATTGGCAACGGAAGTTAGGCATTCCTAACTGAGCGGCAATCTTTAGTAGTGGTAGACACCATCGCCGATGCCAGGGTTTCGCCACAAGGAAGGACACCTATATGGAATTCACATTTACAAAATGCCACTTGTACGATCTCCTGTTATTGGTGATGAGGCACTTTACAAAATGCTAGCACTCTGACACGTTTATCTATACTAAGCACAATACACGTCTAGTATCAAGCGGTCTGGCCTTCTACCCACACTTGTTTCTCGTCATCCACACTCTGCTTCTCCTCGTCGCTCGACGCGTCCACATGATCGTGCTCAGCCTCCAGGCTCGCAAATCCACTCGCCTTGCGCAGCGCCTCACCTTTCCTCATGAACACGATAGGCAGCGCAATCTCCACTACGCCTATCATCGCAAGAATGAATGTTGCCCACCGAGGTCCCAGCCCGCTGAACATCTGCGTGCCGAATAGCACGAACACACTCGTCGCCACCGACCGTATCATCGCCTGTGCCGCGAATGCAGACGCCGCATACGTCGTATATGCGTCGATGGTGTAGTAAAATGTGCTGAGGCTGACGGCGAGGAAGCCGAAGCCGTAGAAGCCTGATGCGACGATAGGCACCATATACGGCACGGAGGTGTACGTCGTGAACCCAAACCACAGGAGCGCTAGAAACGTTTGTTCGCAAGTTCGTAGCGATTTGATACGAAGTCAAGAACTCACAGATGGGCACAATGATGGCGCCTAGCAGACCTAGTTTCAAGCGTCTTTCAGGGGTACGCACTCCACCTGCCTTTCGGGACTCTGACTCCTCTATCCTGTCTCCGACTGTCATGGCGAAGACGCCGTAAAGGAGCATTCCGACGCCGATGCCAAGGAATGTCAAACCCGTCGCGCCTACTCCAAATCCATGTGCTCCGAAGACAATCGGGAACGCGTCAAAGAACAGGTAGATGATGCCAAATACGGTCGTCTGCCAGAGCGAGATTGCGAGAATGATGGGGTCGCTGATCAGCATGCTCCCTGCGCGGGTGGCTGTGATCCGAAGTGCTTCCACAACAGATGGGCGCTCGAGCTCGAATGACGAGCGATGGTCGTACTCTGGCTGTTCCTTCCGTAACCTCGCTGCCTTACGCATGAGGATGATGCCGTGATGCGTTTCAGGCAACATGGCGAAGACGGCAGTTTCTACGCCGCCCGCAATGATTGCTGCGTAGAAGATCCAGCGCCAGGTTGTGTTCTCCACAATGTAGCCGGACACGATAGGCTGCGCCCAGATAAGTCAATTTGTCGTAAAGTTGTGATGCAATGCGTACCCCGATCACTACGGTGACAATATTGAGCCCGACGACATATTCAGACCAGAAATAAACTTACCAGGTCCCATGAAAAGCGCCATACAGAAGAGCATGGTCGAAGACGATTGGAATAGCCCTGGTGTACTCAAGTCGTGGATTGTCCCAGCAGCATTGGAGAAAGAAGCTGTCCCAAGAAGGGCAGCGAAAAATCGGCAGATGAGGATCGTTGCCGTGTTTTCGGCGCGTGCAGCCCCGACCTGAAAGGCTAGCGATATGGAGGTAAGTTATCCAAAGTCCAGGGTCGCGGGCACATCCAAAGCTCACCCGTCCAGCCTAAGGCACTACCAACATACACCCACTTGCGGCCGTAGAGTTCGCTTAGCGGAGCGAGGAAGAGGGGCCCGATACCGCAAGCTCCAGCGTAGAAAGTGAAACCCAACTTTGCGACAGTGGAACCTACATGGAAGAGCTCCTGGACGTAAGGAACAGCATCCAGGTAGGTAGATGCGTAGCAGGTGATGGTGAACGCATTGAAGCAAATCCAGACAACGATGAAACCCTTAAACCAGGTGTTCCACCTAGAGCAAGATCATTAAGTTCTGAACGACGAGTACGAGTGCGGAAAAGCTTTCATTCACCTGCGAGGGTTCTCCTTGTCGTCAACTTCGAACTCGACGAACTCCCGTGTGGGTTGCATTATGCAGCAGCAGTCGGGGAAGGGACTTGGAATAATCGCGATTTTCCGCGTCCTTCTTGAGTCTGTTCGGCGTCTGTGATCTTGCGAGGATCTACGAGCGGGAATCCCAAGGGGAAAACGCCAGGTCATGTCACTGAGTCCGGTCGGATCACTGGCGCACGTAGATACAACGCAGATGCCATCAAGGATGAAGCAGTCTGATACGGAAAACGAGCGTTGACGCCGCCCTGCGGGATAAAACGCGAATCTGGGCCGGTGCTTGACCAAAATTGAGCTATGGCGTCCTATCTCAGGTCCGGAATGGCGATCAGGAACGTGCGACACTCAGATATATGGGCGTATACTGAACCGGAAGCATCAGCACTACTCACCACTCCCCCTCCCCAGCGATGTCTCGTCTTGCATTCGCTGTAATTCGTCCACGCGGTGGGCCTCTTGGCCTTCACGGTACCGCACCGCTGTCTCTGTGGTCGAGAGACATTGCTTGCTCGCGTGCGCGGCCTCCTCTGCGCTCGGATAGTTGGCGCGCTGGGCGTGCTATTCGAAGTCTCAACACCCGGAGCTTCCAGACCGAAGTCGTCTCGGAGCGTGTGGGGATCGACCCGGCGCTTGTCGTCCCGCGGCCCAATGCGGCCCCAAAGCCTGAACCCAGCGCACAGGTCGTCAGTCGTCCGTTCGGCATCACCGAGCGCTACTTCCTCGACATTCGTGGGCCTCATGGCTACTCTGACCCTTTCATCACCATCTCCATTGATACGTCTTCCGGCACAGCGCGCATTAGCAATGAGCAAGTCGTACTCACCTGGGCCGCTATCCGTCTCCGTCACACACTCCTCGCCTCTCGAGTCCAGTCTACACCGCAAGGTCCGTCCTTCGTGTACCTGCCGCCTCTGACGAAGGCGCACGCCCTTCGCCAGGCAAGGATGAACATCGATTTTGAAGAGGACAGCGATCGCGCGACATGGCTCGGGGCGCTGCATAATCGTTGGTGGGGAAACGCTCTAGACGATGTACTCGACATCCGCAGCGAGATATACAAGCTGGCATGGCTCGAGGAGGCTGGTCATGAGCCGGGTGGAGAGAGGCGCTATGCGTTTGGGATTCAGACAACTCACTTCGCTGTGGATGGCTTGGGCATGTGCGACGTCGCAGGGCAGTTCACGGAGCTGCTGGCAGACCCCGGGCGCGCTGAGGCTGAGTTGGATGAATACTTTGCGAATCCGAAGCCGAGATTACCAGACGCATATGAGAATCTCCTGCCAGAGCCAGACGCCGCTTTCCCTGAGGAGAAACAGAAGGCGCTTGAGGCGTACAAAGCCTTGATGGCTTCGGGCAACGATCCGGTGAGTGTGCTTTGCCACAATCATAGCTGCTGTGGATTTACCATGCCTTTCATGTAGTCCGTTACTGGTATCCTTCCAGACGGCAATTCGAAGGACGAGAACGTTGAGCCTAATATCATACGTTACGCTTGGTCGGAGGAGCAGTCGCGCGCGATCGTCGCCGCGTGCAAGAAACACCACGTGACCGTGACGCAGCTTGCTTGCGCTGCCTTAGTCGTTGCCGCTGCAGAGGCTCGGCCGGGGAGAGATATACAGAACCCGATCTTCAAGCATCACTTGCCAATCGACCTGTGGCCGCGGGCCAGGAGTGACCCTCGCGGCATTGCGGTACGGATGGCGCACTATCCCATGTTCATCCGCGCACCGTCGCTTGCAGGCCTTAACACGAAGGAGGGTCTTCATGCGGCAATCCTGGAGGTGGCGAAGCAATGCAAGGACGGACACGCAGGCGTCGTCAACTCGCCCTACTTCTGGCACATCATCCGACACTATCTCCTCGATTGCCAGCGAATGATTGATTCCCTCGCCGCCGACGCTTCGATCCTCGACAAGATTCCCTTCTTCCCGTTATTTAGTAGCATGGGCGACCTCAACAAACTCGTGCCGGGCACGTTGCGCGCCATTCCTCCCCCGGAGACGACTGTGGGCGCTGCCTTCCATCCAGACTCGCGGTCGGAAGGCGAGATCCGCGTTCCGGATGTCACGGTCAACCTGAAGGTCGCTCCTGCGTTGGCGATAGTTCATGTCTGGACCTTCAATAAGAAGATGACTATCCAGTTCAAGCATAACAAGGCATGGGCAACACCCGAGGTTGTAGACCCCTACCTCGAGAGAATCGTCGAGATTCTGACATCATTCTCTGAGTCGTGAGGGCGCAGTGGAAGTGAGGTCGTTCACCCTAGATATTTATTCTGTAGCAGTAAGCCGACTGTAGCTGGGTGTGTGAAAAGTACGATGTGCATAGTTGTCGTGTAGATTCCTGTATATTCTTAAGCTTCCGTGGAGCGGCGCATAGTAGTTAGTAACTTACTTCGCATTAGATCCCTGATCTGCCATCGATCACTCAACGCTTTCCTTCATACCTCACGCCCGTACGCATCTTTACATCAAATAAATTTCAGAGAGCATAGCAGTAGTGATCGGGACCAACCAGAGTAGGGCGAAGTTGCCAGTCGAAGAAGTGCGCGTGATCGTGGAACAATCCCGATGTTCTCTATTCAGATTTGTCGCACCTACGCACACAGTACCCACAACTTCTTGTCCGCAACTTGTGCACTCTTCTTCATCACCTAAGACAAGCTTATGAGGACATCATCGCTCCGGGACCTACTTGTTGGCTGACATACTCACCTTGTGACAGGATGGAGGCGCCAACTACCTATGATACGGACTCATGGCGAGCTTACAACGCCTACTAATGATTGCCTGTGCCGCATCGGCCGCAAATATGCCTCTGAAGTTGGCATGCACTGTTGTACGGTAAGACAAGGATGCGCGCTTTACGTATGTGCACCTACGGCGAGAGCCTAAGCGGACCTTGCTTGTCTTACAGAATCCGAGCTGAACATGCACCCTTCACACTGTGGCTTCTCCTCACTGTCACTACCAAGACTGGTACGATCGTTAGTAGATATAATTTCAGACCATTTACTTACCAGCAATATAACATGCTTCCACACGTAGCCCGATGTCGCTCGTTCGGCCTACGCGCCAAATAGAACATAATACTCCTGCATTGCAGTGAAGTCTGCTGTCTCAATTTTGCTACCTGTTTTACCTCAAGAAGAAGCTAGTCAGCAAGTGAACAACCCGCGTCAATTGTCCTACAGCGCAGCCAGGCTTTTGGTCTCTCGCGAGGCTTCCGTCTTCAAGCACCGTGTCCAAGAGGCAGTTTTCATTGTCCCAGACACTTACAGCCTACCACATGTCTTTCGATCAACAAAGACGTCTAATGCATTTCCCCCCGGTTGACATGGTGTCCTACGTAGGTCCCCAGTCACATCTTGATGGCTCGACCGGTGGCTCGTCTGGATTTCGCTCAATGACAATCACTGAATGCTACAAGTAACTCCTTGCGCGCCACTGGCATCGTTCTGCTCCACATTGCGCTGCCTCCGTCTCCCTTAACCGGTTTGGCCTGCTTCACGATGCGGTTGCACTTGTGCTGCATGTGGCACGATCGCCTGGGTGGCTCTTTGTTTGCAGAGCGCTATAGGGAGAGTGCAGTGCGTATGCTACACTTCCATACCCTACTCACTGTCTAGATTCGACAAGCACAGCATGAACTCTGGCACATCTAATACTCAAAGCATGGAACAATCGCGATGCCTTCGAGCCAATACCATACGCGTTATAGGAGAGCCTTCTATGGTCGTCGATCTCGTACACTCCGATATAACACTGATACATGGCGGTCTTCCTCCTACCCAATAAGGGTCGACTAACGGTCTGAAAGGTCTGATCCAAATCAAGGCTGGGGTCGAAGAGCCGACAATAGTGACCTCCTGGGATGCAGACGAGGATTCAGTTCCTCCGGATGTATCACTTGTCTTCGTGATGCAGCCCGAGCACGAGCCCACGACGGGCCCAAGGTACATGCTCCCGGTACGCATAATCTTGATGAGCGTAGCTAACATTGCGGGATTTGCAGAAGAAGGAATATGACGTCGGTGAGTTCCGTTGCTACGTCAAGAGGTGCAACTTCCGCAGACACGTCCTCTTCACTGCCCGCACATGTCCCGAGGAACGTCAGGTGTAGCAACTTCAACGAGTGTGGCAAAGAATATGGTCGTTGGGGCGGCCTTCGCGAGCACACCAAGAAGTCCGACCACGAGCGTTGCCACGAGTTTGAAGTCGATGCTCACCGCTCAGCAAAAAAATTGTAACGTCTTCCTGAGACCGGCGAGGTGGCGGATAAGCCATATTTGCTGAGCGTAATTCCTGCCACAGATGAATCTCCCATCTGAGGAGGATGCGGCGAAGTGTGTTGCTTTGCAGAAGCTTAGACAAAGGATTCTCGAGTGGATGGAAGGGATCAATCGTTATGTGTATGGCTAGATACAGGGTCACTTTTTGTATTATTTTCTGCGTACTACTGTCTCAACACATCTCGTAGTAATTTTCCTGACAGGGAATACTGACATGACAGATGATGTCGCGATGTCTATCCGACGATTTGCGTGGACTTGTGAGACGATTGTTACTTTATCTTAGGGATACACTAACGGACCTCGAGCTGTACTCAATAGTCCTTAGCTATAAACACTTGAAACTGCGTAGCCCTGGTGCGTTCTGAGCCCCAATATAAGTTTATTTGATCCGGCTCATATTGTGGCGCAGTGTCTTCTCCAGACAAGGACAAAGAACGCACGAGTCCCTGGGAGCACAGGACAACGACGTTTCTCTGCAGCCGGTGACCTATGATAAGTTGACCTCGTTTCACTAGCGGCTACCACCCTGCCATACTGAGTGGCACCATCAGCGCACCTTCGAGCCACTCCTTCTCGCTTTGTTCTTCAAAAGGGGACAGTAGTCCTAGTTACCGGTGGCACCTTCACTTGTCGGCCACGTTGCAAAATAGCGCCACCGTGATCGTGTTTGTGTGCTGCACGATTGGTGCTGGCTCATTGTCTCCGGACATATATAAGAGGATTACAGCCCAAGCGTTTACGACATCACCCTCGTATTGGCCCAAAGTTCCTGCTCGACGCATTTGACCCTCATAATATGGACCAGGAATTCATCGCCGAACAGCCACAGCTGCGAACAAAGATGGAAGGCGAAGATATCATTGCAACCTTGCGCTCGTACGAACCCGACGTTGTTTCCTTGCTCGCCAAAGCATCAGAGTGGGATGTGGCGCCAGTAATGTCTACCTCAGGCTTCGAGACCCCAAGGACGTCTGGCTCCGGGCCTGAAACCAATCTTCCCCAGCCAATTGCAGAAGATCAATATGTATGTTGGAGTGGTATGTACACTCATCCAGTCCAGATTTCAGGCATACTCCAGGCCCATCTGACGATACTCATGACCCTTCGAAATGCAGCCTGGGGCTCAGTTCTTCCGGATGCATCACTTGGCTTCGTGATGCAACCCGAACCCACAACGAGCCCAAAGTATTACATACTAAAGCCACTCCAGGTACGCATAGTGATTTCGAGTAGCATTTCTGGTGTAACTAAAATTACGATGGCTTTGCAGAAGAAGGAATGTACTGTTGATAAGTACCGTTGCCACGTCGAGGGGTGCAATTTTCGCACAGACGCACGCTCTTCACTGCCCACGCACATGATGTCGCATGTCCCTCGGAATCTCAGGTGTAACACCTGTGGCAAGGGATATAGTTCTTGGCAACGCCTTCGCGAGCACATCAAGAAGTCCGACAACGAATGTTGCCACGAGTTAGAAGTGTTGGAACAACGGTGCGAACGGCGCGGGGCGCGTTTGTCCACGGGCGTAGCGATGCCCGTAAGGGACAATCGCGTGCGGTACGTACATCGCGCGGGGTCGTTATATACTACGATAGGGGGCCTCCGGCCCCCGGCTACTCGCGCGCCTGAGCTTGCGAGCTCATTCCTGAACGCGTGCTTCAACAAGAAGCCTATGCTGATCGTGCAGCAACGATACGGTATCGTCTTCCTGAGACCGGCGAGGTGGTGGATCAGCCATATTTGCTGAGCGTATATCTGCCACAGATGAATATCCCGTCTCGGGAGGATGCGGCGGAGATTGGTACCTTGTATGAGCTTAGACAGGAGATTCTCAAGTGGAGGGCAAGTATCAATCATTACGTGTATAGCTAGATACGGGGCCATTCTCTGCATAACAGTCGCGACTTTCCTCCGTAGTACGATGTATCAGCACTTCTCGTGCTCACTTGCCTGTCAAGTAACACTCCGGTTGGAATTGTCTGTTCGGCCATTTGTATGGACCTGCGAGACGGACATTGCTCTAATTCAGTAAAATACGGTGGCAGTTTCGAGTTGTATTCAATCATCTTTTGGCCACAAACATTCCTTGGGATCGTGTGGCCTCATTACATTCTCAGCTTGGATATTAGTAGATCTGACGGGTCTCAGATTTGTCCCAACTTGCTAGCTGAATGATAGGCTGTGCGATAGACCAAAATCGAGCCTGCGCTCAAGCAGAGCTGTGACTTGCGTGGCATGTCCTAAAGTTTCCTCAATCGCCACATTGATTTGCTCCGCATCTCTTGCATCTGTGAAGCTACCGTCGATTGTCAGTCGATAGCGCAAACCAAAGAGTATTCGATCCGCAGGGCTCGGCGCATCATATAACAAGTCTGCATTCCAGGCTCTATGCAAGCATTATCAGGGGAGAACGACTCTGAGTACGTTTCATACAGAAGCTAGCATGATGAACGAGCCAGATGTACTACAGCGGCTATTTTCTTCGGCTAAGATCGTCATTCAACCGCTGTTCTAGCGTCCTGACCACCTCCGCAGTAGTCGATCTGTCCTGGGGCTCAAGAAAAAGAATAGCGTACAAGAAATCGTGCAGCCATGGCTCTGCTGCTCTGACTTTGCAGTTGGATGGGTTATATCCCAGAAAGTTCTCGTCCACAAGTTGACTGAGTTTCGCTAGAGGCCCGAGTTGGTCGACGGTTTTGTAGTATTCTTCCGACTCAGCAGTGTAGCAGCAGGATCCTGTTTGGCAGCTGCAAGAGCCTTTAGTCTCCTCATCGACCTTGAAGTGTTTGGCCATATGCAGATCCCTAGTCCACGGGTTAACATAGCGCGCGGAGCAAAAGGATAGAAAACATTTGTAAGTGTACGTCGCAGTCGCATCGGGGCCTGTGAACTACGCTATCGTTGAGTGTAGCCCATGGAACCACGCGAGAAATGACGCACCTCAGAGTATCTCTGAGAAGCGAATGTCAGCTTTCCATGATCCTCTCGTGGAGACGAGGGAGGCGACATTATTGATTGTGATGGATAAGGGAGAGATGGCGAAGGAAGAGATGCCAACTTGGAAGGTGGTGTTGATGAAGGCAGTTTTGGTGACGGGAGCGTTGATTTACGTTTGCGTTCTTCTGCAGGCAATTGTGCGTCCACATCCGAGACAGGCGGGACCATCGCAACCCGTTTACGGGGAGCTCGCAGAAGGTCGTCCAATCCCAATACAGATGAGCCCCTCTTGCGAGGGTTCCCGATCATGGGTAGAGCATGGTTGCGCAGGTGTTGCTGAATCACTTGAATATGATCTTTGGATGTGACCATGGTGAAGTCGTCCAAAGCTCTGAGTTAGGCGGATTGGTAGAGTGCGTGTGCGGGGATTTCGAGTGTACACGGAAAGAGGCCCGACCTTGATTGGAACGAGGTGCTGAGCTGAGCGTTTTGCTGCCGCCGATTGATGTGGCTTTTATATGACATTGAGCTGTCTAACCAGTCGCCTAAAGAAACATACATGTGGCGGTCAGTGTGCTTGGACACACGGTAGCCAGTGAGGATGGACATTATTCAGTACAAGATTGGGTGGCGTTGCGGGTATGCAAATCCGCCACTCCCGGCTGAAGCAGCGCACTATCTGCCTCATGCCGGCGCTTGGTCTGAGCAACCAGGTCAAGCAATATATACATTTCGACCATCACGCCACCGAGCCTAGCGCGCGCCTTCTTCCAGTGTACACAGCATCGCAGATTATTCAGGTCCATAGCTCAGCATAAGAGTATCTGTCCAGTCGAGAACGCTTGCTTATAGTACCAGTGAGCCGCTCGCAACACAATAGCCGCCGTCGAATGGTAGGGCTCGGACCAGCGTAGGTTGGTTGACTGAAAAGGTTGTCCGCACAAGCGAAGCAAAGCTGGTGAAGACACGCGGAAGCGATGACCACCGCCACACATTAACAATACTTCGCAATCTAGATTGCCGGCTATGAGCGAGCGACGCGCTTGTGGGGAGTCCTCCCACGGCTTGTTGATCCTCGCCCACACCTGCTTGACGCTATCTTGATGGACCTCAGTTCGTGACGCTTAGTCTGTAATAGATATCTGAGAGAATATCGGCGTTGGGAGGGAGCTTTGTGGACGAGCTCCCGTAGGTCTGATCTGATTAATTTACATACCCGCAGCTCCTCTCTCGTGTGCACCCTTACCCACCATGACTTTTACCGCCAAATCGATGCCTGCATCATCCGTTGCCTTTGTTGGAACAATAAGCGCGTTCACCATTCTGTCCTAATCTCGGGCAGACAAAATCAATAGTTCAGGTGGGTATGTAACGAATTAGTTTGCGTGGACCCTGCCATCATCAATTACATTGTACTTAACGCTAATGCTTCAAGGACAGGTCATGAAAATTATGGATTCTGTTTTATGGCGAATAGGTACATTGTCAGTTGTTTTGACCCCACAGTTGTCAGGACTCACATCCATTGATGTTCCAAATATGTGAGGTCAACTACTTAGGTCATGCAAGCGGGTGGAGATGAACGAAGTACAGCCCGATGATTTCCGACATTCATAGTAAGTAAGATCAATTACATTCACGAATTCCCGGAACACATCTTACATAGTGACAATTCAGCGAAGTTGGATTGCTTCTCCCCAATTCAGTCTCCATCAGGATTTTTCATATCAATGCACAGCACGTCGTCGTCGTTGTCCCAGCCACAATCCCCTGGGGATGACAGGACCCGTCTTCCTCGATTGTATCTCTGAATGGATCCATGTTCATTGTCGGAGGTCGCAATCGACATGCGCGGTTGATCTTGGTATCGCGCACCGGAAACGACACATACTTGCGCGATGTAGACCCCCCTGAGGCGAAGGAGAGCCGTCAATGCACCAATGTAAGGCCTCATCGCTACGTGTAAATGTTGCAGCGGATGCCCAAGAGCATGGCGGCGACGCGCAAGGGTTTGCAGCAGGCCCGCTGAGATGTCAACGTCATTGTAGATGATGAGCGTTTCTAAATTCGGGGCATACATTGAGGTCGCAGAGGTGACTGATACCTTTGGAGTAAGTGCCTTGATGATGGCCCCAGAAAATCGTTTGCTAACGGATATCAGTCGCAGATTGCGCATCTCTGCGAACACCGACGTCCACAGTTCGACAGTATTAAGCTTCTTAGGCCCCTTGATGCCACGACCTGGGGAGACGTCAACCCACATCTCGGAGAGATTGCGGACGTTCAGAAATCTGCTCAACGACCTCAATGTTGGCGCATCAAACTTCCAACCCGACAGGCAAGCATCATATAAGAAGGATGATTCCCCATCTTCGCTGAAGCCTGCAAGGTTGATCGTATGGTGCAGATGACGAAGCTGTATCTTCGTGATCCGGCTCATGTTTTTGAGATGCGAGACGTCGGCTGGGAAGGCCATCCCGATGCTGTCCCCGTGGCCTCCCATGAACTCTTCCATGATCAAGCGGGCACGCTCTGGTATCTCTATGTGACTCAGAAGGAGGGACACGACGTCCCAATCATGATACGTGATGTTGCACAGCCGGAGCTTAGGGAGGACAACAAGCCGCTTCGGATCGTCGACAGGGAGAGGACCCATGAGCACCGCAAACATGTCCAGCAGCTCCAGATTGGGCATCGCCTCGAGAGTGTCCAAGAGCACGGAAATTGTCCACGCCGGGTTGTCCGCTTGGTTCGCAAGGCGGAGGTGGGTCAGACCCGCGAAACGATCCAGCGGCCGAAGACAGTAGGGCGAGAGATGGAGCTGTCTGAGACTCGGTGCGTGCCCGCTGAACATCGGCGGGAGCGCCACCGCATCTACAGACTCATTCCAGGCATAAACCGACAAGTTGCGCAAGACCGGGGCGGGAGCAGACAGCGCAGTCAACACGTCGGAATTGATATCATTGTAGAACCACAAGTGGAGCTCCTTTGTGCGCCACAGGTGGGCGTTGAGCACGGGCAAGATGTCCCTCCGACACTCGTACAGGAAGATCGTAACCGGAGCGCGGCAAGACCGCTCCAGGTGTGGCGGAAGGCGATCAGGGGGCGTGCGCTCGCTGACCATCATCCGGGACCATAGCGTTGCGGCGCCAAGGATGATGCGGCGCCAGTGGCGGCACACGAGCATCATGGAGGCTACGAACGCGTTGGCGTCGAACCTCTGTTCCCATTCATCACTCATCTTGCCACAGAACTCGAGGGGCCTCACATCAAAGAGACAGAGCGCCAGGATCTCGATAAGGGTTTCCGGTGCCAGACGAGAGATTGGACATGCCCCCGACGCCGGGGGTCGCAGCAGCGGCGAGTCGTCTGGAATTACGAGGATCTGGAACACTGATTTCTGTGCACAGAATCAGCTCGGCTCGCCGCCGGAGATTGGCATGTACGCGAACGCTTACCATGGTCAAGCCGCAGGCGGCCATGGTGCTGACTTGCCTTGTGACTGGCGGTGATGCGACTAGGATATGTCGCCGCGGCAAGGGTCAGCAGATTGGTGGGATCTTCAAGCCCAGTGGGAAGAGGTCGGCCTCTGACAGCAGAAAATGATCAATAAAAAGAGCGCGGTAGAACCATTACTTATGCGGTGCGCCACTGCGACACACCTTGCGCTCGGGCCTCGGACGTCAGAATCGGCAGAACGCGTTCTTTGTTGTACGCCACTTATAGCAAATGTACGGAGAACAATGCGACCGCGACATCAGCGAATGTCCATCAATGCAAGAGCCATTGTCTAGATGTCTGGATCCTGAGAGGGCGGCAGACGTTGTATCTTCTTCCATGTCCGAGTCACACTTGTTTGCGACATAGCCGCGGCACTGCTAAAAGCGACAGTAGAAAGAAAAAACAGCGTGTAGTCGTGTTGGCAGGAACCGATGCGTTGACGTCCTCTACACGATGCAGGAGATGCTCCTGGACTTGATTTCAAGGGGTGTAGAGGATTTACAGTTGGCGGAGGCCAGTAGGTTGCCGTTGCCGTCAAATCATTCATATAGCTGGCGAGACATGTCGTGATATTGCGCACACTATAGCACTCTTTCTTCATAATGCCTCGATAACGATAGTTCATCCAACGGTAATCATAACCACAACAACAGATGTGAATGCGAAAATGCACCAACGCCTACACAGCGGCAACGTGCGGAAGCTCGCCCGCACGCCATACAGCAGGGCGCGCAGTGTGGCGCGCAAGGTGCAAAAAGAAAACGAGGGCATCGCGCACTCCGGACCATTGACGTCGACTCCGGACGCAGGCCTGCGGCGGCGGTCTGGAGGCTTTTAGTGTGCGCCATGAAACGGGGTCCCGGATGCGCGCGCGTTCAGAACGCGCCAAAAATGCTCTCGAGCGGCGGACTCGGAAAGCACGCGGACAGGTCCTCCCCCACCGCGCCAGCAGGCGCCTCCCGCGGCACAGGCACCACCCCCCAGAGCGACTATGCATGCGTATGCGTGAGCAACGACGTTCTCGCACGCGCAGACTGACATGAATATGGACGTACATGTCTTCTCGGTCTCGCATCGTCGTCCTCGTCCTCGTCCTCGTCCGGCGCCCCAAACGCGAACGCGAACGGGTGCACCCTGACGGCGGCGGCCCAGTCGACGCGCGCGGCTTCAGCTTCGGGCGCGAGGAAGCAGTTGCGCCGCTCCTCCTTGTACGCGGCGATGAGCCCCCTTCTGATGAGGCCGAGGAGCCGGTAGTGGTCGGCCAGGACGGCCATTCCCTGCAAAGGCAAGGGCACGTCAGCAACAGCATCAGCGGCGCACACAAACATGCGCCTGCCCACACAAGCGCAGTGGACCGCGAGCGCGTAAACGAACGCAAACGCACCCGCTCCTCCATCGTCGGCGCGCGCGTGCCGTGCACTTTCGCGAGCAGCTTCGCGATGTTGATTTTGTGGGTGGTCACCGGGGCCATGGGGTCGAGCACAAAGGCAGGCGGGGTCGCGCACAAAGACAGGCGGGGTCGCGCACAAAGGCAGACGGAGGCGGGGTGGGTGGCGCTGCAGAGGCAGCAGGGTGAGGGGTGGGAGAATGCCAACGACCAGCCGCCCCCGCGCTTTATGCGCACGAGCACGGCCCTTCGCCACTCTGGGGCACGCGCAGAGCGTGTTCGACCACGGTGAAGGTGGATCTGGATCTGCGAACATCGCAGAGCGTCGGACAACCAGCCACATACAGGAACCCAGCGAGAGGCAGCCGGTGGCCCGGGGATGCGTCGTTGGCACGCGTTTTTGCACCCAATGTGGCTACAGTGTCGGTGCGCGCCGCCACACGCAGCGGACTCCGCTCCGACGCCTGCCTGGCGGCCAGCGTACGTGTAGCCTCCACCCGCGCTCCAGATGCGAACGAATCTGTCGGTCGTGCGCAAGAGAGTGGCGCGTGCAGAGGGCAATCGCGTTCAACGGACATGGACCGGCGCGGGCGCATGGGCGTTCGCTGATGCCACGGTCTGCGCGCACGAACGGGGCGGGGATCCCGTCCATAGAAACGCGTCCATCAGATACCGACCCGACGAGCAGCGCGGCGCTGCCCGCACCCGATGGCACCGATCCAGCTCGGACCTGCCGCAGCCGAGGGGGACGAGGGGGAGGCGGGCGGGGGTCAAAGGTAGGCTGCACTCTCCACATCAAAACAAAGCAGGAGACCAGATCCCGAGACAACCCGCCCGCGCATAGCGCCGTGCAACTGTCGCCGACGGGAGACCCTGGAGGGCGCATACGCAGCATGGACGCGTACCACAGCGGAGGCCGGACAGCAATACGCGAACCACCGACCGTCGACCGTCGGCCGCTCATGCTCGGCGCCTCTGTGCGCAAAGGGTACCGTACGCCCGAGATGCTGAGTGGCTCCCGCCGGGTTAGCGCGGGCTGCAGGCTGAGTCTGTAGATCCATGGATTGCAAGTTGCAGAGAATGCGCAGTGGGGCGTGTGTGCGCACGTTGAACGTTCAGGAGGGGGCGCGCTGAGGAGGGCCGCACTCTCAACCCACACAAAGGAGGAGATCAGATCCCGAGACAACCCGCCTGCGCATAGCACCGTGCGACTGCCGATGACAGGGTAGGAGGGATGGAAGACGCGGAATAGCGCGTACACAGGATGTGCACGTACCACCACAGCGGAGGCCGGACAGGAATACGACAACCACCGACCGTTCATATTTGGCGCCCCTTCCCGCAAGGGGTACTGTGCGCCCGAGATGCGGAGATCGAGATGCTGGGTGGCCCCCGCCAGATAAGCGTCGACTGCAGATCCACGGATCGCAAGTGGCAGGGCGTGTGTGCGCATGTTCAGCGGACGCACCGCGCAGGCACTGGGGCCAGTTGGGAGGCATGGTGTCGCGACCTGGCTCGACTGTGCGGCGGCCGCTGCATCAGAGCGTGCGCAGCGGGGCGCGTGCGGCACCGCGCAGGTCTGGCAGCGGGCGCACGCCGGACGGCGGCGCCCCAGCCTGGTGCGACTGTGCGGCGGCCGCAGCTTTGAGCCCTGGCGATAGGAAGGCACCGGACGCCTGTGCACATACGGGGGGGGAGAATCTGCAAGGGATTCGGGGGGACCGTGCGGGCTGCAAATTGATGTCGAGGATACGATCGAGATTGCCATACTGCATGACGCGTCGATGATTCACCGCGCACGTAGTCGAGCGACGGGGGCCATCCTCGGTGAGCTAACCGGTGAGCGTCGACGGGAGTGCGGTGGTGCATCTTGGAGGGCACGCCGGCGTCGCGGGCGATCTGAGCAGATGTAACGAACGAGGCAGGTATGAGCGGTGGTGCCGGCGGCGGGACGGACAGCTGACTGGCTGGCTAAGCAGCGCGACGTAAGATAGGCATAGGCCTCGCCGTGGGCTGCACTGGCACAGTCGCCGCGCCGCGGATGCAGCGATTGCGGGCGGAGATCTGGAGGGTGAATCCTGATAGATGCTGATACGCCGGCAAGGAGCCAGCGTGGGCAGAGGGGACATTTCGGGGTGCGGGTGGGCTGCAGGGAAGGCGGGCCTGTTCCCTTGCCGCAGGTTAGAGCTTATTAGGGTGGCAGAAGAGACACGACATGCACGTGTGTGTGGGCGTCGCACACGGGGATTGGCAGACCGAGTGCGGGTTCGGGTTCGTGGGGGGAAGGAGGTGCGGGTGCAGAGGCGGTCATGGGCGGCGTGGACGCGGATTGCAGACCGAGTAGCAGGATCGGGTTCGTGAGCGCAAGGGGATTCGGCTGCAGAGGCGTGCGGCACGGGGCAGAGAGTGTGCAGTGACCCTGGAAGATGGGAGGCGGGGATTGGACGAGGGAGACGCCCAGGAATATCCGCGGGGGGATGACGGCGGGGGCAGCGGTGGGCAGGGGCGAGGGCCATTTGGGCGCGGACCAGCTGGAGGCCGGGCGGGGCTGAGAAGGGCGCGGGACGGCGGGTGAGGAGCGGACGGCGGAAGGGGGGACGGCGATCGAGCGGATGGCGGAGGACGTGATGCGCTTCTCGGAGTGGAGCAGATAGAGAGATACTAGCCCTCTCTGCCGGGGCCGTGGCTGCGTCTGCCAGCCCTCTTCTACCCGGCCTCCTGTGCTGTCTGCTCTCCCTCCCTCCCACTGACAGTGCCAGTCCCAGACCCACAGCCACTGTCACAGCGAGAGCCTACCCCGCGGCCATGCCCACCGTGCCGCCCTCCTTCCTCTCCCTCGACGACGACGACCCGCTCTCCGGCCCCGCCCCCTTCTTCCGCCCCGCCGCCCACTTCGCCCTCCCCTCCGCCTCCGCGCCCACCCCCGACCCCGACCTCGACCACATCGTCCTCGTCCCGCCCGACCAGCACAACGCCGTCTCCGCCGCCAGCCCCTGCCCCCCCTCCCTTTCCGCCTCCGCCTCCATCACCCCCGCGCGCCCCCGCGACAAGCCCCGCCTCTCCCTCGCCGGCCTCGCCCTCCACTCGCCGTCCCCCATCGTCGGCACCCCCTTCGAGCTCTCCCCGCGCTTCGAGTACCCCTTCCCCGCCTCCGCGAGCGCGCACGGAGACCCCTACCCCTACGCCGCGCCCGCCTTCGCCGCCTCCGCGTCCCTCCCCAACCTCGGCGCGCTCCCCGGCCCCCGCGCGGGCACGGACGCCAAGGGCCTCTCGCCCGCGCACCCCAAGCTCCGCGTGCGCCTGCGCGACCGCGAGCCCCCCGTCCCGCCCAGCCTCGCGCGCAAGCGCCGCGGCACGGTGCTCGTCGCGGGCACGCCAGTGCGCCGCCGCGCCCCAGAGCGAGAGGGAGAGCGCGCCCCGAGCCCCGAGCGGCGGCGGAGCGACGACACGGCCGTGGGCGAGCCCAGCGATGGCAGCAGCGGAGAGCAGCGGGGCTGGACCGGAGACGGAGAGGAGCGCAAGCACCGTCTGGCACTGGCACGGCTGCCGGTGGAACTCAAAGTCACAGACACGGTGCGTCGCCCCCCTTCCCATCCCCCGTCCGCTCCGGAGCTGACCCCCGCCCCACAGAACTCGAGCCTAAAGCAGGAGGACCAGGAGGGCCTGCCACCGCCATCCGCGCCGATCGAGGTCATCGACCCGTCATCGACCATCATCCCGCTGTCGATCGACACATCGGATCGCGCGCATGCGCCGAAAGCGGACCCGCTGCACGTCACCGTCGCGCCCCCCGCCGAGCCGCCCCCGCCCGTCGTCGCCGTGCCTGGTTTCGGTTTCGCGTCCGGCGCGGCGGTCGTAGACGAGGGACCACCATGAGAGGCTCGTCGGGAACCCCGCACACTCGCTGCCGTCCGACCCTCTCTCGTTGTCCCGTCCTCGACCCCCGCTTCGCCTGCCGCCGCGCGCACCTTCTCTGCCCCGCCGTCCACCGTCCACACGAGATCGCGGCACCCACCCCGCACCTTCCCCGCTTTCTTCCTGTCTGGGGCCTCTGGTCTTTCGTTTCCTTACCTGCAGGGCGTCGTCACGTATCACACCATTCCGGGACCCTTCTCACCCTACCTCTCTCGTCCACACCCATCCCGCGTCCCTCCCCATCCCGATCCCTGCCCCTGCCTTCGATACCGCTCTCGCATTACGCACACGCACACGCACATACACACATACCTATATCTATACCTATACACATACACGCTTTCAATCCCACTCCCACTCACGCCCTTTGCATCGCGCTGCTCTCGTACTCTCGTACTCTCGTACTCTCGTACTCTCGTGCCCTCTCGTTCGCCCGCTCGCCACACATGTACAACGCTCCCGCCGCGCGCTCCGCATACACGAACGGATGCATCTACATGATATGACTGCCATGGTATATGACATGATGGCGGGTATACGCATCACATACAGCCGCTTGAGAGTCGGCGAGGACGGCGCGCGTGAGGGTTTGCCGGACCTACGCCCCAGCAAGTGTGAGTGAGTGAGTGAGTGTGAGTGTGAGACTGATCCTTGGAACGTGAGTCCCAGGCGAGAAGATGCGTTCGGGCCCGTGCAGCGTGCAGCCACGACCGCAACCGCGACCGCCCACGGCATGCTCGCTCACGTTGCTGCGTCGGCGCACGAGTAGGGGCATCCCTCTGCATTGTGCAATATACAATGCGCGTCGGAACCGCTCTAGTACTCGACGACAATGCCATTCGCGTGCGGGTATCGCTCTATGATACAAATCGATGGACTATACTATGCTCCTAAGCCTAAGCCTCGCTGTTCGTTATTGGTAGTCTATATAGATGCTGCTGTTCAGCCATCTCCAATCCAAAAAGCGCTTGCCCCCTCATCCAAATCAAAAAGGCTTGCCTCTCATCGCGTTCGTGCACACACCCCACACCCATACATCTCGCGTCGTCCAGCAGCGGCGCGCCGCCGCAGCTGGTTTTGTCCTGCGTGCCATCATCAGCCAAGCTGCCATACCACGGCGCGTCAAACGATCACTCACATGTATTCGTTCGTCCGTATCCTGCGCCCCGCGCGCTCAGTCCTCGTACGTCCACGTCTCGTACGGCAGCGGGAGCGCGACCGTCCACAGCACGCACGCCACGCCGATCAGGATGACATAGCACCCGTTCCCGCCGAGCCAGTTGCGCTCGAGCGACAGCGCAAACAGCGACGTCGCCGACGCCGGCCCCACCGCGCGCAGCAGCGCCGCCACCAGCTGCGCGATCCCGTTCGTCCCGCCCAGCGACCGCTTGTTCGGCGCGGACGACGTCACGAACATGATGATGCACCCTGCCGCACGCACGCACATCCTTTGCGTCAGCATGCGTATTCTCCGTTCAGCAGTGACAAAGCAGCACACGCACCGTACGCCATGTCCATCACCACCGACAGCATGAGCTGCACGAACACGACCGCCCACACCGTGCGGTCCACCACGCCGCCGGCGCCGCGCGCGAGCGCGTTCAGCACGGGGAACAGCGCGAACAGCGGGACGAACATCGCCATGCCGGCCATGAACACGCGCTTCGGGCCCCACCGGCGCACGATGCGCGCGAAGAACGCCGCCTGGAACACGCCGTTGAGCAGCCCGAACGCGCCGAGCACCGCGCCGATCGTCGCGGGCGACACGCCGAGCCCGCCGAGCGCGACGGGCGTCGAGAGGAAGAGCGGCTGCACCGCGCGGTACGCGATGTCGAGCAGCGCGAGCGCGCCGTAGTTCGCGACGGAGAGCAGCACCGGCCGGATGAGCAGCCGCCGCAGCTGTGTGGGCTCCTCGAGCGCCTCTTCGTGCAGGCATGGGTCGTCCGCGACCGCGATGGCGACGCGGACAGTCTTCTTGTGTTTGCGCCGTTGGACGGTCTGGGAAGAGCAGGTTAGTGGACCGCTTGCTGATAGCGCGCGAAACGCACCTCTTGGAGGAAGATCGCGGAGATGATAAAGGTGAACACGGAGAACGAGGCGGAGACGGCGCAGGGGAGGAAATAGGGGAATTGTTTCCAGAAGCGGCTGGTGAAGGTATTTGGCCATCTGGTGGCAGGTTTCGCTAGTTGTCCACCGATGAATGGCCTGGCGCGAGATGAGCGACGTAGACGAAGAGCTCAAGAGGACCACTTACCCCACTGTTGCTCCGGCAGACCACACGACGGGCATGAGAGCGAACCCTTGCGCCATATTTGTCGAGTCGGTCAGCTCTGCAAAGTAGATCAGCATCCGTTCCGGCATGCGCGCTGTTCCGTGACGCACCTCCCATCATGCTCTTGACCACCCCGATGTTTCCGTTGAGCGCGCCGACAATACACCGGCTAGATCATGACATCAATGCCGACGATCCCCCATGATATGAATAGTAGTATTCCGTGAAACCTCTTGCAACTGGCATCTGAGAGCTTCAGGACGCCAGAGGTCAGAGAACAGTTCAAGTTGTGCGCATTGCTCAAGCAAGTCCGGGTGTTCCCCGGAGAGAAGAGAGGCAGAGATTTCACGGGACACTGGATAAGATCCGCGGTGACGTACCTTGCAACGAGCTGCCAGAAAGTCTTAGAGAGACCGAAGAACACCATTGAGATGCACAGGCCCGCCATGCCGGTGAGCAGCACGGGCTTCCGGCCGATGTAGTCAGACACGCGGGACCATTGGAGGACGAACATGGCCTCTGTGAGGAAGAAGACGGATTCCTGATGCCGGACGTCAGTGCACGCGGTGGGGGTGGACGGGACGGACGGGTGCTCACGATCATGCCAGCATAGTACCCAACCTTCTTCTCGTCCCCACCGGTGATGTCAAGCTCACTGACGAGCTGAGAGACGGGTTCAGCACGACTACAGCGCGGAACAAGGCGGCACTTGCCTGGTTGATGAAGGGGTAGATACACAGGGACGTGATGGGCTCGGCGAGCTGCAGGAGGAGAAGGATGCCGATCTGCAGCTTGGGGAGGGGGGTCACGGGCTTGGGCTCGCGGGTCTGCTTTGCCTTGGAGAGCAGAGCGGTCTCCTCGTCGGGGGTGCCATTGCGAGTGCGGGCCATTCGCGGCGGGGGGTGGGGGAGCGGGAGTGGGGAGGAGGGCGTGGGCGACGAGCAGGGAGGTGGGGAGCGGACATGGTTTTATCTGCAGCGCTGTCGAATGTGTTTCTCGAAAGAGTCACGACTGGATCTTGAGATCACTGGCCCGTCCGCGCGTCCGAATGCAGACCGAGCGCGAGTCAGGCCCTCCCGGGAGCCAATCGCGGGGAGTGTCCGGCGTACAGACGGCGCTCCTCGACAGGCCTCGACGTCTCCCTCCTCTGCCCCTCCATGTGACGTCCGCAGCAGCCACAAAACCGCGTTCAGCTCGGTGGCATCACACACGTATAGGCAGCGATAGCGTCATTTGCATACGTCCTCTCCCACATGTGATCCGCTCCCCGATGATCATGAACACCACCACAAAGGCAGCTAGCCTGCTCAGCTCGGTGTGCGCTCGGTCGGGTGCATGGCCTCGCTGCATGCACAAAAAATCGCCTCAATGGAGACTTCGAAATTGGAGCTCAGGATCCTTGGGCGCCTGCGCAAACTCAGTGAATACGTACAAAATACGTATTCCCCTCCCATCTTCTGCCCCGCCCTGTGTCATGATATCTTGTCGGCTAAAGGTAGTATTCTTTCTTCGAATTCGCTGCACGCACTCCGGTCACACTTCTCCGCGCTGTACTTCCACCATGTCAGACAAAACGCCGTGCCCTCCAATGTAATTAGCCAATTCCAATGCAGTCACAAACCGACAAGAGTGCGAAGACCATAGTAGATGCGCCGCGCACGCTTGCACTCTTAAATTGAGTACACAACATGTCTGGCCTCTGAATGTTATGTTCAAGATGGCCCTCTATGGGCCGGAAACAAAACATTGCAATATACGCTCTTCTATCGCAATGGCATTGTGACGCAACGGAGTTTCTATATGACCTCAAATAGTTGGAATGGGCCTCGGAAGTGTCCGGCACACGAGTCTCGCGGCGCTCTGATAGAGTTCCCACTCGCATCCGATGTCCACATCCACAGTTCTCAAAAAAAAAACCCTGCATTCCAGAAGGACCAGAGAATGTCTCTCTGGAGCGAGCCAGGGGGCGGACCAAGGGGCCAGCTGAGCGACGTCGTGCGGTCACCAGAATTCCGCGACGTCTTTCTGTGTTTTTGTCCGATCTGCGACCCGCGAGACCGTCATTGGCAGCGAAAGAGACCCAAACGCATATCAGTGGCGCAGCAGCACGGAGCATTAGCGTTCGCACGCGAGAGAGGGAGCGAAGCTGTCAGAAGGGACGTCGTCGCCCCGGAGCCTGCGGAGGTTTTCGGCAGGTGTCTAGTATGCTCTTAGAAGACTAGGTTACCGACACCATGACCATAGCAGTGACAGTACTGTATGTAAGGCCAGCGTTGATGCCCTCGCTCCGTCCTTCCGATCGAGAAAACCAGGAGTCTGCAAATAGGAAATCATCCAGCCGCAAGGACTAATCTGCGTACCCCCGTGTCCATACCTATCATGAGGGAGATACTTTCGCGGACAGCTTTGACAGCGCGACAGCCCCGCCAACAAACACCTGATTCAAAATGCTGAAGGCACCATCAGCGATTGCAGGTCCGAGGACAGAAAAACAAAACATCTCTGAACAATAAACGTAACGCCGTCACCTGAGCCAGGGCGTACATAGCCCCCGTTCACTCCGTCCGGCGCGGCTGACCACTCGAGACGGCGTACCTCTCCAGTCGCTCATCACTTATGTCAAGATGATCACCCAGATTCGCGGGTGACCACTTAATAGACAGCATGCCGTAGCGATGAATGCGAGATCGCTATTGATAGCGGGATATCGATCAGCTCCCGAGGTACAAACGCGGTCGAGACGGGCAAATATCGCGCACCTTACGTTCGCCCCTTAGAGATGGCAGAGGACAGGTTTGGTATGGAGTCCCCCGCAGAGGAGGACGGGTCGGTGTGCGGCTGCCCCACGGCGGTAATGACTTCCGCGGCCCCGGCCCCGGTTCATGCGGCTGGCGAATGAAAGCCACCGCAACAGACGGCTCTCGGTCGCAAATTGGCGCGCCCGAGACCAGAGACCAGAGACAGCGTCAGCAGTCTCGCGGACACGTACCGACTCTGGCGTGCTGCTCAGCTCAAGTAAGACGAAGGTTACGCGGGGCCGTGCTCGTCGCGCGCAGACACACGGAAGGACGTCTATGGATAGGATTGTGGGGTATATAAAAGTTCATAAGCAGGCCGTCATAGGGTCGTGAGGAGGCTAATCATAATTGGGGTTTAATATCGGCAGCATACGAAGAAGTAAGGAGCCACACTAGCAGCGAGCAAAACACACGAGCGGACAGCTGACCAGGCAGCGAGAACGGGAGATGCGTAGATGGCGTCACCGGGAGCACATACCAGGCGAGCGGAGATGTGAAGACGTAGAGGCGCGAAGACGCAAAGAGCAGGAGCGGGAATGGGAGCGGGAGCAGAGCAATGCGAGATCTATGGGGGATATGGATGGTTGCTGATCATGAGTGGGTCCATTCGTCCGGCTGCAAGCACGCCATTAATGACCAGCACTCTAGGCGACATCCGACCGAGAACATACAGTGCGCGCGGGGCCTCGGGCCCCGCAAGATACGCCCGTCCGATTCTGGCATCATGCTCTCCCTAAGAGCAGACCACGGAGCCCCTTGCCTAGGCTCCGCACCTTCTCCTTCACCGCCCTGCCCCGCTTCCCGTCGTAGGCAAAGTCCCCGATGCTATCCGCCGAGCGGCAGCGCGCAAGCTCCGCCCGCATCTCCATCCCCGCCTCGCCGGCGCTCCCCCACGTCCATTCACATCCCGCTGCCGTGGCGGGGGGCAGGTCAAACGTGCGTCCGAACGGCACGTCAAGCGAGCACGTCTCGCGCGCGAGCTCGCACACCTGCGCGTGCAGCGACGGGAGGTCCATCTTGGGTATAATCGTGTCGGGTATACTGGGGCGCGCCATGTTCTTCCGGATCGCACTGTACAGCGGGCGCTGCGGGTGGCCGAGGGGGATGTGCGCGGCCTGGGGCTTCGGCCTCGGCTGCGGCGACGGCGACGGCGACGGATTTGGCGACGAGGACAGGACAATAGGTGTCGAGACGGGCGTACGAGTGGCGTCTATACATTTCGAGGACCCTTTGCATAGGGAGGCCGCCGATCGTTTGCGCAGGGATCGAGAAGAGTGCTGCCGAAGTATGCCTATCCTCTGCTTCCGCCGCAGCGTGCGCGGTGTCATTGTGTTCGAGACGGCGATAAGCGTACCGATGCCATTGCCGTCGCTGCATCTATTCTCTTTCTCATCCATGGTAGCCATATCGGTATCTTCATAAGCGGAGGACGTCGTGAGTGGCGTTGAGTCGTGCAGAGGTAGGGGTGGTGTTGGGCTGGCGATGCCTTGCTCAAGCATATCCACCAGCTCGCGCAGGAATGGTTCCAATTTAGAGTCCTAGCGAGCGAAATTGAAATGAGCATGACCAGCCTCGCTGACGTAGCAACCGGTTCCCATACCGTTGTCGTTGTAGCAACAATATCCTGAACGGAGTAGACCGCAGCAAGACGGTTGCGTCGCCTAATAGTCTTTGAGGACCTAGACGTCCGCCAGCGCGCAACATCCCCCGAATCGTCGAACAACACGCCTCGTTGCGCGGAAGCGCCGGCGCGGGGGCCAATCGGCGATATACGAACCTGCTTTACAGCCGTGCTCTTATGATCGATCCGTACCAGCTGGGCTTTCTGCGCCTCGCTCAGCAATTGGGGAGCGCTGATTCGTCGCCTGGGGCGGGTAGCTGTGATTGGGGTGTTCAAGGCATTGCAGACGCTCTGGCACCAAGGACAAGTGTAACCGAGAACGTTCGTAAAGTGACATTGTCTACATTCGAAATACTGGCCGTTGGGCTTGAGGCGAAGAAACGGGAGCGAGTCTGACTTCCTGAGCTGGTACCACATGCCGTGAGTTCGTGAGCTTGCGATCCTCAAACACCCGGCGCACCTGCTTCTTCCACTTATACTCCCTGCTAAGGTAACGGGGAGAAGATGACAAATCCTCGGTGATCAGCTGCATATCGTTGGGGCGCGGTTGTTAAATAGTTGTCGTGAACGTCGTCAAAGGTCGTAAGCAGCAGCGATGGTAGTCGGTGCGTCAGGGGATTGCAGGAGGAGCACCAAGAAATACCACGCAGATAAGGGTTATGGACACGAGGATGTCGTATAACACGCTGCGAAACGCCCTTTTCATGACACACTATGGGTGCACGGGCTGGTTTCGAATGAGACTGGCCGTTGAAACATGGGGCTCATAGTAACAGCAGCCTTAGGCGGAATCATGATCCGCTACAAGGAGGTTGTCGAAAGGTATTGACATGCATGCCAACCGCCGCGGCAGCTGCGAGAGCAACTCTGGTGAAACGGAATTGTGAAGTCATGAGGCTGTAGTCTAGAACCAAGCGAGATCTTGCACGCGGGATAGAAAGGTCGTGGTTGCAACGAGGAGAGAGGTACCACTTGATTGTGACAGACCGCGGACCGCGGTGATGGGCGCCTTTGATCGCAGCCTGTTTTCGTGACTTTCAGCTTGACCGAGAACGAAAGAGAAGTGAAGACGGGTAAGCATCGAGAATACATTCCGAGCTCCTATGGAGGTCCTAACTATCCGTCGCAGGTCTCAAGGACTCAGGGAAGACTACTGGTATAACGAAGCAAGATTGTGCAAGAAGCCAATTGATCCACAACGGCCCCGACGGTTGCCATACCTGGACTGGTACTCTGGGCGACGCTACTAGCTTAGTTTTCTTCGTGAGACAAACACAGCCTAATACCGCAAGGCTTTGGCCAACAGGTTGAGCTCGGGGAAGGTGCGGTGCACGAGGAATGAGAGAAGAAATACATATAAATGAGCAACATGTTTGAGGGTACTGTGTATGTAAATACAAGGTAGCGAGACGACATGACGGAGCTGGATATAATTGTCATCGTCAGCGTACTTGAGGCCTTGAGTGCGAGCCGTGTTCCGCCCAGATCTGATAGCAGGCCTTCCGCAGAAGGAAAACACAGGCGCATCACCGGCATTGGCACACACAACTTCTGTCCGGTATGATCTTGGCACAATACATAGCGGCTACTTAGCATTTGCATCGAAAGGGGTTATACGACGCGCCTGCAAGATGAAGGCGCGTTTCACCTCAACTACACCGAACTCGCATGCTCAATTAAGCCAGCCTCACCTGTAACCCAACGCCGTAACGGTCAAGCCTGGTGGGGGAGTGGGGCCAGGGGAAAGAATGGGGGCGGAGACAATGAATACTGATGCCTGCGTGCCCTCACGCGGAGAAGACAATGCGTGTTCCGCGAAGGTGACTGATCGAGCAACGATTGGCAAGAAGGGGACTCACACGTGAGATGGATGAGCACGAAAGTTCACAAGCCGAGAACCTCGCTGGAACGAGATCTATCTCATCTGAATGGTGAACGGGCCGCACCGTGTATCTGGCTCGAGGACAGCCGCATGTCAGTCATAGATTGGAGATTGACGGTGTGGGGGAGGTATGTGTCAGTGCCGAGCGGCAGTGTGCAATACAGTGCGAAAGCCAGATAGCACGTCACCAATCCTACAGTGCCATTGTAGACACGTTCTTTCGCATTCGCGGATGCAGTTGCCTACAAGGAACAGGTACATCGGCGCTGAGAGAACGGGACTTTTCACAGCCGAGAAGCGTCCTCATCGGTCTGTCGTTTGTCAGACACATGACGATGTGGCTTTCTGCGACTCGTGAGTTTGCGAAGACTTCATTGTTGTAGCCCCGCCTTCCAGCCATGCCTGGGCTGCGAGTATGAATTAAGCACGATGAACTGAATGGTTGAAAGCACCCCTTCTTCGCATTCATAGAACAGTGGGGGTCCTCCGATCGTTTAGTGTTACCGCGATAGGATGGCAAGAGAAGATCGCGACGGTGGAGTCAAATATATCGTCGGAACTTCACAAAGGCGGCTTCGCATGAGTACACCGGCTGGTGAAGCGAAAACTCGGAAAGCGAACAGCTGTGAGTATCGAAGAAGTAGTGGCACGATGTGAATATACATCGCATCGCGGTGCACGTTGCGGTGCGTGAGAGGTATATACACCCGAGTCGCCGAAGAGATAGAACATAGGAAGGACGTACATGGTGAGGTTCGCGGAACGAAGCCGACCTTGCGCTGCCGTCGACTCATGGCTTGTCGATAGAGATAGATTCCGGCGATGTCCTTGCTCTCTCCGTCCGAGAATGCAACAAATGGAGACACCCGTGTAAATAAAAACTGACCTTATGACCATTGCTGGTGAGATAATTCACATCAATCCAATGAGGATGTATGGAGAATAATCATTCATAGCGGAAGTCGATACCCCTCAAACCAGGTACCCAAGGATGCATTCACACACGGAGGGACATCTCAAGAAGAATGCCTAAAGAAAATATGAGCCATCGCGAGAGGTCTCCAGGGGCATGAGTGACATACGTTTCGTACAGATCAAGCTAGACGAAAACTCCGATGGCACCCATCTGGTCGTCCATCTTCCACTCGCCATCCGTGCATACACTCTTGTGGGGGCGACTACAACCAGCAATGGGACAAGCCCAGAGATGTTCAGCTTCGATCGCCGGCTTCTTCGCCCTGCCTTTGCCCTTTGCAGGGCCACGGGGTCTGGCCGGCGCACGACCACGTCGAGCTTGTGTAGGCCGAGCCGCCACAGGAGATGTAGCGCTTCCAAGGGCCGAAGCAGCAGCGGAAGCATTCGCAGAACCCCGGACAGTAGTAGGTTGTCCACGGGGAGGACGCGGACGTAGGCGAGACCTCATGGAGGTGTCTGCAGGCTCTGTCTCGACTGGCGAGGTGGGGGAAGCGCTGGGAATAGGTATCGTGGGAACGTCGAGTGCCTTTGCTTTACCCTTCCGGTCGCCCGTCCGATTCCGCTTCCCTAGTACCTGACCCTGGTCTTCGTCGGCGACTGAAGATACGACAGGGGTTTCTTCCCCTTCTGCGGGCCGCGCCTCAACGACAGGCATGGCTCGCCCTTTGCCTTTGCCTTTAAATCCCGGAACCTCTGCTTCTATTTCCTGAGCAAATGGAGGTGGAGGTGGAGGGCGGGGTCGCATCAACTCAGCGATGCACTTGCCGTCTAGCATGTGGCCACATCGAAGCGCCCAAACCTTACGAGCTTTGCGCTTGTCCTCACTGGCCGCTCCATTGGTTGACAGAATAAGTGGGTCCATACAGCGAGCACATACAAGAGTCGTTGTCGTCTCAACAGCTGTGGACGATGTCTTGCTGTTGTGAGCGACAGCAGCAGTGTCGTCGTCATCCAGCACAATGACTGCTGGCGCCCGTGTACTAGACGGAGCATCCGGCGGGGAAAAGTCGAACGTGAAACCGGCTGGGGCTGTCTCGGGATGAGTGTACGTGGGTTTGTAGAGTGGGTCGCTTGGCCCAGCACTGCGACCTTGTGTTCCCCGCGCGCCAAAGGCTCGATTGCGTTGAAAGAGCCCGTCTAGCACGTCACCAAAGAGATCAAGCCCATAGAGGTCTCCGGGGTCGTATTGACCATTGTCATCGGATGCGTGCCATAGACCAGGGAGGTGGTATCCTCCTCCAAGTATGCCATTCCTCCACATCCCAGCTATGTTGAGATTGTGCCAAATGTTGTGTGGCCCATGCTGTCGAGCGTGTGCTTCCGCTTCCCGCTGACGGCGATTGGCTTCGTCGATTACGTTCTGCCTATTCAGAGCAATGAGACCACCGCCGAGACCCATGATAGGTTGATGTTGCGACCGTGGGGCGGCAGCGGGTGGCGGGAGATATAAGGGCGGGCTATTGGCGCGCCGTACTGGTTGTTGTATCTGCGCTTCGAAAGGAAACGGCTGTGCGCTGGGAACGATTGGAGGGGGAGCATTGTTGGCTGCATTTGCCGTCAATTGTACCAACGATACAACGTGTGGCGGACGTGGTCGAGCGCGCGGTCGTACGCGCTGTGGGCGGACTGTGACCTGTTAGGACAACGCCTATGGAGGAATGGACGATTGATGCACATTACCATTTGCAGTGCCGTTGACGCTGGAAACGTCCTCGTCTTCTGAGCTATCTACGACGATGATCGAGGTAGAGCTGGGACCGGCAGCGGCATTCTGGAATGCACTGCGTGAGCCCTCGGGTACGCGGGAATCTTGAAACTGGCTGGCTGTGCCAAGTATTGTCATTGTCTCGTCGTCGAGAGCATCTACATCGATTATATCCTGGGGTCGCTGACGAACTCCAGATAGCAGCGGTGCAAGAAAGTCCGCCGTTGCCATCGTCAAAAGATATGAAAAATCGGCAATCTCCAAGAAGACAGTGAAAGCAGTAAGGATACAGTGAACAGTGAGCACAGATGGTTGTGGTAAGCGGTCAAGAATGAGAGAACGCCGGCGCTTGTAGCGACGAAGGGGTCAATGAGGCGCCCGTAGCTCGGTGACAAAATGATCCGCCTCACAATAGTCAGCACGTGATGAAACCCTCTTCCCGGCCCTTGTCTGTCTCAGGCCGCCTAGTGAGGGTGAACACGCCAGATCGCAACAGTCTTGTTGTGTCGCTCATTATCGGAGAACTCAACTACTTCAGTATATGTAGCGAAGAGCGCTATGTAAGTAAGGACACGTCGTGGCCTGTCGCTGGCGATAGAAACCAGTTTGCAGCCGAACGATCTGCCTGTTGCGCCGAATGTACACATCTTGCAGTCATTTCTTTAGGCCCAGCAATTGGACAGTGTTGAATAATGCACGTGTCGTGCAGGTCTGCTGTTCAGAGTCGTGGCAGAGGCTCCCTTTCCCGCGCGCTCGGGCATCCGGCACGGCTAGACGGCGCGCCGGAATGACGACATATACTGGTAACTTTTCAGTCATAATATATACAATAGTAGAAGCTTGGACGCCGCAGAGCTTGTCCAAGTACTGTATGCTCTTGACTAGTCGGACTCGCAAACTCTCCCTTGTGTTGTCTATATTCCGCCACGGCCTGAGCTCACGGTTGATCAGCCACTACACTCAGTCTCAGCCACCTCGAACAATGGCTCTGACACTTGAAACTAAGATGAAGGTGTGTGTGAAGCAATTGGGGTGGGGGGGTTAGGTATCAGCGAGCTTAGGAATGTTCCCGACTTTCCAGCTTCGTGACGGGAACGAAATACCTATCATGGGGTTTGGTGAGTACGGCGAACGCGCTTCCATCACGCTCATCCTGACTACTTGCAGGAACATACGAGATGGACGGCAGACAAGCCTATGATGCTGTGAGGTATGCCTTAGAGGTGAGGACTATCGACGAAGCATTATCGGAGTGCTCACATCGACATTAGATCGGGTATCGCCACATCGTAGGTCACACACTTCTCTCAAGACGCCGCTCGGCTGTGACCTTGGCACATATTGTGATTAGGACTCTGCCGAGTGGTATGGCAACGAACGCGAATGTGGTCAAGCTATCCTCGACTTCTGTGCCGCTTCTGGGGTGCCGCGCTCGTCGATCTTTTTCACGACAAAATTGCGCACGAATTCCGGGTACGTGGCGGCGAAAAAAGCAATTGATCGCTCCATTCAGACATGCGGCTTGGGATACGTCGACCTGTACCTTGTACACTCACCTATTGGAGGACCGCAAATGCGCGCAGAAAGTTGGAAGGCGACACTGGAGGCAAAGAAGGAGGGCAGATTGCGCAGCGTCGGCGTCAGCAACTATGGGGTGCGGCATCTGCAGGAAATGATAAAGTCCGGAGCAGAGCTTCCTGCAATAAATCAGGTAAGCTGCAGAAACAAAGTTTCGAATATATGGTGTTACTGAGCCATGTCCGCATGCAGGTTGACCTTCATCCATTCATGACCCGTACAGACATAGTGGCGCTATGCCGACAGCACGGCATTGCCCTTGAGGTCGGTGGCTTTTGCCCCCTTCCACGAAATGTTGCTGACGCAGTAAATTGATAGGCCTGGGCACCTCTCGTCCGTGGTTATCGCTTCAATCACGCCTCAATCAAGAGCCTTGCGCACAAGTACCACAAAGAGCCCGCACATATTCTATTGCGATATTCACTGCAGAAGGCATGATCCAGACACAGTCAGGAACAGGCAACTACTGACACCGTCCTTCAGGGGTACATCCCGCTGCCCAAATCTTCCTCTAAACAGCGTATCAAGTCTAATCTGGACGTCTACGACTTAGAGTTGAGCTCCGAGGAGATTGCACACTTGGATAGTCTAGATGAAGGTACATTCCCCGCTTCAGATGCTCACGTTGTGTTTAAACCGTCCGGCAGAGCTTGTGACCGATTGGGATCCAACAAAGTGCCCATGAGCGGGTTTTCAAGCGCTAGTATGTATCAACACAGCCTCGCGCTGCTTTTAGCCCCTTGGGGACAGGGGAGAGCAGATATTTCACTTTGCTGGTTTTGAGCTAGATAACGCCGAATATCGATGCGACCCTTTTGCAAAGGAGCTGCGTGTGGTCATATACGTCGGTACGGTGACCAATTCATGTCCGTTTGCCTTCGAATTCCTTCGTCTCACCGCATGATTCCGAAGTCCTCGATCACTGGGCGACAATGCCACGAACGTGACTCAATAAGCGTGACCCTGCATTCGATACTAACACGATGCCATCCACACGAGCGTCGGGTCTGGAGAGAGACGTACGGATGTGATGCAAGAATACCATTCCCCTCTGTTTGAGAATTCTGGACATGATTTGATTTGCCACTCCTCTCGTCGACGGTGAATTACGGCAATGAATGGAACTCCTTAGAGGTCCCATGTGGACTTCATTGCTGCGTAGCGATATCTTAAACAGGGCATCCCACAAGATAGAGGCGGTACTTGCTCCCGGCCGCCGTGAGCGCATCTAATGCGACTGTCAACCAACAAGTATATTCGCAGACGTTGGCTTTTACTATCCGTGTTACGTGCTATTAGGTTCGCGCTATGGCGATATTCTTCGGGAGAAGCAGCGCATGGGAGGAATGTCAAACTCTGCGGACTGCCACGACTTCGTGCGGGCGTACAACCCCATCTTTGGGTGGGCAGTGAGCTTCGTGACGAGGGAACACTCACCTGGACTGTTTGGTGTTCACGGTGGATGTATGTGACATGTCGACGTCTTGCATGCAATTGCTCCCATTCAATAGGTGTCGTACAATGCCAACGAAGCTTGCGGCAAGATGCTTTTGAGGGCGCCTCGTATAGAATTGGTGCTAGTGTTGACCACCTGCTGGTCTCAAGCAGCTATACCAGGTCACAGGGTAGGTCCGCATCCTCCGCGAACTACACTAGCCACGATGGGAATCATGCAGTTGAGCTGTCGGCTGTGTACTGTGCATGAAGTTGTGAAATAATTTAGAATGTCCCATTGGCTCGTGTGCGAACTTCTACCCCAAAGGACTGGCCGTAAGGCAGTATGTAGTGGGAGAAAGTGGACAATGTAGCGCAGTTTAGGATGAGGAGAAGCAACGAAGTCTAGGCTACCGGAGAGGACGTACATGTGCCGCATGCACCTCGACATTCCAACGGCTTCATCACCATCGATAGGACTTGATATGCACGACGCGAAGCCATTCATCGGTATCAAGGGGACGAAGACGGCGGTTTGGAAATTTCTGCATAGAGCGGCATTCGAGAACGAGAACTAAGGAGGCCAGAATCGTCGTGTTGCGATCCAGTCGTCGCACTCACAAGGGTTGGCGATGTGCTTGTCACCCGGATGCCCTGTCCATGATGTCCGAATCCGTGAGATTGTGATGTGGTGTAGGGAGCCCGATCAGCCTGACCTTGTTTAGGAGTCACTGCACCACTTCCGCGCTTGAATCCATCTCCTGGCAGCCGAACGGTCACAGCTCATATTTTCGCACAAGCTTGGAGACAGTGGTGCAAAAGACGTGGCCGCATGCCGACGTGCCGCTAAGAAGTCACCCCAATGTGCCCGGTTATGAGGTTACACGCTGTGCTCTTCGGATCCGCCCATTTTCCAGCATCCTCGAACCTACTCCGCAAGAGCGGCACCTGATGGTACGCTCCTCGGCATACAACAGAGATCAATTCCCCGAGCATCTTACTCCTGCAGCAATGCGACTCGGGCTACGTACAATCAAACGCATACCGGCAGGGCGCGATTAAAGTCAGCGACGACGACAGCGGTGAGAATGATTGCATTGCAGAGGTCTTGGGCACGGCGAGATCAATGAGACATATGGGCCAGGCGACATACGTGAGCACCTCCATCAGCCAGTAAATTTCGTTAGCACTGACTATCGAAACTGAATGGTCGGACACGCTGCAACGCAGCTAGTCAAGCGCCATCCATTTAGTAACGCATGACGGGCTCGTTGAATACAATTATTAACTCTTACAAATCTTGCAGGAATGTTCTTGAGTGCATGCCATAGCTCAGTATACTTCGCCTCGCCTGCATTCGCAGATCCAGTCGATTCGACCGTAGCATACGGATCTTGACGGAAAAGCCTTGCAAGGAACAGCATCAGCGAGCAAGCTTCATCGGAGGTTACGAAGAAATGCAGGTACCATTTCAGCATCTGTGCTCGTTTGCGTACCAATTTCCACGTTGACATCAAACGTCAGCGCACATATTGGTACTTGGGATTGCAAGAGTACGGATAAGTGGCACCTCCGGACGGTCCATTGCGTCAGCTAGTCAGCCTTTACTGCTAGAACGAGGTTCATAGGATCGACACTATACTCCTATCGCACATCTGGTCATCACAATCCACTGTCGATCTGCCTGTGTGGGCCCTTATTACAAGAAATTCGCTATCACATACCTTATAGGCATGAAGGTATGATAGTTGGGCATTGCAATGTATCTCGACCTGACCTTCTCATTTGTTTAAAGGACGAGTTCTCTGTGTGTTAGCCATGCCGCTGATAATAACATCATCCACAAGACTTAGGGTGACGCAGAGTCGTGGCGCGAAGGAACGTGACCATTGTCGTTGGACCTCCATACAGTTGTAAGTTGTATTGCGTATGACATTTGTCAAGGCTAACAGCAACCTAGGAGCCACCTCGTCAATAAGTCATATCAACACGTCGACATTGTGGGACTGAGACACTGTTCCACGAGCCGGACCTACACTTCGGCCCCGTGCATACCTTCCACCGATCCATGATCCGTCTTCCCCCATGATCGGCGCATCAATTGCCAGTAATAAATTGCAGGTCGTCGTTTCGCAACGTCCTATTTGGCCCGGCCAAATACTGCCCTATTCGGGTAGATCTAATTGATCTAATTGAGCAATATCAAGCACAATATACTTGTGCCCAATGGTCAGAGTATGAAGGGCCTCTTTCCCCCCCTCCGACATGAAATAGACCCACGCCTTGTGTGATGAGATCATGTGTGGGGCTGTTTAGAGTGAAGGATTCAGCGTGAGTACTCGGGCGTCTAACTCAGAGTGACTTCCACTTTTGGGAACATTTATTCTACATACAGTCACAGGCCTGCCAAACGACAAACAGTCTCAGTAACACAGTGTCAGTCTCGTCACATGCTCATGCATTTGACGGTGCAGGTTTTTTTCATGTGCTTTGGTGGCGAGACTAGCCAGTAGGGAATTACTTATTATTGACTCTAGTATATCCCCTTTGTGACAACGCCCGGCAGTACCCGACTCCACAGACTTCTCGGGGGCGCCCACAGACTGGTAGCTTGCTACGCCGTGAACAGCAGCTCTAATTGAAAAATCAGTAGTGTGTTTCGCTTTGAATTAAGCTCGAGCATCAGAACTGTTATACGAGCGTGCCCCCCTCGCTAGTCCTGTTGGAATCTCAGAATCCCAAAAGAGTTGCAGTGGCGAATGTAACCGTGGTCGGTACGTCCCATATGCCAGGGTGGCGCTTGAATCTTATTTTCCTCGCAGGAAGTCAATCTAATACCGAGGGCCGAAGACGGGGTTGACACCTACTTACAGTTGGGCCGTATGGCGTTACAAATGTGCCACCGAGGCAACGGGTCTCTGCGAACCAGAATATTCCTCCGATGACATACTAGGCCGAGGACATAGGCTATGCACCTTGTCATTCAGCGGTGGATTTGGTTGCGAGGGATGAAGAGAAGCGGTGCACGTACACAAAGTATTAGTAAGCAAACTTCTGCTCTGGAATTAGAGCTCTATGTCAGTCATAGTCGCTGAGGTCCACAGAGAAGACATAGCGTCAGTCAAGTATGGCAAGGCCTACGGAATCAGACCATCATGAAAGTGTAGTACTCACCGTATCCTAGATACAGCTGATCCGACAAAAAAACAGGTGAGTATCTGTCCAAATGTTGGGATAATTAGCATCTATTCTTCGCCGTAGCGCCTCCAACTCCGGGCTGGTGTACGCACGATCTGACCTAGGCATAGCCTTACATCATTGAGCACAGACCGTCAAGGATGTCTCTCCTCGTGTTTTCTCGGGCTGGCCGCCTTCACGTAAATTCCAAATACTGATGGTTGACACTTGCTACCTTTGGGTTACCGCTGCCTCGGTCCACGGGATCCGTGTCGTGAAACAGGATGTCTAATCGCGTAGTCTTGGGACAGAGGAAGGCTTTTGCAACTCATCGGCTCATCGATATCCGGAGACCCGATAATTGCGCGGTATCTCCAACCCTGACATTGCCGGGGCATGTGGGTTGTCGGGCACATCCGCGAGTTTGTGACAGATGCGTCGATATACTGGCTTCTGCAAAGACGCGATCATCGGCGTCCCAGATATGGGAGCATCTCATGGGGTGAGTCCCATAATGAGCTCTTCTAACGACCCTCGTCATCTGAATATGCTCGGCGGAATGGCCCAAGAGTATCACCGACATCAGGGAATGTTGTCAATGCTCCAGTGATCACTATCTGAATGGCACGGCATGGGTACGGGATTGCGTTCCGAGGGCGCAGATTCTGCACTCAGCTTTGACAGCTTTCCCATGTCCTCTGGCAGCCAGCGAGGCCACTCTAGCCTCATCTTTGTTTCCTTTGAAACTATAGTCCATCACGACGGGCTGCACATCGTTCAGCAGCGACAATGGCCCCGTAAATGCATACAGGTATTCTTTGCCGTATAATCTACGAACCAGATGTCGCTGTTGTCGCAGGCTCTGTCGACAGCGTCTTCTCTCATATAGGACATTCATCACGCTATCCTGAGCTGCACTTTGAACTCTACTGTCATAGATGGTAGACGACTTCACCGGATTTCGCTGCTGCGATGGGCCCACAAGACTGCCATACAGCCAGATCGATGCCCAAGCTGTAATAGTTGGATCACACACTTCCGTTATGTATGTATTGTTTCCTTCTTCCTCCGCGAATACAATGAATTACTCAGATTATGACATCGAAATAGCCTGAACTACACGTCGCCCCAGAGACGCCACAAGCCCTGCCTATATGTCTACCTGCGAACCGCAAGTTTATCAAGATGTTATATTCAAGGAGGTGACGATCGCAGTCGATCGGAACAAATGTCAGTATTGTGTTCAGCTTTTCTCGCCAGCTTTCTTGCACAGTTTGCGCCCTTATACCGCCATGCTAGAACCCTCGGCATGTATGCCCAAGAGCCAACGAGAGGAATTGTATATCCTCGGCCGCTCATCTGCTTTCTGTTCTCTCTAGAGGATATCTAGTCGTAGCTCATACCGCGTGTATTTTATACGCCGTACGGCTTGACAATAATAGCATTCTGGGAGAGATACTCAAGACCTGCTTGAATCAATGTAACGGTGGTTAACATATTCTACTCCTGTGGGCTGTTCTTGAGCACAGCCGGGATCGTTTTTCTCCGTGTCTGTCGTTTTCCTGACTACTCCCTGACGAGAGTGGATTAATCACGGCTGCGGATTCCATTTTCATATAAATGTCGACGACAAGGACGGGCCTAGCTCCCATTGACTTGGAGAATGTGGCATGCCTTAGCCTTCTCCTGGCTGCGGACCCACCGCCTCACATGATGCGCGTGCGCTCGTACATGTTTGGTTAGATTCACGATCTTGACAATCGAGCGGAAGGAAAAAGGTCCGCCTGCGAACTCCATGGGCGTCTGAGCTTCTTCGACTGACATGCAGATGGCTCGCAGGGAATAGGCGGGGAAGGGTCGAGCTGAATCGTTGTTGCCGCATCGAGGCAGCTCTTAAAGGCAATGTTAGCCCGACAAATGTGCTCTGGTAATCACGATGCAGCTACGCGTTGCATAATATCAGGGTCATCTAACACGGATACACCACTTCCGCCGCGGCTTTGTTGAGGGCTAATCGGGCAGAGCGCCTTACACCTGGTTGCATCCGTAGTTTGTTGGATCTCCATGCGACGTGATCACTATTTGTTAAGTCCGTGGTTGACTAGGACATCGGCCCTGCCCAATGGCTGTAATGGCCTAGATTCATATTTCGGTATACTTGGATGGTCATCATTTATAAATCATGGTGTGCCTGAGCATGCGCTCCCGTTCATCCGTATTAGATATTCTATGATCCATGGGTGGGGTTGAACGATGGTGATGTGGAAAAGCGCCTCAAAGTTGTCTTTGATAAGATTAAATTCGCATTACAGATGCGGAGTCTGTTGTGTTTTGAAGCTACCGACACGATGGTGACGCGCCATTAGTCATTGCATCGGTGTCCCGCGGAACGACGTCCGATACTTCTGCCTGCCTGCTCGCACCTTATGCATCTGAACGATGCATAGAATATCACGCACCGTGCCATCGATATCGTTAATTGCATGATGCTTTGAGAGCCGTGTTCTACAACAGTGTCACCCCCGTCGGCTACAGTCGAAATCATGTAGAGTTTTGACCTGATCAAACTCGTGGGCCGAGAACAATGCCAGCGCCGCAACGACTGCCTTCCAGTCACCTCAGATAAATTTGTAGTACACTCACCATTGTCCCTGTAACCCCTCCGAAAGACGCCTCGATAGGACCCATGCAAAGCAGCAATCCCAGACGTGCGGAAGGTGAACGATAATATTTTACTGTCTAGAGGAAATCGGTGTCCCTCTGCAGTTGGACGGCCCTCCACAAATGGCAGTAGCCCTCAGAGTCGAGCTTGTGGATGTCTGGCAGGGATATAGTGCGTCGAAATGGACAGAACGATTCTAGTAGTGACAACCAGCACTAAGTGGCACTCGGGTCAGGCATTGCGCTGTGCACCCGCTCGATGTCAACACAACAGGCACTTCGTACCGTTCCAGGGTGAAATGGCTAGACGACAAATCCGCCAGCTCCCGTCGTTGACTCCGATCACCTGGGGGTTCAAAAATAGGCAGGGCCTTCCAGACGGCGCTCCATCACCGAAGGGATTAGTGGCCGCCTGTCGTACATCAGCGGGTTCCGTGAGTCCAAATTCTATGTCACAATTCTTCTGTCGAGCGCAGATGGCTTGGAGTTCAGGCGGCGCTCGTACCTTAAAACTTCCAGTCCGACCGGAGTGCATGTGCACTTGTATGGTCGGCTATCGACAATCACCGCCATGTATCTCCCTCGTCCGCATGCACAGACCCTTTCACACTGCATTCCCACTAATGTCCGCAAACTCCATCCACGGATATCAATTGCATTGCGTGTCTCGACGTTCTAAAACATGGCTGCTCTCACCGCTATTCACGAGGTGACTTGCCGGGGCGTATCTCGAAAGCCTTAAGATCTCTGCCCACAACGCCCGATGACGTAGGCCTTCGCCCTTCTCTGCTCTTGGCCCCCGACACCATCGAGATCTTCTGGCATCTCGCTATCCAAGTTTTCCTATGGGGAATAGATAGAACTGAGGTCAGCAGGACAAGTGCCACAGGGCATGCGGCCCCTGTTCCCCTGATAGCACTTACTCGAGTACGATCCGCGCCGGCCTCTATCAGGAGACAAGCTGCCTCTGCGTGTGCCGACTCCATGGCTAGGTGAAGTGGCGTGTTACCTGCGCTTACGTCGAGGGAAGTCAGAATGCAGAAGATTCGGTGCCTATCCGCAGCACGCACCGACACGATCGGCTGCGTTTAGCCGAGTCTTGGGAGACCCTTCGGGCGGATTAAGCAGAATTGTGATAAAGCCTGTTGAGCCTGTTGTCGCCGCGCGGTGACTATGGAATGTAGTTTGAGCCAAAACACTTACACATAAATAGATAGAACTTACAGAGGTGTTTGATTTGCCTTGTCCTTAGCGTTGATCTGGGATAGTGGTCAGTCTCCGAACGTGATTTGCAATGTCACAATACTGTACATCCGCTCCGCGCGCAATCAATATCTTTCCAATCTGATTCAAATTTGTCAGAGACAGAAGGCACGCTGCAGAAAGACAATGTGCACATCTACTTGCGATTTGGATGCAGCGTAGTGTCTACCGGTAATGCTTGCGTCAGCCGGATAGCGACATGTAGCAATTTCATGTATGCCCACAGTGGTGTGAGTCCTTTATCATTTCTCGCATTGACATTCGCGCCCGCGCCGAGTAGTTCCTTGACAACTTCTTCATGACCAGCGCTTGCTAAATACCGTTCAGAACAAGCTTGTGGCTTTTTCGTATTTACCAAACCTGCAATGTGCAAAGGCGACCATCCGTTATTATCACCTCGGTCTACATCAGCGTCGCGATCAATCAGGTCTCGCGCAATGTCAACGGATCCAGATAAAGCGGCCCAGTGAAGAGGAGCCCTGCCATCCTGCGTGGCGCCGTCAGTCGACGAGGTTCATTGTACTGTCTCTGTTACAGAAGTCGCACCACATCTGGAACATCTGCAAGCTTTGAGTCCTGCGCAATTAGTGCCCGAACTAGTCCTGCCTGCCCTAGTGGGAAATGAGCGCTCTGCGTGGATAGCGTGGTGACAGAACTCGCGATTCTGCGCTGCAGTATGTATGGATGTGTTCGACATTTGCGCGAAGGACCTCCAGAATATATGCGTCTCGATAATTGTTCGACCTTTCTGTAAGCGCGGCTGTTGAGAATTAGAACTCGGAGTCGGAACGCGCAAGCGTCGCGCCTCCGCCCAAAGGTCACGCCGTGAGAAAAGGGTTTGATGGGTCGACTTGCCTATTTTGGAGCTAGTAAGTTGAGTGGAATTCGCCGCTCTGTCACTTAGGCTCATTCCAGCTCTGAGAAATCAATCAGACCAGGCTCATAACAAACTCAGCCAGGTAGTACGTGGCCACGCGGAAGACACATGTCTGACTAATCACCGCTTGCCGTAGCCGCAGCACCGAGCGATGCCCTCAGTCGACCCCAGCACCGACGCCACTGAGGAGGGCCCGCACATTCTCCTCGCGTTTCTTCAGTCTCAATCCCAGAATGCATTGACGCGTCTCTATCAAAAGCCTTCTTCATGCCTCTCGCTGTTTCGGTCAATTTTCTTGCCTCTGTTCCGTGACCTTTTCTCACCAACCTATAGACTGATGAGGCCTTTAGAAAGGCAATTGATAATGAATCTGTTATGGCTAGAGTCACCAATACCCGTCTCAATGATGGCCTCCTGGATCACTCGCGAAGGCCGAAAGTAATCCTTCTACTACTATCGAGGGGATCGTCCGTTCACACAATCAGCTAGAGCCTACAACGATGCGTTGGCGACTTTGGCTAGTCTGCATGTGGTACCCAAATCCACGAGCAAGCTCGCGCTTAATCCCACTTTCAAGACAAGTCTTCGGCACGCCATCACCGGGGGGTAAGTCTTGAAACCTTTGACATTTGGCCCCTTCTAATTTCTATAGAGATGTGAGCGGGAGCTTTGGTGCACCAGTAGGGTCCGACCGGCAGTATCCAGCTCCAAGCGTCGAGGCACTTGATGCATACGCGCTTGAACGCTGGGAGGTATGCTGCGCTCGAGCCTCCACTTCCCAAAGCTGTCTAACAAGCTCGCAGACTATTCTGCACTATATGGTGTCGTCTGGTACTGGCCAACACCCTACGAGGCCTTCGCAGGAAGTCTTGTTCCTTTTACAGCGCAGCGGTCTCATGACAAACATGCAGTGCGTCGTCATTACGGACTTTGTCCGCGCCGAGAGCTTACGACCGCCGTAGTGGAGGAGCTCTACAGATAACGTCGTCGGGGTTTCAATTTCTTCTTCATACGCCTCATGCACAACTCTGGGAGCTGCTCCTGCAATACCTTCACATGGTAGAGGTGCGAACCCGGCTTCTCTCTGTCTCGAAGCCACTCGAATATGTATCCCGTGCCTAGGAGCGGCAAATGGATTTGGTTGAAGTTTCAAGCTTTTTGCTCATGCTTTCGACGATGGAGCTGGGTCGGGTATGTGTTCTGCCAAGTCCGATGTCAACCAGACTCTTACCTGACATTTCGCAGGAGTATTCGACGGAGAGTTTGAGTACTACTCAATTGGCGATGCTCGCGGACCTCCGAAATTACGGTCTGATATGGCAGCGAAATGTCAGTCGTTCAATTTTTATCTAAGGCATCAGCACGTATGACTTACTCTATACGCAAGCCATCCTCGAATCAGTTTAGCCCGTCTCGCCTCGCGACAACATTGACGTCGTGTGCCCCTCCATTGCCTATTTTGAATAAGGCTGGAATCGGGTCGCAGACGCAGGGATTCATCGTACTAGAAACCAACTACCGATTATATGCATATACGGGTATGCGGCTTGCTGAGAGATGTAGATCTCGACTCACGCATCTCAGACAACCCGCTGCAGATCGCAGTGCTTAATTTGTTTGTTACCTTGAAATCTCGATTCCCGAATCTCGTAATCGGGGCGATTACCCGCGAAAGTGTGAAGAAGGCCCTCGCGAACGGCATAACCGCGGAACAGGTACATTGACCCTATCTCTCTTGTATGCATTCTGACATTCATACAGATAATTAGCTATTTGACGACCCACGCACACCCTCAGATGCGCAAAAATGTAACGCAATGCTATGTCATCTGCGTGCACTCTACTTATTTATCCGTTCTTGGCGCAGAACCCCCTTCTACCGGTGACTGTACAAGATCAAATCAGACTCTGGGAACTAGAGAAGAACAGGTTGAAGTCCGAAGAAGGTTAGTCATGTCAGATTGCATTACGCATGGCTCATTGTTACACATAAATTGATTCTCGATGCCGGCAGGATATTTATACACGGCATTTGCTTCCCAGGCTGACTACGAGTACGTTCTAAACTACGCCAAGCAGTTGGACGTTGTGTTATGGGAAAACCCGTCTCGTCGCTGTTTCTTCGGCAGTTTAGATGGGCACGCTAACATACGAGGATTCATCGAGAGGAGAACCGCCGGCAATGTCTAGGTGGCTGTCAATAACATCGCTTGCATTGCCAATCAGTCGGAACGGGAGGCATACCCTGCCTCCTAGTGCCATCAGATAAACTATTGTGGGGACCCGCCCACTGTGACGTAGTACGTCATCTGCAACTGCAATTCGCCCCGGAACATCATCCTACGATTGACCGATCTATGAGTCTCACACGATCGACGGGCCGGTCCACGCTCGGTGACGGTAGCACACGAACGGATGCGGCAGATATAAATAGTCAACGCGGTAAGCCATGTAATTTGGTATACAAGTCGGCTGAGAGGCGTACAATGCAATACTATGACAGATAGCTTGCACTTCGCGAAGTCTAGGTACGAACGAGGTCGGCTAATTCGGTGAGTGATGCATGTGGTGTGGTGAATACAGCGGTGTGGGGGCGGAAGACACGTGGTAAGGGGAAGAAGCAGAGTCATGACCCCATTGCCACTCCGGAGGGAACGAACGGGTCCGCATATGGTCACGTCCGCGTCCCAGGGGAAAGTGCTCACTGATGGAGGTAGAGATAGGCGGCGCCGATGCCAGCTGCTGGGCATCCATCACGGCTGACCCCTGCGTCCAACTCGACAAATCAGATTGTGCTCCTACGTCGAGCCGCGAGACGTTCTGCTCGAACTCGCGGCCCATCCGCGAAGCTCCGGGGGCATGCTGAGACCACGCCTCATCTCTCTGCAGATGGGTAGGGTGCATCTGACCGAGCTGCATGGAAGATGTGTACATCGTCGATGGGCTTCCACTCGGTGCGAAGGGATGCGTGTTGTACGAGGATGACCACGAGGGCGACTCTAATGGGCTTAGGTTCGTGCCGTCCATACTGCCTCCGTACGGGGAGGTTGGGGAACCTGTGGGGGATAAAGGCGGCCGCATGTCTCCCGAGGGCCGCGATGAGTAGAGGCCGTCGAGTTGTCCCTCCCTGCTTTGGGATGCGTACGAGGCAACATTCGAACCAGGATGTGTTCTTGAGAAGCCTGACATTGACACTGGGGATAGCCCAGAGGGAGTCACATCTAAACGCGGGGGGCGCGGGACTGTCCTGGTGGCAGAGCGGAAGGAGCCTTGACGCTTACTATCGGTGTCATTGTTATCATCACTAACAACACCAGACATGTTTCTCAGCAATTAGACGAGCTGAATACAAGTTTGGACGCACGTGGGGGACGGAATGGCACTGTACTGCCCTTGTCCTTCGAGTTTCAGTGGGTACCGGAAGTTAGCCGATTGCAAGAGCTCCGACGGGATTTTCAAAGTCATGAGATCCGGACGACTGGTCGGCCTATGCAATCTTCCAGAACGGACGTCTTCTTGCGTAAAATACGATATGAGATGGTGGTCTGACCTATTGATCTTGACTGTAATTGTCTGGCGAATCTTTTCGGTGAGCATTCGTCTCGCCTTCGGGTCATCAACGCACTTTTTTAATCAGTCCGCCAGGTTTCAACGTGACATGTCCGTCTGCCAGTTGTCCCCCTTGTCGCATGTCAGCTGATTCCGACAGCTGATTGGCACCTCGAAGGCTGCTGCGATCGGTGACCTCTCGATAGATCTGTAAATGCATTTCTTCTCAGCAAATCTGGCCTTCTTCGGTCGACTGCGGCATAATAGCATCGTCATGTGTCATGTTACTAACCAGGAAATTTCCAGAGATTCTGGACTGGGACCACGCTAGCCCTTCTGTCCACCTCTTGATACCACTCTCCTCGACGCTGAATACGAACACAGCGCCGCTCCGAATCATAGATCTCCGCTCGAGCTCGTTGAGACGCCGTGTTACCCGTGGCAAGACGCCTCGACGGGCAGCCTTCAATGGTCCATCGAATGTTAAGCGATTCTAACCATGTACATCTCTGAAAACGTATGCGTACCTCGATGAGACGCAGGGCATCCTCAGTAGTATCGACATAACCATGGAATGGCTGAATGTCCGACGAAGATTGAGATAATAACATGACACGGTGAATGGCGATGTATGGAGGAACTATCTGAGATGGTTTGACACTGGAAGAGGGAACTGGGACAAGAGGCATGCGACTTTATAGGTAGCCTGCACCTTACCTTATGGGACCCAGCGTCCCTTCAACGCTTCTCTTGACGAGAAGACAGTAAAGAAATTCAACTGCACCCGTGGAGGTACGCGACGCCCGCATGCATCCTTGCATGGTCAATTTGTGAGCTTGTCGGAGATGTGACGACGTGATTTGGACCTATGTCCAGATTTCCGCACAACCCAACGGGATTTGTATATTGCGTCGATTTGTGTGATGGCATTTCCCTCAGCGTCAAGCTGTTGTGCCTTAGTAGCAATCTACCTAATCCGTGCTGTCTGCGGTGCAGCTATGGGTACAACTGCTTAGGCTATTGATTATCGCAAATCAACTTCGAGGACCCTTTCATCATGAACCTTCGTGTTTGCTTTGGGATGCGAGCAATAGCGAAGCAGGCGGAAGGTGGAAACAATATCACATTGCAAAATGCTGAGGGCTTTCGGATTCGGGCTACAAGCACCGTGAGTTGTACCTTAACTTCGTCTCAATGCCGCTGAGCTCGGAATCTGACCGGCGCGTCACTGCTCTCACCAGTAAACCTTGCCCCTTTGCTGGTCACGAAGAGGTACTGGAAACTCGGGACTTTCGCACTTTCGCCAAGATGCCGGGGAGAGTATTAGACAGGTCGTAAAGGTGGCAATGCCGTTTCTACGTCCTCATTGGACCAACGTACGTCGGAAAAGACGGGTCCAGACAGTCGGAGAATATGAGTGATGCCTCGTTGCCCGATTCAGAGGGCTATTCTTACGGTCGTGGAAGTCGCCTGCCTTGCACGGAAGAAGGTGATAGATCTCCATATGTACCCAAGGAACCTGGTGGAGGCTCGGGCGGGTATGCTAAGCCGATGGAGCTTGTTCGGACGCCTGTGGTTCCAGAGCTCTCGTGCGCTTTCCATCGATACACACCCTCACTTCTTCTCACACTCGATTTATGCTGCAAGGGTCCCCACACACATCCTGCAAAGCGCTATCACTGCCTCGGCTTACTACCGACGTTCTGCTATCGCTAGATCAGGCAGAATGTCACCTATCCGTCGCTCCGCCTCTGGATTGGAACTCAGCGAAGTGCCGATTACACTAATCAATCCCTGCGATCTACGCTATGGCATGGACGTAGCATTCGCCGATGAATATCGAATCCAACGGATCGTTCGCACAGGTGCGAGTGGTCTCGTTGGTGACCGCTCACCGCAAGAACCAGCAGTTCGCCGCTACAGTTGTCGCGCGCTAGACGCCGAAAGCGGTAGTTCGCCGTGCAGCCAGTATTATTCACTGGGTTTGGTTCGCAGGCCTCTCATTCCAGCATTCTTGCCCAGGAGAGATCTGGCGGAAGGCACTTATTGTCACTCATCACGGACCGTGCAGGCACCATCAGTATCTTTTAGACACTCGATGTAATGCACCATTCTCACCATGCGGAAAGGTACAGTAGGTGCACATAGTTCGATATGCAACTGATACTATGACCAGACGAGCTTCTAACCTGCCGAAGCTCCTCTCAAGTGGCTAGATTCTCCAAGATCTCCTGTACCCCAATATGTGACGGTGAGTAGGATCACTGTCGCATTCGGCCATGACACACTTGGGACCCGGACATTGTCCCCGAGATTAAGGTTCTCAAGTCACGGCGCTGATGGCCATCGGGTCACACCACAGCGTGTCATCTGTAATGAGCAACCAGTCGCGCGTGAGTTCAGTTTACAGTCGAGGAATGTACAGATACGACAGTTCGCATCGTCGATGTCATGGAAGAGCTTACGGCATGCTGCTGACACATGATAAGCCTGGCTGCGCTTCTCGATACATACAATACATCCTGACCCAGGTAAGGCTTCACACGTTCCCTCTCCTTAGAAGGTTCTGATCACCTTCAGAATCACAGCACACGCCGCACCGGCATGGCTCCGTTCACAGCCACTCAAATCACCAGTTGAAGAGCTGGCCTTCACAATTCATCTCGGTGAGCGATCGAATGGGATACTCGGACCCGGTCCCGCCGCTAGTCTTTTTCTTTTCTTTTCTATCCGAAGTATAGGAAGATCACCACCGTGATAAGGATCCAGAGTGCTTCGAGACAACATGAATGGACGGCGTTCCATAGACAGCCGTGGCCCTGTCGTGCGTCAATGTTGAGTTGTCATCAACGCTGGGTGTGGAATGTGGGCATTCGCGGGGTGTTGACAACATGACAGGTCTTCGAGACACAAAAGTGGACAATGGTGGTCTCCTGACGGTTCGGCCAGGGGCGACTATTGCACTGGCTCGCACGCTGTCCTGACGTCACAAGTTACGATATGTCTCCCTAGGACATTTATCTTCTCTGTTGCTAGAGATCTTCGCGTCAGGAGCATCTCGACGAGGCATATGACGCCACTGACTGTGGGTGCTGAACTCCTACCATAAGGCTCTATGCGTGCGGGCCCGAGATCGCAACGGCGTGCTGATAATAATGAACGCCGACTCTGGGTCATACTGAAGGACGGCGAACACCCGAAAATGCAGTCGCTGGGCTTGACGAGCGATTCCTGCTGCACGGTACAGAATCCGATGGGGTCGTTTCTGTGCGTCGGATGTATCCGGGATTATGTAGTGAATATTCAGGGTCGCGCTTCCGATATGTCTACGAAGGTGCAGAATCCGCCTATCACAGGACTTTCATGCCAGGCCTAAGGCTTGATCCTGTGATCAGTGATACGACACGACGTTTCGAAGAGTGCGACTTGTCGGAAAGCCGCCAGGCAGGCTCCGACCGCTCCCCCATAGAAGTGTGGTGTCTGCCACGTGCCCATATTTTGGTGAATAATGGAACATACAGCTACTCGATACGTATGAGAGCTCACGACGTCTTCGACTCGCGCTCATGATCTCAAAGCACATGTGGTTACAATGAGGCTGCTAAAAATGTTCCTGCATAGCAAAGAGGCTGCGAACCACTGGGCATATTGCAAATCCCTCTTTTCTCGTGGAGCTGTTGTGCCGGGTGCACCCTCAATAACCTCCCCGCAGAACACGAAGTGTTCGATCATTGCCTATCTCGAGCACCCGCTCGCGGGAGAAGGCAACAGATATATCGAGATCGCAAGTACCGCGGATATGAAGACCTGCATAATAGTTAACTCCGATAGATTTCGCTCAAGATTGTCAATGTGTCAGTACACTATGAGACCCTGTAAATGAACGCACGACTTGATCGGGACAACGTGGCAGCACTGTGCATCTTATTATTGAGCAACACAAATGCCATTAGGGGCTTGCAGCGAGGGACAAAGAGGTGGGAATGAATTATAACAGCAAGCGTTAAAAGGCGTGAGCACATGATAGTGCCTGCCGAATCCCCTGCAGCCACCACTCCCCGAATGCCTAGGCTGTCGTATGCTTCGCTATGTGGCAATGGCTTGCACTAAGACGAACCAGGCGCTCGGTAAAAGGTGCTTACTGATGTCGGCTGTCTCACGTTGTGGCTATTCCATTACGTACCACCAGAAAGGTGCGGCAACGAGGAAAGATGGTAGTCGCAGCTTTGACACGACATGTTCAATCTGGGAGTGAAGCCATCACTATTCACGGGTAAAGCCTCCGTAGAATTCTTGACTCACAAGAGGAGCTCACCCGCTGCCTATACAAGTACGAGGAACGCGGAGAACCAAGAGCAGCAGGAACACTGCTACTCTAGTACTCCATTGAGCTATCAGGTTAAAAATGGTGGCCATGGGAGGCAGCCAGATCAGGAAGAGCCCTGGCTAAGCTTGCTTACGCCAACACGGCATACCGTATGATCCTCCATCACGGCTCCTGGCCCAACGGCCAACGTGAACGAGATCCTGGGGTGAGCAGACCAGTCACTGGGTAAGTGACTTCTTAGTTGCCGATATGAGAGCTAGTTGAATGAAGGCACCAATGCTGAAGTCAAATAAATGTTCCCAGGTACCGCCAGTGATTTCCAATTATCTGACCTGGATGTCTCTGATAGATCTCGTTACAGGAGCCTAATCCGCCACAAGCCGAAGCCAATCTTTCGGCGATGTGTGAAGGGACATCTTAAGGTAATTGACAAATAGGCCGTTAATATGTACCGGCACCACGCATAAGCTCGTGCCATGCCGTTGAGAAGGCAACAAGCTCGAGATCGGCCTTCCGATTACATTGAGACTCGCAAGGGCCTCTTATGGCGAAAAAATGATATCCGCGTCCCCCCGCCTCCTGCACTTCGTATGCTAGTTTACGATAGGCAAGGTGCAGCGGATGTATCCGATTGCAGCCCTACTACCTGTCCTCTGATCAGGGCATTACTATGCAGTCCTAACTTATGGTAGGTGGTCATACAGCGTTGCGTCTGTTGTGAGCTGACAATGGAGGATGAGCGACGACGTACAACGATCGCGTCGTTGAACAGTTGATCATTTGACTTGGAATTAGAGTGATCGCTGATCGAGCGGGCGTCCTCCATTCGGATTGTACTGACGGCTTCGCACGCGTAATTCGAAGTATAAGTACTAATATAGAGATAACATTTACTCTAGGATACATATGATACACTGTACAAGTATCCATGACGACCCACTCGAGCGGCGTAAGGGAAGGAGTACATGATGGGACTTATTGACAAGAAAGGCGTTGGGATCCGTTCGTTATGGGCAGAATAGCGACACAGTGAGCTCCTACTAGACGGGCGTGAGTCGGAAATCGGAGGCGGCCAGTAGAACATAAGGAGCTTACCATCTTCATCTCCACTATATCAGTCGAAGCCGACGACTGGCAGCAATGGGACCTGCAACCCCTTCCTAATCTTGGGTCCGTCTTTGCCGAAGTATCGCTCGGTCATGAAGCTCCACTCCGCATTCGCAATGATCCAATCTTCCAGACCCTGCACGTATTGCTCGACCTGGGCATCGACCTCCTTGCCCCAAGACGGCAAAGCGGCCTTGCCCTCGAGGAAGTGTTCCACCGTCTTGTTGCAGAGGTCACCTGCGTAGTCGATCGCCGCCTGACGGTCGATACCGACAGTCTGCATGATTACAGGGACGAGGTTATGCGTCTGGTAAAGACGATCAGTGGCTGACAGGAAACGTGAGCATGCGTTGCAACTCACATCCCCTCGTGACTGTTCTCTGTTGTAGGATAGAATATCCTAGATGAAAGTGGCAGTGTCAGCCTAACTTCGATGGCGCGATCATGAGGGGATCGACGATCGATCATCGGTGGCGCGGATCGCATCGCACACCACTACTGCGACTCGGAGGCGCGTACGATATGCGTACGTGAAGACTCAACGGTGGAATATAGCACAGGAAGGGGAGAATTATAGGCAAGCGCTACTCACATTAGCCCAGCTAACGCAATCGTTTGTCGCGTCCAGAAGACTCTGGATTATAGGATGATCGACGACCTCGTTTGGAAGGTCAATGCCAGCGGCATACTCGATCAAAGCAAATCCCGTCTTGCAACCACTCGTATCGCGACGCAAAGAAATGTACGTCTCGAGATCCGGAATGCTCTTAGATGACCTATCAGCAGCTTGCTGCAGAATAGCCTTGAAGTAGAACCCGAGCGTCTCCACGAACCGCTGGCGGCATCTGGGGCCGACAGTCTTGAGCATCCTTGTCCACCATCTGAATCACTGTCATTAATACACAGCACGAATAGTGAACAAAACAGACACGCACGATCTAGCAGTCCTAGCAGCCACAGTATCAGAGACATAGGTGTCCGGGTGATACAGGGTGTTCATGACCGCTTCCTCGAGACCCTTGGTGCCAGCCGTGTCGAACTCGTCACTCCAGTCGTCGAGGTTGAACAGAAAGCTCATGAAGTCGCAACAGACTCGGAGCTGCTCGGGGCCGCACTCTGCGTAGCACATCCCACAGAGGAGACCTGCGTTCAAGCCAATGAACCTGTTGCGCTGCTTCTCCGAAAAATTCGCGTATTCGATGATGAATGCATCGGACTCGGCAGATACGAACCGGATGTAGGGATTCAATCGAAGGGGGAACGGTATTGACTTCACGAGGTCGGGAAATTTGAGGACTTTGGCCTCGTCCCCCTCGGGTCTGACTGCCACTATGTCTGAAGGGAGAAGAGATGGCGTAGGAAAGACGGGGGACTTCTGAGACGGAGTGGACGAAATAGATCCCATTGTAGAGTGTAGGTGAGCGGAGACGTGAGACAAGCGGGCACGAATGACGAAGTCGAACAACGCGCGACGCATATTTATCCCTTGGGAAGCCTCGGTACAGATCTACTAGATTCTAAAAGGAAATGGACAGTCGAATGGTCGATCAGAATGGCAACGTGATACTAACACACCTAGAATTAGCTACCCGCCGCGCGCACTTATGTACAATCATTGACATCCCGAGATCCCCACGATTGGTGGATCTGGGACGAAGACGACGGCCAGCCTAATATCAACACCTAGACGTGAGCTCTCGGATCAAAGGAAGCCGCACGTAGGTGGGAAAAGGGCGCGCGTAGACCGTGCCCACAAGGAAGTGCTGTGTAAGTACGGAATGAGCTTACACTCCTCCGTCATAAAGAAAGCATGGGGAAAGCCCGCACGTAGGTGGGAAAGGTTGGATGAGCAAGCCAGTCCAAAACCCGACTCATCAAGACGCGAGGCCGTTCCTCTTGCTGAAGCCGACACATCGACAAAACTAGATTCAGGGCGCGTTCAGCAACGTGTCCCAGCGTATACTGATCGAACTGATTACGTACGTCATGAAATATTAGCCGCAATTGTCCCTGAGGTTTGTGGCCTTTTACGAACGCACCAAACATACTAAAAAGGCAATTCAGGTCCAGCGTTGATAGCATCAGTTCATGGCAGCGTCAAAGCTTAGGCCCGTAAACCAGCAATGCTTGCAAGTGGGTGTCATGTCCATGAGGCGGATAGGCGCAATACAAGCCGTGCGCATGTGTTCGATGTCCACTCTGTAACAACGATGCCGTGGGGGCGCCTCAGTATTCTCGGATCTATTGGGTCAGATGCTGCGCCACCTATTGGTCGTGTATCATTGCTAGAGAAGAAATAAATGAGAGACCACCTGGCATGCCTTGCCAGATCAAGCTACGGAAATAAATGATACGTGTTCTGCAGCATCGAGTGGCGACGGGCGCCGACTAGTCTCATGTCTCTCTGTGCTATCCTCACGCTTCGCAGGAATGGAACCACGTTGCAGACAGCCCTTATTCTTGATATGTTACTTTGAGGTGTCCCAACTATATCGGATCTTGTCGCGATAAGCCTAGCCACCTTATGTTAACCATGCGTTGTGGCAATCTGAGTAGAGAAAGTCTGGCTTACTAGCTCATTCGTGACGACTAGCATGATGGTACATATTGTAATTGATGAACACCTGAGCTGATTTGCACATCCGACAGATCTAAACCATGGTATTATGTGATTCGATCAAAATATGCAGCACGAGACTTAATACAAAACACTCACTAACTGAAATAAGCGATTTTGCTGCGGCAGTACACAACGCGGATGCGCCGGAAGACTGACATCGTCATGCAAGCGACATGCAAAGGGTATGTCGCCGTGTGGCGGCAATGCACGACCATTTGTCAAGTGTCCTCAAGATCGTGTACGCGATGGCGAGGCATATGATCGCAACTGGAGAGTACTTAGCCGTTAAAGAGACGAGATATCCAGGCCGAATCTCATTTGACCATCGTCGCACAAAGTAGGCAAAGGCATATAGTAATATTCAGAGTAAAGCTAGATTAGTACGCCGAACTAGTTGCTTTGCAGAATTGTCGCGTTCATGGTGGCTGTTACTACCGATTCGACCGCACAATTGTGTTCGCTGTCAGGTCCTTTACAGTCACGTGATGACTTCTCCTGAGAAGCAGGTCTTGGACTCTTGACTTCGCCAACATTCGTTCCTCCTAAGCTGAACCCATGAGATTTTAACTCGCTGTGTTATTATGGCGCCGTCATCTTCTCCTGCACTGCCTCTCAATGTGAACCCATCGACGACGCCGTCAAGACCAACAAACACAGGGTCTTCTGGAGTCTCAACTTCCACCGCTATTTCAACTAAAGCTGCGACCAACCCGTCAGACATATCCAGCCCACACGAGTTAACGGCTTATGTGAGTACTGACATAACCTATACGCATCACGGAATATATAGCGTTTGAATACTACGATTCAGGTCGAGTCGCTCTTAGAGCAATTGGATGGGAAGTTCGATGATATGTCCACGCAGATGCTCGACCGTAGTACGCCTCATCGCTGATTCCAACCTGACACCCGCAATGAAGTCTCCCAGTGATGCAGATGTCTACGCGTGTAGATGCCTTAGAAGCTGCGATACAAGACATAATTAACGGCGACGGTACTACAGTGCCGCCGAGCGTCCCACAATCTCCTGCAGTGGCCCCACGGCGCAATGGTAGCTCGTGATGACGATCACGTCTCGCTTTCTCGGACATCGCGATACCATAAGATGCGAGCAACATGTCGTTGATTTATCTAGTGCCTGTGCTGTGCGTCGGCCTAGTCTGTCTAGTTTGCGTCCCACAATCTGATAACTCACTCTAAACTCATTTCGTCTAGCCGATGGACAAACGATAGCCGGCCGTATCGTACTTTTCTGTAGCACACGCACACCCGTATTTCTAGCGGAGAAGCACAAAGCTTTCTACTCAGTACCTGACCCCTCTCCATGCTGTATCAACGCGATTATCGATCACTTACGTTGATCAGGGTCTGTCGCTGAAGTGATGTCAATGCTACTAGCCATTCTACCTCGCATTCCATCAATTTCGTCAAACATTCACTTCGCCTCGCGAGGGAAAGGTTGAGGTAGTGCTATATCTCCTGCTACCCTATCCGCGCCGCGCAAACTCCGTCGGAACGTGTACCCTGTATTGCGACTGCGCAACGATCACACAATGTTCCTGGCGTATCATACCCATGCAAAGACAGAGAGCTGAGCAGGACGAACATGACACGGATCATGAACTGATAAACAAACATTCATCTCTGCGCTTAATCTGAGTTGATACAAAACATCACAAGCTTACAAGCACGGCTCCACTGTATACATGCCGTGACTAACCCTCAAAGGATATATGGGTCAGCGCAGTTAGTCTAACCCTGGGGGCTTCGTTGTTGGGGGAGGGGACAGAACCCTTCTGACAGACGCTGCAGTCGTCGGAGCGCCACCGAACATTGCCGAGAGCATGTCGTTCAGCGGATTGGCGGGCTGCGTCCGCGGTGGAGGAATGGAGAAATAGAGCTCCGCTAGCTCGATTACAGCCTAGTGGAAGTCAAAAGGCAGGAATATCAGAACTTGTCTCGAGAAGATCGGATTAATACATGTAAGATTGTAGGGCACTCAATAGCGAAGAACCACGTGTCTACAACCCCGCAGGAGAATAACAAGGCGGGACGCAAGTTTGGTGAAAGAAGCGCGACGCCGGAGCGCAAATTTGGACAGTACGCATGACGTACCTTTCGTACTTCTCTAGTTGCCATCAGCCCGCCTCTACTCTGGTATGTTCCACATAGTCTCACCCATGCTTCACGCATCGCCTTATTCTGCGTGCCTTGTGCGCGCTGGCATGTTCGCACCGCCAACTGCGCAAAGTTAAGCACAGAATCTGTAGTGAATATGATCTCGTCGCCGTCTTCGGGTTTGCCGACTGGAATAGGCGCTGACTGCTGTGAGGAAATGAGGGCGGGATTCGCGGATGTAAGTTGAGAAACGTATTGTGTAAGGAAGCTTCGTGCGGCCAGTATGTTGCCGTTCTGAAGGTACCTAAACTTTTGTCAGTAAAGGTCGCAGGGAGTTGGCCCGCCAAGCCCGAGCGATGCTGACGCTCAGGGTCTCGCGCTTCATTATATGATGATACTTACGGTATTACTCCCCTCAATCCAAATGCGCCAGGCGTTCCACCGTTCGCGAGCCATTCAGCATACATCTGGGCGAGTAATCGAGCGCTGTCACGCTTCCCAGCCGCTAGAAGGTGCAGCTCAGCACTATCAAATGCGCCCTCTTTTGCAGGCATATGAGATATGAATAACAGGTGAACGTCATAGTGTGCACACGACAGACCTCTGTACAACAACTCCCCAATGTAGTGTTGGAGATCGGGGTCGCCTGCAGGACAGGAGCCATGTTTTGCTGACCAGCTACGCTGCCGCGTGAATATCGGCTACAGGATATCATGAATGCTCACGCACGCAACAGCCTTGTCAATGATCGACTTTCTCCATGACCCAGACGGTCCAGTCAGAGCAATTAGCTGAGTGATGCGTCCTGGGGAGAAATTTCAGAGTGTTCAGGTCAAGATAATCAAAGTGAAGCCTGAGGTCACGGAACTTACCTCGGCTCTCGTCGTTCACGTTTTCTCCTTTGTTCTCGTATACATCAAGCATAAAACATGCCAGATCAGTCCCGCTTCCCTGCTGCCCCGCCTTCAATAACTCCCTAGCCGACTGAAACAAAACATCAATAGCTGTGTCGTACTGATTCGATTTCTGGTATCGCGAAGCGAATGTGCGGGCTTTCTGGTGTGCCTCGTATGCCTGGCCAGACGTAATGAGAGGAAGGATGGCGTTCAACGCCCTGGACGGTGGTTGTGCTGCAGCAGGGGGCATCTTCACTTTGGTGATGAGCAGGCCGTGCGTTAGATTGAGCGATGGTTTGTACGAGAGAAAGTCGGGCAAGGCGCGTCCACGACATGCCCACACGCGTCTACTTCCTTCGACAGTAACAACCTATGCGATCGCCCAGTCACAGACCAGCAAACCATGCCAGTGTACAATGCGTAACTTTGCGTAACTTTGACCACTGTATCGCAATAGGCACGACTTTCTAGTCTCCTCCAAAGCTTTTCGGGATATCCGTATTCTCCCTGCATCCCGTGTCGGGCCAGAAGCGTGAGGAACTTTTGTACGTACGGTCCCTTGTCTATGCCCCACGATGTCAATTGGCTCTTGGTGATACCCGATATCGTGCTTTCGGTTCCTTGTTCCCAGCAAACTCTGTCCCATACTTTGCAATCAACATGCCGATCTGCACGAGCTGTACACATCCTACGCCATTTTTATACACCGTGTACCAATCTGCGCACAATACCCGCCTAGAACAGTGTGTCGGTGGCTTTGTGTCGTTCTCGACGACTCGTCCCCCTGACTATACTTCTCGCAGACGGCGTGCCATGCGTTCGCTGACCCATACGTCGAGCACGATACATTGACGCTCTTGCTCGATCTAATCTTGCTGAAGAGAGACGTCTATCGACATCTTCTCTTCAACAGAGGCCTTGGTGCGCGGAAAGCCGGTCGAGTCGGACTTGTAAACCCTGTCACAGATGCACAGGAGGCGCAGCATGGCACAAATACGTCGACAAATCAGGCAAACGCTGTAGACCCTGACTTTGACAGCCACACGGCACGGAGCAGGGAGAAGGTATGTCCTCATTGAGCGTTCCGTGGACACCTACCAGCTCTGATGTCGCGCCTTGCAGAGCAGGTGGTATCTGATTGCGCGACTTGGTGCCGCTCTAATCACAGTTGACGCATGTGCGTTGTTGCCGTTGTCCCCAAAGCTTCCATAGCGCCTGACGCACACCGCTCAGTCATTCGATGGATTCACCTGAGTAATGCAGTCCAGATCGTCAGCAAACACTTGTACTCACTGGCGCCACGATCCCAGGTTCTAGCGGTTTGTTCGTCCTCCCCGATGGCGGCAATCGCAACTGGGAGCCTGAGGCCATCAAATGTTTCGTCAGAATTCTGTCCGGATGCGTGGTCGGTGAGGAGTACGCTCGTTTCGCCGTCTTTAGGTTATTAACAGACATTCTTCGTAAACGCCGTCAGAAACTGTGGCGTTTCACGCTGGCATCATGATTGCATGCTATACCATCCTTACGTTCCTAGCCTGGAACCACCGCAGCAGGCGCAAGACCACCGCCGACGTGCAGGTGTCTGGCATCCGGCGCGAATTCAGGTCAGATGCCGCGCCACGGAACTTTTGCACCCATTCCGGTCTGACTTCCTAAATCATCTGTGCGCAGATACTCGCATGTACCTCTGACGCTACTCTATTCCTCGCTGACGAAGCTCTTTCTCCTTTTCCTCTTGTCCATCTGGCGCCCCGCGCCTTCGGCGGCGCCTGTGGGTATCGACGCAACATCCATACATCCGATTGCCGTAAGCATCCTCCGTGTTTTCGACGAGGATCAGCTCGACCGAGAATGGATCGTTCGAAATGTCTTGGGCGGAATGGCCGCTGGCTTCGGACTGAGAGGTGAGGTTCATTCTCTAGCTTAAATTGTGACCAGCGCCAAGATGGCGCAGCAATCCCCCGATGTGTGTGCAACGTCACCGTCACTGACGTCTGTTTACTCAGTGGTCCTAGACTGTCATCCATTCTTCACTACTGCCATAATTTTGGTGGGCTGGGCCATCAAGACCGCTGTAGCTGGATTAGTGAGTGGCTGGGTTGGTTTGATCACTCATGGAGACTACGATACGCCGGGAGAGATATGGCTTGCATACAGCATACCATGAATGCGGCGCTGCCGTTTCAGGACTGGTGACAGACACAATCTGGGTCGCGCCTATGCTATTACGATATCTGACGCTTTGAACAGTCAATTTGTATATATAGCACAACATGGGAGTGAATGACAGCGTCAAATGACAAAGGGGATTATAGCTTTGCGATTTTTGGGATACTCATTGCCGAAGTCTCTCCTGTAGGCCTTGTGCTTTTTCAATGCCCATATGGACATAGTATACGACGAAACGCCAACGAAGACCCAAGCTAGAGAGAAGGAGTGGGCGCATTAGAACACATCTCCGACTACAACGTCAAAGTCACGTACCGGCATAGCTCCCCGTCATAGCGGCGATAGCGACCCAGGACAAGATCTCGAAAAAGTAGTTTGGGAACGACACAAGGTCGAAGCCATAGCCAGTTGGTATCGCCCGCTGCCTCGTTCCGGCGGGCCGAAGGGAACGAAGGGTTAGGTGGGTATGCAGGTTAGAGACCTCAGCAAACTGGTACAAGAGGTTGAGTAAGCTCATCAACGCCGTGTGTGAACGTGGGTTCGACGTACCAGCCAAAGGGTAACACACGCGCCGATAAAGCGAGGATCACTCCGAATTGAGCCGCGCATGTATCGAGAGTATTCATCGTACGTTGGGCTGTAGATTGCAGCCGCCAGCGCTACACCACTAAGGGCCCAATAATGGCCAGAGCTTAACACGGGCGTGAGTGCCTGTGTTTCAGGCAAGGAACGGGGATATCCCAAAGGAGACACTCACTTCTTGAAGATGTTGAAGAAAGGCATGGTCCCGTGCGAGAAACGATGCACAAACAAGGTTTCCAGCTCGCGCTTTATGAAATGGAGGAGCACCAGCGTGTATACTGTCCTGATAATGCTTTCAACAATGAGGCATCGTCAAATGCACGAATACGTACTTCTGTAGGAGACTATGCGGAACAAGAGCCCCGTACCAGAAACCGGGATTATAATAGAACAGAGGGTGTATAATCAAAGGTCCAGCCTGCAGGCATATCAGCATTCAATGACTACATGCCTGCTCCGTGAACTCACATATTCAACTAAGAATACGGTGCGCCAGCCCACCTGCGGACCCAAGTCCTTGACGGTCACTTCCGCGCCGTCCGTAATCCCTGCATCCTCTAATGTGACATCATCATCCAACGCCTTCTTCTCTCCTTTGACAGTCAATTTCTGACGTGCTGGGTAGAGCTACAGCAAACGACGCGTTCATGAACTGGGTGTACTACAGCGGGAATGCACTCACTCGCGGAAACTTGGCGGCGACAGCTGCTTTGACCTCTGCGACGGTGACCTCCTCAGGCTTCTTGTCTGCAAAAGTTACGGTTATGGGCAACCCTCGCGCGAGGGAGACGCGTCCTGCAGCGGAGACATTCAGTGTTACCATCCTGCTCGGCGAGGGTGTAACGTTAGCGGGTTGCAGCGGTTGAGCACATCACCGGCAGCGGCCGTCATAGTCGGACAGTTCCGGTAAGTCTCGGCCTAGGATCTCGATTGCACTTAACCTTGTAGTGTACTATAAGGTGTTGTGCCTGCTCAATATAGACACTTATGTTCAACAACAACCATTTTCGAGAACCTTGGCGCAGTGGTAGCGCGTGAGATTCCAGGGCACACTCCAGGAGTACGCCAAAAGTGAGATAAGTAAGGCCGGAAGTCCTCAAGGTCATCCGTTCAATCCGGGTAGGGTTCATCATGTTTAAGTCTCAACCTGTGCGAGATAAATAAATACAGCTTACGGGCAGCTTTTTATTACATATCATCCTCTTATCGGGAAAGCGCCGGTGCAATGATGGGCTTGAGTTTCATTGTCTCCTCAACGGTCTTACTGCAAGGAATCAGTAGCACCACATCTACACACTGTAGCAGCGCGAATTCAGGGATAAACTACAGTGACCGCAAAATTACCCGCAGGCGCTCTCGGTATGGCCCCAGCTCATGGATCGACTCGAGGCTGGAGGCCGCTGAGTCCAATCACCAGCGAGGCTCATGTTGGTTACAGCGCGGCCCAAGCAGAGCTCGTGAATACGATACTCCTAAATATGTAAACAAGAGGCGATTCTGGGCCGATTCAATTAGGTAGCGGGATGCATCGTGGGTACGCCCTTGCTCACCTCAACCAAGTCATCTTGCTAACAAAGTCCATTAATCTTGATCAGCAACAGCATGGCATACGATTGGATCTTGTTTATACTTCTGGATGCTATGCCAACTGTTCTTTGTTCTGACTTGCACGGAGACTGATCGATAATCCTCTCATTGTCCGCCTCAATTGTTCCCTTGGCAGGAAAAGAGGGTACAGCACATCATTCGCTCATAAGTGCGGGGCGTGGGATGATAAACGCTGGATGCGGCTTCCTCCTAGGTCCTGCGACGCCACTCCTGCACTCATATCATTCCCCATCTGTTGTGTTTTCAAGCGACTTTGATTCCGTGATTCTCTCACTGGTGAGACCTCTACGTCCCTTGGGGCACCTTTTGCAATGTTTGACCCTTGGAATAGCAGTATAATGATGATGTCGAGCGACCTCATCAACGGGGATAAGGTAAGCGAGACAAGCCTACGGCTGCCTGTGCTAGAGTCTCAGAGTGACCGTCTTGCGCAGTCGACAGGACGTCAGTCTATTGGTTTTCCACCCCAGGGTTCGCCTTCAATCTGGCCTTTTCCAAATGGAACCTGCCCAATCTACCGTCTTGCGCCAGAAACTCTCACCGAGATCTTGATGTTTTGCTTCCAATATGTGGACACAGAATCCCTCCTATTCTCCTCGGACGAAGAAGAAGAATGGAATGCGATGTATGATGCCAACGTGTTTATCGCCTCCTTGATGCTCGTCTGTCGCCATTGGCGCGATGTTATTCTGCATACGTCGGCCTTTTGGTCCTGTGTCATGATTGGTGAACGTGCACGGCTGACGCGGCTTCCTCCACACCTTGAACGGTCTCATTCCACTCCTATTAGAGTCTACTTGCGCGGCTGCCACCCAGACTTTCTGCCGATCATTAACTTTCACCTCTGGAGGACGAAGGAGCTCTACCTTTGGTTTGAGGAGAGGCACCCATTCGAACGCGTGGCACTCGAGGCGCTGTCCATGCCTGCTCAGCGCCTGCAAGTTCTCTTCGTTAAAATGGTGGAAACGCAAGGCACTTTACTGCCGCACATGTTCAGCGGTTTCGCGCCTCGTCTCAGACAGATTTACCTCTCGCCTCTCTGTCTCCGCCCGGTCGACTATTTTGCCAACCTGACACATCTTCGCCTCGCAAACCAAGCGGATAATTGGGAATGGAAACTATCAACACTTTTGGATACCCTCGAGGCCAGCCCGAACCTTGAAGTCCTCGATCTCTTTGCGGTGCTCGACGATGACACTCCCCTGGATGGTCCGAAACGCGTCGTTGCCCTCCCGAAACTTTCCGTGTTTGAATTGACATATTACGAAGAGGACGTCGTGTCGCTCATCTTGACCCATATCTCCATTCCTGTCTCTACTCGCCTAATCATCGGCGACATAGTCGAAGGAAGCAGCGTATCGGAGGTGTTTCCCATAGATGTCACGCATCTGGAGAACCTCAGCCAAATCACCAGAATCTATGTGAATCATCAACATGACTTCGTCACTTTCGCCGGCTTCGGCGAAGATGGACATTCATCCCTCTTGTACGACAGCTCGTATCACGACAACATGTTCGAAACATCGACTTGGCGCACGCTAGGTGACTTTCTCAACGTAAAAAAGCTCACAGAGTTGTGGATCGACATCAGCTGCCCCAGGCGGGAATGTGATTGTGATGGGCTTTCAAAACTGGACAGTGCTGAACTATGGGCGACCATCCTCGAGCCTATGGCTAACCTGAGACTCATATCCGTCGGTCACAACTCCGCCAGGGCTATCATAAAGGCCCTTACCCCTGGAGTATCGACGAATTCAGCTCCATCTATACGCGCTCCGAGCTTAAAGGAGTTTCTCGTCTATGACCCTCACAGTATCTCAGCACATCTACTTGACCGGCTTGTACGTCGCCGCCACCAGTGCAAGCGGGCTTTGCAGCATCTGCATGTGGCCTTGGCAGGGCCTCCCATCGATGAGCTGCTGGTCCTCTCGGGGCTTCAAGGGGTGTTCGCCACACAGGTCTGCGTCGAGTTCGGTGTAGGATTAAATGAACGGTCCCAAATTTCTATTCCCATGTGTCGCTCCGAAGAGTCATACACCTGGAGATTCAATCCTGCAAGAGGCATTCTACCTGTTCAGGGATGTGACGAGTGACACGGGAGTAGCGAAACAAGATCGGTACGAGACCAATCATGAAGGCGAGATATTTCCCGCTAATTATGCTCAATCGAAGGCTTGTCAAATGGCTATGTGAGGATAAATACAGGGCCGATGCACTCCACCTTGCGTAATGAGTCTGGACCCAATGTCAATGGAGCGTTGTTTCACAATCATTTATATTGATCCTTCATGAGTGATATCCGTCCCCCGGTGAGTGAGCGATGAGTGATAATCTACTCTGAATCCCCGACAAATATCAGAAACGACAAGCAATCACTCTTGTACCTGTTTTGGGGGACAAAGCCTCATGCCGGGCCATCGTTGACCTTTCGTGGACCCTTGTCAGTAATGACGGCACTGCGATGTGCGCCAGCACCCCGGTTCTGAGCAATTTTCCTCCGTGTTGCGTAATTCGGCGGGTTTTGACATTATTTGCGCTCGACAGGAGCTGGCTGTCGACGCCGTCCTGTCGGGGCGCACGAAACAACTCCTTGTGAAATATAAAATCAGCCGCCAGTATCGATTTCGGACGGCACATTAAGCTCATATTCCCTTTTCAGTATTTTCTGCTACAGATTCATGTACAAGACGGCGAACAGGAGGGAACCAAGGCCATCACCGATCCATTACTATGTCAACAGTGGAGGCAGGGAAGCGCTGATCCGAACAAGAAGGCACATACCATTCAATGAATTCCACGTGGAAAGCCAGCGACAACAGCAGGGCCGAACGCGTGTCATATTCACCGCTGCCCCGGTGTAGTGCATGACCTACCTAATGAGGTGTTTGTGACCCACACAAGGAAGTGGTATTGCACGGATTCACAGGCGTCAAAGGAAGAGAGTGAGGCCGATGCCGACCTGAAGAATGCATCGATGAAACGTTGTCGGAAGAGCGAGGATGGTGTGAATGTTGTCGTAAAGTGCTTCTGTCGCATGAGGGCTGGCAGCTGCCGTAACAAATGCCTTGATGAAGACACCCTGCGCAGAGTTGACACCTCTCTGAAGGGATACGCTTTACTTGATTGTGTGCGTTGAGGAAGAGCGGGGCTGACATCTTCACTTCGACGCCAGGTGTCAAAAGCCAAACCAAGCACCGCCGACAAGCTGCACAGTGTGAGGGGCAATAAATCGGAAGTATCTCATGAACCTAATAAGAACCGGTGCGGGGCTCATTTCAGGAATGAAGACCCCGTCTTACCGGATAAGTGCATTGATGCGAGGGGGGAAAAGAGTGCAATGTAGAGGCTGAAGAACATTTAAGTTGAGGATGAAAGACTCATCTTGTGTGGCTTGTATCTTTAGAACTTTGCCATAAGCAGGAGCACTGTCGTGCCAACGAATCCGAATAACGCGGTTTTGAGATCGCTCATTTCTCCAAGAGCGAGCCCATGGTGAGGGAAAAACGGTTTGCACAGGTCGAAACAGAAGAACAGAGCGAGCCAGCGATTGGGTGCACGCTCACCACAGATGTGTAGTATATGCAGTGAGAGAGCAATGTTTGGTGTTGTCGTAGGCCCGCTGTGATTGAGGGCCTCTGAGAAATGTAGGCGTTTCCCGTCTCTGGTCCACCGAGGCTCGCCGTCGACGTCTGTATCCAGCAGCCTCACGTCGTTGCCAATAGGCTAAGAGTCGTCTCCCCGCCACTCCCTTACAAGAAGCTCGCGAGTAACGCCGAAGCCGTTATATTATTTGAAGGTAATACAAGCGAGATGGGTTCTAGGCTGCATACGTGCAGAGCATCGAGGACTCACGGCAAAGCTAGTCCCAATCTCGACTGGATCGACCACGTTTGACCTGGCTGCGGTACGATTTTCCAGCCTTCCGATTCGCCTTCTCCACGCGTTGCAAATTCCGGACCCGTGCCTTTTGTTCTTTTGAAGGCTCTTTTACGAGGAACGCAGATGCAGTGGAAAGTATGAGGTTATGAAGCTATCAATGATTGATCCACCTCAATATGTACCACAAATTCACGTCGACAGGAATGTCGCGCACCTTCAGGAGACAGTCCTGTATGTTTTGTGCTTGAGATCGATACACTGTCGACGTGATCATGATCTTTCGGTTTGAAGACACATATGCAGGCTTTGAGTTCCAATAAGCTATGCTGTATTAATGTTGTTGAAGTCAATTTACGAACACTCTGCTTTAAAGCCTCCTTGGCCCATTGTGGGATCCATGTAGCGTCAAGCGAGCATCGTAATGTCGCCTTAGTGTTGACTTTGTTCACGTTCTAACCATGTTCTATAGGTTCTACATAGCACTTAAGAAGAATGTACAGACCTGGCCGCCAGGTCCCGAGCTGCGGGAAAATGAAAACTCCACCACATCCTTTGGGATAGCTTGAGCCTTGAACGTGTTTAGCCAGGTCTCCGCTTGCGCACTATCAGCTGCGTTCTGCAGGGAAGCCAAGGGCGGAGGTTGCGGTAGAGAATGATGAGCCATACATCGCATCGCGGTATACTCAGGCCTGGTGCGGAGGATTTCATGGTTGAGTGCCAGCCGTGTCCGATGGCCTTGTCGTATGCAGAGGCCCCCAGGCAAACGATGTAGCATTATAGACAGCATAAGGTAACCGATCCAACGACTCGAGTCTGTGAGTAATAACCGGGACCAGTGTCCCACGTGACTGCTACAGGTACGACCCAGAAGTTGTGAACGAGATGGAAGTACGAATGGTCACCGTCATTGAGCAAGATGTGACTCTTCCTGTGAATTTCCTTCCACTACAGAACGCGTACAGTAACATGTCCTGACATTAAAATTTGGACGATGTTCGTATACAATCGCCGATCTCATATTGAGTCACCACATTCGAAGCTGCCAGCATCCGTCTCATTTCCTCCGGTGTATCGAAGACTCGTGGGATACTAGGGAGCAGGTGAGAACTCCGTAGCACTTGTCCCATTATCACATACCTGACACAGCGGTCGTGTGAATGCGACGCCGTCCTCGACGTTATTGTCGTTGTAGTGAACGGCTACGAAGGATGTGGGAGCGACACCCTCCTCGACCCATTGGACCATCGCTGCAAGAACGTTGTTTTCTGGCGAGAGCGAAAGGGGAGGCATGCCTGCGGAGGCTTGCTGAACACCTCCAAATGCGTTCGCGCTATAGCCGCTCTAAAGGGCAATGAGGCAGATTGCATCGGCCGATAATGTGGGCAACTTACATGACTGCAAGTGGTTCCACAGCCATGCATTAGCTTCCATCAGTGCACACAGTACAATGTCCACGTACCAGTGGTTCATACCAGGAACCGTGAACAAGCGGTAGAAATCATTGATGTCCAAGTCTGTATATGCTCTCGTGAAGGCATACACGCTTTCATAATAGTGTATCGAGTTGCCGGGGCTAATCAGCTGATCAGCCCAGCCTACATACTGCAAGAGCTTGCCATTGTGTCCCGGCCCTGCGAAAGATGTCAGGTTGCGTTCGATTGCCTGTTCACGGGATCAGAAATGAACAAGCAATGCCTTGACGTCCTCACATTTGCTTGACCAGGGTCAATCCCATCCGCCAGTGGTATTAAGGATGCATTATATTGTTCCAGTTTCCATTGAGTATCGCTATGGGAACATATGAACTCGGAATTCATGTGTTATGACAAAGAACTGGGGACTTACTTCAAGACAAAGTACTGGAACCATTCCTGACCTCCAATGAAAGGCTTGCCGACGAGACCGAGTGGGTACTCCGTCTCCCCACCTGGATAGTACCTTCCATTGATCCACTCTTGATTAAATTCGTAATAGTCTGTATATATGCGATGAACAGCGCCAAGTTGTGCAAGCGTCAGGCAGGTAGACTCATTTTGTCCGGGACGGCAAGTCAGTATCTCTGGTCGGAAGCTAGGATTTTGTCAGCAGCAGAGAGCTGGCATAATTTGAGCACTGACTCGCAGAATCTAGGGTCATTGATGATGCCGTCGGCCAATCCGTCGATCGCGTCACACTGGCGCAGTACTTCAGGGTGTATGACGTCGACCCAGACCGATTCGGGAATAAAACGTGCAGAGGTGTTGGGTTGCACGTTCAGATTCATATGAACGGACCAGTCTTGAATGCGCGTTTGCCAGTTCGCCGGTGATCCGACGATCTGGAGAAGTGGTCATCGCATGCTATATCGTTCGCGATTGTCCTGATCAGACTTACTACACCATCAAAGTCTTCGGGGAACATTTGCACTTCCTTCAGCCTGTAATAGATTAGACCTGAATATACTACCAAAAACATAACAGACACACCCCTGTCGCCCGCCTATGAACCAGGATCGTTTCAATGACAGTCAACTTCAGAAGCGCATCAAGATTACCTGTAGAGCAGCCCATATAGTAAGACGTGTTTTGTGCCTCTCCATAGTATTGTTTCACGACCTCCTTCCCTACGACGACACTCAAATGCATTGCTCTCCATCCCCAATCTACAATCGTATTCTGCAGAAATGAGGACATTGTGATGGGAGATGCAACACTGATCCAGCGTGACTTACGTCGTTACCTGGGCCTGCCCATTTAGCGTCTGCTATGCTTGATTTGTGCCCTGTATCAGTGGACACGCCAGCGACTGTAAACGGGGATTAGAAAGGGGACGTCATGAAGTGCGCGGAGAGCACGTCACGTACAGCCCTGAGGGATCGCAATAGCACTGAGCTCAGCGATATTCACTGCATGGACAGGTTATGTGCTCCAATTCTAACCGAATTGAAAACACTGAGGTACATACCACCACCAGCAAAACCACCGTTACCTATGGCCAAATACCGCCCGTTCCAGTCATCAGGCAACCACACTTCAGTGCTAGCTTCGCCCGAGCGCTCCGCAGTAGAATTCGTAATGATCACAAGCTCTACCCGGCAGAACCCAGGCAAATCATCAACGTCAATGCTCTCCCAAGAGTTACTGATGTTCACCCTCGAGTTGGGTGCATAGTATGTCGTCTCATAGTGGGAGACGTCAGTGGCATTCTGGAGAGTGAATGCCGAGCAAGCAGACTGCCTTGTAGCCAGAGCTAGATGAGCAGGGCATATATCCAGCTGAAGCCCCGGGATGAGGCATAGCGGTGCCCAGAGGGCAGACGATTTTCCAAACATGACAGATGATGGTAATGTCGCTCTAAGGTTCCGTCTTTATACAGCTGTGCATCATGTCCGCAGCTTACGCGCTCACCTTGTGGAGTACATTGAGCGGCGGGTGCCCGGCCCTGTTTCACTCCGTCGTGATGCATCTATTACTGCTTGACTGAGAGCGAAGGTTTGAAAGAGACGCTTACCCCACTCTTGGCGATCAGTCGGACGCTCGCCAATCGCTAGCTTCACCGTCAGTCAGTCACAGTACTGCTTCCAATAGTTGCAAGCGTGTGCGACAGTGGATCCACACAGGTACGACGTTGCAGAGATCGGGGCCTCATGTGCTGAATAATCACAGTGCTTTACCAGTTACTTGCAGGAATGCAAAGTAGAGCGCCAATCGAGCGACGCGCGGCTGATTTAAAACTCCTATGTATGGCTGTTGTCACCCCAGCTACAGGTGACCATACCTAGCCAGGCTTTATTTGATGGTTCCTACACCTAGCTCGCCACACAAGTAAATCCGTCGGCACTTGTCTGGTTTCCTCCATTGTAGCGTAATGTTTGAGGATACTAGCATGACACGGCTCGCATGACAGAGAGTTTTCGCAAGAGCCCTCCACGTACCTGACATAGCCCACGTGTGAAACCGATCCCATTCGTTGCGTTATTATCATTGTAGTAGACGCCAGTGAGGGATGATGGTGCTATGCCTTCTTCAACCCAATGCACCATGGCAGAAAGGATGTTATATTCTGGTGCGGACGAAAGGGGAGGCATGCCGCCGGATGCTTGCATTACGCCACCAAATGCGTTAGCTCCGTAACCACCCTTCCGAGCCGGCATCAGCATCTTACAAGTGGCATAAGAAGACACTGTTCACCTGGCTAATCGACACCAGATGAGCGCAGGTCTCAGCAGTGAGATGAGATCCACATACCAATGGTTCATACCCGGAACGGTAAAAAGACGGTAAAAATCATCGATATTCAACTCGGTATAGGCGTTTGTGAATGCGTGTACAGTCTCGTAGTAGTGCAGCGAGTTCCCAGGACTGATCAGCTGGTCCGCCCATCCTACATATTGTAGCAGCTTTCCGCCGTGTTGTGGTCCGGCAAAGGATGTAATATTGGCGTCAATCGCCTGTACACATGTCAGTCCCAGCATAGAAAATATACCGGATGGATCTACGTTGCATTGTCCTGGATTTATTTCGTCGGACAACCAGACCAGAGACGCATTATATTGGTCGATCGTCCACGTAGTATCACTGTACTCATATGAGAGAAGGCGACAAATATTGGGTACGCCCACTCACTTCGTGATGAAATAGCGGAACCAATCCGGGCCAATCGGATATGGCGCAGCCCCAACAAGACCGTACGGATACTCGACTTCACCTCCGGGATAGTACGGTCCGAATATCCATGTTTGATTCGTTTCATAATAGTCAGAGTAGATTCGATGAACGGCTTCAATTTGAGGAAGCGTAAGGCAGGTCGACGTGCTTTGTCCAGGCCGACAGGTCAATGTCTCGGGACGAAAACTGAAAAAGTGAGGTAAACAAATATGTTTGATCGCGGGCAAACTGATGCGTACGCGCAAAACCTAGGATCGTTGATGATGCCATCCGTGAGCTGGAGGCGTCTCAGTAAGCAGCTGAGATAGATCTCCACATTACTCACCCCGTCGAGTGCGTCGCACTGCCGCAGAACCTCTGGATGAATTACGTCGGTCCAAATAGAGGTATTAATGAAAGCCGACGGTGATTGCACATCCAAACTCATGCGAATTTGCCAATCGTCCAGATGTGTCCACCAATTGGCTGGTGATCCCACAACCTGATAGAAGAAGGAACACGAGCCTAAACTTAAGCTAAGAAGTGATGCCCAATATCGCTCACTACTCCATCAAAATCCTCTGGGAAAGATTGCAATTCCTTTAGCCTGGGTCATCAAAATTGTAAGTAAGACGTCAAGTCTACTTTCCATGACATGTACCCTTGGCGACCACCTAGACTGTTTGTTGAGTTGCAGTGCCATCTACAGATCAGGACCTTGTCATACCCGAGGAGCATCCCATGTAGTACGACTTGCTCTGAGTTTTGCCATAGTACTGTTGTACGATCTCCTTGCCTGTGACGACGCTGAGATGCAACGCTCTCCAACCGAAATCCACGATAGCATTCTAAAGCGCAAGTAAACCAAAGCTTCGGACCTTTTCAGCGACGTCGACTTACATCGTTGTGCGGACCTCCCCACGTTCCATCTGTCGCCGTAGAGGAGTGACCAGTGTCGGTAGAGATTCCGGCGACTGCGAAGGACGAGCTGCAAGTAAGGGACGCGCCTTATGCAGCTGTCAAGTTGCCTCTTACATCCTTGCGCGACGGCGACATATCCCAAATCCGCCACGCTCACTATATCGGAACGAGTGTCAGACACACCGTACCCACAATCATACGAAATGATCCACACACCTCCACCCGCGTATCCGCCATTCCCGACGGTCAAAACACGACCATTCCAGGAGTCGGGAAGCCAAATCTCGGTGACGCATGAGGAGTCTGCAGTTGAGTTGGTAGTGATGGAAAGCTCCAAACGACAGAAGGCGGGGAGGTTGTCCACATCAATGGATTGCCACAAATTTGTGCTGTTGACAGTAGTATTCGCGGCATAGTAAGTAGCTCTAGATAGAGTCACGTTTGACAAGTCGCCGAGCGTAAATGATAAGCAACCAGATTGCCCGGCTTGACCAAGGCATGTCGTACTGTGCAAGAGTAAGGCGAGCAGACACTGCTGCACAACCCGAAACGGGCGACGTAGTGAGAACATGATAGCGAGGCGTACCGGGAAGTCTTAGCTCGTCAAAAGGTACACACAATTAAACGCCATCTGCACGATTCATTTTAACGAGCCAGGAAATCCTTGCGTTAAAGCGGCCCGGTTTTGCTCCAGGTGATATGATTCATATGCTCTGCCAATGGTCGTAAAAATGGATTGCAGCGGCCGCTTTATCCAGCCAAATGGGGCTCGGGTCACCCAATGAATTCCAACTTCTCAGAACGCAGGAATGTCGCGGACGGACTTCGGAGTGTCGGTGGGTTCGCATATAAGCTGAACGTACGAACATCGCTTGAGGAGTTCATTATAACGCAGATCTTGACATCACATGTCACATCGCCTGACTGAATTACTGGCCGGGAGCAATCAAGTATAGCCCTACATGCGAGCTGGGACACTGTTTATCATTAAAGGACGCGGCTGACCACGTACTCACCACAATACCTGTCGGGGATGGAAGGCCATGACGAATTTATCATCATTGGTTCTACAGCTCGGATGCGCATCCCTCATCGGAGTACAGGAGACATCTTCAATTCGCAGCCAGTTCGAGGCCTAGGGTCATTGGAGCACGCGCAAAATGTGCGCAGTGATACAACATGGGAATACTAGAATCGACCAACATGGAGACACTCCATCTGCGCCAAGCTGGCCAGAGATAATGATATGTAGCAATTGAGCTGGTCGCACTCCAACTGACGCCGATGTTTTGTCCCACGCCACAATGACTTTCAATGCGATTACAATTGGTAATTTAAATGTTGATGCAAGCAAGTAGATACTGCGTGTAAGTAGCATACCACTGGAGGCAATAAAGAGCGATGTAATCGATGCCAATGTAACAAATAAGTAGGAAGGATACAGTACGACGTAGCAGTCCCAGTCAGTCACGACAAGCAGCACAGCCTATTTCACAAACACGGTACACAATCGACAGAGTACATTATTGCGGAAGTGGACGAGCGAGGTCGTCATACGGCGTCGAGAATGCCTCTGAATCTCGCTCGTAGGGCTTCTCGAAGTGCACTGGAGGAATGGCGCCCGGCACTTGCGTGTAGCGGTTGTTCCGCGCCGACATTGCAAGCTTGATGAGAACCCCGACGAGGAGGACGATGGCACCGGCGAGAAGACCGATCACAATGTATGAGTTGCGCAGTAATCCGTGGTAGTCGGGTGATGACGACGCGGATGTCACAGCTGCATCGGCGGCCAATTCGCCGCCGATCTTCGCGGGAGCCTCACTGGTGGTCGCGGCACCGGCTGACGTCGTGCGAGCCGGCGTTGCTGATGTCAACGACGTAGGTGATGACCCTTCAGTACTTGATGCCGAAGCGGGTGCCGGAGACGCGGATTGCGACGGCGCAGTCGTATGAGCAGACGTGACCAGCGTTGTCGCTGCGGCGGCCGATGTGCTCGCGCTTCCCGAAACTAAGGAATACGTGTACATCTCGGACGCAGCTGACACGGTAGACGGCTGAGGCTGGAATTCCTCGTACTCGTCCTGAATAAGACGTTGGATGTTGGCCCACTCGAAGTCAGCCCATGCCTTATTAGCATCGGTGGTCTAAGTACATCAATGTAAGCGGTGTAAAATGCAAAAAAAAGCTGAGCTTACGCTGAGAATCTGCATGTACGATTGCTCGTGACCAGTGCCCGTGAAGTTGGCGCCGAAGTAGAACAGGCTGTAAACGTTGCGCATAAACGAGTCACCCAGAATGAAGTCGACAACTGTCATGTGATGAGAACCAACGAAACAGGTATAATGGGTATGGTCGACTTACTGCCACTGCCAGCTGCTGTCGCCGCGAACGCGCCGCTGCAATAGAAACTTCCATCACTGTTCACCGTGATTTGCGTAGCATCAATGGGATCCATGGGGTACGTGAGCCCTCTGGGAAAAATGTCAGCGGCCAAGCCAGCAGGAAGTAACATAGCACGAACCCGAGCGACATGCTAATGTTTATCTTTGAGTGGCAAGGCAAGGTGTAGGTGTTCTGCGAGTCGTTCCAGACTGCTCCAGGAATGTCCTTGTACATCGCATCGACATACCAACGGGGTGCGGAAGCTAATCAAGGCGTTTACTTCCTTGCTCTCCGATCTGGCGAAAATCTTACCAGCTGACGTTCCCGAATCAAGTAGTGCGGAAGTTTGATTCCCAGTGGGCTTTGCAACGTACCCTGTCGCGTTCTGGCTGTGGACCAATATAACTGAGTACAGCTCCTAGTTTCTCATTTGACACACACTTACCTTACAGAATGACCGGAGTAGAGCTTGCCGTTAACGTAGATACCATCCATCCACGTGATCCACCGTCCATCATGAACAACGGGAAGTTTGGGACTTCTGGTAATCTCAGTGTAATTGGCCGCAAGCTCCCCTGGTAGACGTTATTAATGGTAAATATGGACAGACGTGAAAGAGAAAAGAAGTACCAAGAGTCATGAGACCGCCCTCGGTCACGCCTGCCTCCGATCGAGACAGCAGGAAGGTCATATAGCTAGAGCTCGGCCCTGTCTGGTTGAAAACCTGAAGAGTAATTTGTCAGCTTATGCGAATAAAAGTATTCAGAAAGCACTCACATTCGTCGTGAAGGGCATACCATTATATGGTGACTTTTCTTCAATCAGTGTCGTAAGAATTTGCGACAAGGGGGCTCTAATGACTGGTTAGTAGGGATTATGGTATATGCACGGCGTGCTCACGGGCCCACTCCAATCAGACCATTGATAAGACCACCATCAGAGGCATTAGAACCGGGAGCAAGAACTGCAAACGTAGCTTGTCAGATAATATGCCATGAACGATGTCCTGACTCACTCATCGCTTGGTTGGCGACGGTATATTTGCCAAATGACACGTTGCCTAGTGCGATAGGACCAGTCGCTACAGAGCCATCGCTGTCCGCAAACCGTATACGTTAAGAAAAGGCAAGTCGTATACTGCCATACGTACCCATATGGTAGTGTAGCGTTACTTCCGGTGTAAACGAGGTCGTCGAGAGTAACATTTTCGTTGTTAATCCAAAAGTCAGAACTTCCTGTGTCAATTTGGACCTAACAATTTGCAGAGCGTCAATATACCGGGGAGAACTCATGGGAGAGTAGATCGGGTCACCTGGAATGGCTTGCCCTGAACGTAGACAGTGCCAGAATAGACCGCATCATATTCGTTGGAGAACCCAAGGTTGCCCTGGTAGTTCGAGTCTACCGTGAGAGTTGGCTGGGGGATTGCTCGTCGCACAAAAGGTATGGAAAGGCAATAACTGGAACCAACAAAGAAAGAAAGAAAAGGGACCAGAAACATGATGAAGGAACGAGGATGGGCGGGTTGCTCAGCAGCGCGCACTTTATATTGCTCATACCTCGATCAGGCGCGAGGCCTATTGATTGATGGGAGGCGGTGAAAAGGGGATCGCTGACACGAGAACCCGCATAGCAATCGGGCACCCAGGCAAATTCGGTCGTCAGGGACGCTAAATGAGTGTATTGTTCTACCAGTGTGCGCAATTGCTTGACTGCGACATCAACACGTGCCACGCCACCTACACTGCCCACCCTGTGCGTGCAGGGTGCACGGATACTAATTCCTGCAAGTCTTCCGCACTCGGTGCTCGTGCATAAGAATCAAGCGGGAGCGCTCGCCAAGGCATAGGTACGCTGATCCAATTTTAGTGCGCCAAGCCTTAGCGTGTCCTCAACTCGAGTTTACTTGAAATTACCGTGAAACACCGCTACGCCGGAATCCGTTCAGGCGGGGATAGTCTGCTGCGCAGCGTTGGATGTGTCCGGCATTGCACAGCCACGACATGCGGGTAGGTGCATAGTACTGTGCAAGAGACGACAGACCCGGGCAGCGCTGGATGGGCGCCCGTATCGCTTGCATAGCCGTGTGAATGAGCGAGCGACAACTTGAATTGAGAAGCCCTAAACAGGCAGATGTGCTTGAGCGCTTACGAGACTGCAGCTCAACTCGCTGAGCGACCGTCTGCGTGCACAGGCACCCTGATCTCACAGCACTTCATGTCCTCGGAACCTGGCCAGGGGAATATTCCAGCTGCTACAGATTCTCGGCCTACTTTGTCCCGGACAGCTACATCCCTAACCGCTCGCGATGTGTTGTTGCAAGCCAAGAAAAACACTGTTCTCAAGTCCCACGGCAGACCGCCATGGTGGGACTGAAGTGCCGTGTCACAAGATCGTGGTTGATATAACCGGTCGTTTTCCAGGTACGGCGAGGATGGCTCAAGAATCACGGACGCATTCGTGATTGGAATCGCCGGTGCGCAAACGTGTGTCCATGTCGGGCTAGCTGATGCTATGTTAGGCAATTCGTAGGAGGATCCGCTAGTGGAAAGGTAAAAAAATTATCAAACAATTGTACACGACTTTTGAACGCTGGCACAGACACATGTAGCTCGTCGGATCGTCCAGTCGCTTGGTTCTATACCGACTGTCATTATTCTCTCACAAGTCAGACCACGTGCCATCGCCCAAAGGAATACAGCTCATTGTCACGATAGGACAGTTTTTACAAGCAGCATACACCAGAAGAGATTGAGCTGGCTTATGCAAGTCGGTTTGATTTTGACCACCCAGGTAGTTTATCTGCCTGATAGAGCATTGTCCCGACTAACCAAGTCCCTTCAATGCAGATGCCATTGATATGCCTCTGTTCGCATCTGTACGTGTGACTTGAATCTCACTATCCATGGGATGCGAAGTGTACTTGAGCTTGCAAGGTCCTATCCCCCGTTTGCCGCTTTCTAGTGTCTGGCAGATCTCAAGGCATGCCGGCAAACTAACATACCCGTCTACTCCTTCAAAACCCATCAACGGCTAGATGAGACGAAATACCTTTACGGAGCTGCCATCATCATAAGTCAGAATGCCAGCGTCCACCGATAGATAGACAGTAACCAAACCCCTTTACTCAGCGGAAGGAATCATGGCTCTACACGACCCAGCCTTAAGAGCGTTGTATGATCTGAAGGTGGGTATACTCCTGCATTGTTGCACGAACCCAGCTCAGAGAAATGACATCGAACAGATTTTCGTGCAATGTGATTCAGATTTGATGCTGGCTCGTCGTATCAGACGGGATGTGCACGAAAGAGGCAGAAGTGTCGAAGGTATCCTTGAGCAGTACGTCTCGAGAAAATTCCCGCCATGGATGTGCTCATGGCCCGCGAGCGCAGATATTTGAGGTTTGTCAAGCCCTCATATGACAACTTCGTACTCCCAACCGCACGACATGCCAATATTGTGAGCGTTCCCCTCAGTTTACAATCCGCTTTCGCTTCCTGAATTTGTCTAGATTGTCCCTGGGTCCGACAACAGTATCGCTATTGACATCATTTCCACACATATTCGTCGACAATTGGACGAACGTGCCACGCGTCTCAGGCAGCGTCTCGCTGGCGCCGTACCGCGCGATTTGACACCAGAAGCCCTCAACCCGGATCCAACGAAGGAATACCTCAATCTAACACTTCTACCGCAGACACCACAACTGAAGGTAACGCGGGTCTCTCGCAGTTTTCCATCTCATTTGGCTAATTTGTGATGCAGGGCATGTTCACTATCCTCAGGGATAACTCAACGCGTAGAGGGGACTTTATTTTCTTCGTGGACAGGCTCTCTACCCTACTCGTCGAAAAGGCCATGGAATTACTTCCGTATCGCCAGAAAACGGTGGTGACGCCTTGCGAGGTAGCTTATCATGGCAAGGAATTGGATGCTGAGGTAAATCGTTCAGTGTCTATTGATGGCTTCCACGACTGATGAAATCGGTCTGCAGTATGTATGCGGTGTATCAATAGTTCGATCGTAAGTCTCCTGGTGTTCTGGTATGTTTGAGGACTCACGATGTCATTGCAGAGGTGGACCCCTGGAGCGTGGTCTGCGACGGGTTGTCAACGCCATCCCGATTGGTTCACTTCTCATTCAGTCTGAGGCCGCGACGGGCGAGCAGATTCTTTTGCATCTGCAACTTCCGATCTGTCTTCGCCATCGACACCTCGCGGAGCAAAGCTGGGTCTTTCTGCTAGATGCTCAGGTATGTCGTTGTCACCCGACTCGAGTAACGTCATCCTCACTGTCTGTATCATAGATCGGCACGGGAGCTGCAGCATTCATGGCAATTCGTGTACTACTCGATCATGGCGTGCCCCAAGATCACATAATCTTCATCACTTTCCTCGTCGCACGCTGCGGCGGAATTACCGTTTTGCAGCGTGCGTTTCCTCAGGTGAGAATCGTATCCGGCGCCGTCGACAGTAGTCTACGAGAGACCTGGCTGGAGGGTGTCGAAGATGATGATGGTCAGACCGCCGCGGAAGGTCGTAAGGTATGGGTAGTGGAGCCTGGAATGGGTCAAATTGGTCAGTAACCAATATCGCCTTCGCAGTATCTACTGTTTCTGATTGCGCCGCAGGTGACAGGTATTATCTGTAGATTTTGTTGTGGTTCTTGCACACTCGACGTTGTGGAATTCAATGTGATCATTGTCCTTTTCGTCAATGGATCCATTTGGGAAGAGCACCCGTTGAAGCACTGTATCAATCCAAGCCGGCATCAAAACGCGTGTATTATCCAGCATAGGGCAACACCCTCAAGCGGACATAACACTGGGATTAAAGAAAGCCGACAGCATAGCTGACTCTCCGAAATACCATAAACTAGTGGATGTATGCCACGGTACCACGCTTATTCTTTAGGAGACACACGTGGGAAGATACACCTTCCATTATGGCGGTATGAGGTGATGCGCATATCCGCTTGTGAGTACATTTATCGCCCTCAATAAATATCAATTATACCCACATCAGAAGTGATCTTAGATGGGATATCGACAGTATTTCTCGATGCTCAACCGCGACCGAGCAATGTTGCGTTGCAATCCATCAGATGATGCCGCCCGTGCACATGCGCAATGTGCAGCCTTGTGTCACTTGATCTTGTGGAAGCTCTTATAGTGAGTCTGAGTTAAATTGTTCTAGGACATTGATTCAGACATTCATGGACAGATGATTTCAATGACCCTCTGTAGGTCACTAACTGAGGTGTTTATTTCATTATCTTCCTTCTCTCCATGAGAATGTATAGTGACTGAGAGTGCTTGCGGGGATTTTAAGCTAATTGCGATGACCTAGGCATGCTGTGTTTGCTCGGAGCGTCTCTCAGCCTCCGTAAGCAACCTTGCTCACGGCGTTTTGCTCTGGGTAATCTCTCAGTACGAGACCAGTTCTTCAAAATATAGGCGTCACTGCCGAATACAGCTACATTAACAAATCGCATAAAATTATCCCCGGCGGTTTCGGCGAAACGCTGTTCTACTACTCTTATCGTCCACAGTCCGTCCCTGCTCGCCACACAGACACGTCATTCAGAAAACTTGCTCATACTCGGAGCTTGAATGATACACACCGGGACAAAAACCGCAATGCGACGAATCCACCTCGGTAGCAATGGCGGAGACGTAGTCGCCCGTTTGCCCGTCTGTGAGCTTCTCGAAGGCGTAATGCGTCAGGTTGAAGAAGCCCGCTTCCGCTGTGTCGACTGCGGTGATGTAAATGCTGTTTCCATTGTAGTCCAGCTGCCAGCATGTCCCGCAAGCAGTGGTGTTCTCGCCTGTTCAAAAGATCATGAGCCTCATAAATCCACGCGAATCCCACAAAACCTACTCGTGATCGCGGAGGTTCCCCCAATGTAAGGGAAATCATGGAAGGAAGCGAGGACAGGATCAGCTAAGGTCGGTGCGTGTCAGCGTATGGTACGGAATGCATAAATTAACATGCATACTAGGAATCAGTCGAGAGCAAGCGGTGAAGCTGAGGGAAGAGTCCCCGTCATTGTAGAAAGCGTTATATGTGATATTGTACTGCTGCGCCAACACGACAGGCACCAGATAGAGGGCACTAGTAAGTAGAGTGGTCAACTTCATAGTGAGTAATTGCTGAGGTTGCTGCTGCAGGACAACGAACAGAGTTGTTGTGGATGGGTGCCGTTTCAACTTGTCCTTCAGTCGTCCTTTTATATGTTAGAAGGGCAGTGCCTGGACGCTGTTTATAGGTGAGTATAGGTCCGGTCATTCTCACGTAGGTACGTTGACTCAGAGCGATTACCAAGGCCCCAGACCTATGATGTATTACCATAGTATGAAACTCGTCTCCAGTCAACAGCTATGAACATAGCATCTGTCAGGGCGAAGGCTCTATATTTGAAAAGAGTAGAGGCCCACGAGCGCGAGTCCAAAACACTGAGCAGTGTTGAGAGGAAACTCGCCATGAACCAGGACAGCTAGAGGCCCGCACACACTCCTCAGAGGATATGTCGTGTCATGAAGGTCCCAAGGCAAATTCTTCACAAATATATCGAGTCTCCTCAGAATGTTTCTATGCATGCAAGCGACTGCGTGTGGCGTTCAAGTGGCAACGGGTCAGATCGGCAACTACTGTGGAACTTTATTCGATTTGTCCATTTCAGGCGCTCCGAGTCCTAAACACTGTAAGTGGCGCATCGCTGATAGCATAATGTAGCCGCAGCTATTTCATTTGGCGTTTCAACCCCAGGTAAAAGCAAATATAGGTCGGTGTGCTTCGACAGCGACGTCCTGAAATAGGCCTTACTGACCTCTGATGAGACACATGTCGTTCCTGTTATGCGCTTCCTAGTCCCACTCACATTCTCGACCTTTGCGTCTGCGCCGCATGTCCGGCTGCCCATGAACCACTAGACAGATTGGTCACACGCTGGTCGAGATGCTCTGTGCTGAGATACTGTCAGTTCCTGTAGCAATATTTGTCTGGCCACAGACGCTTTAATCGGCACACGGTTCGACACATCCCTGGCCGCATTGGGCTTCCGTAGAGAGCGACCCGAAACCATAGTTCAATATGCTGTGCATGCTGTACGCTGAGATCACTGTCCACAAGCGCATGCCCTCGTAACTAGGGAGTGTGAGTTTCGCATCATATGCTCGATCCTCTCTCTACGGGTCATCGTATTGCGCACCTAGTCGCCCTACAGTGTTCACTCAGATTGAACGCAACTAAACTATCAAACTCCAAGCCTGAGTTCTCGATCCCTCCATACAGACATTGCATTGATGGTTTGGCGTATTTTGCAGGAAGATGACATCGGACTTGCGGTTGGGCTAACATCTCTCTGGCGGGTTTCAGGCCGCCTGAGGGACAGTCAGCTGTGATAACATTCCACAGCTGTACAGGAAGTGAACTTCCCAGTCCCGTCGTGCCACCGGAGCTAGCCGCAAAGGTGTACTGCGCTTCAACACTGTTTCGAGAAGAGATGCCGTTGCCGCGCTCTAGCCGTCGACCGCCGCTGAGCGTTTCGTAGTACAGCCTATAGATGGTGGGGCGTGAACTCTGTTCGCCTACTTCAGTGTTCCTGGCATCCAAATTCTGTTTATGTATGCCTTTTTCATGCAGTCTCAATACATCTACATCCATGTACTACACATCGAACATATTCTCAAGGCGTGATCGAGACTAGATACTTGAAAAGGTTTGCCGTGAATTGAACGCTAAACTACTAACGTCAATATCTCAGCATTCTCATAGCTTCGAGAACGTATTATTTGTTTCATCGATCCTTCGTATGGGTGATTCCCAGGTCGCGCAGCCTCCCCGTCTCCAGGTCGTAGATCCAACCGTGCACTTGAACATTTGTGCCACTGGCCCATGCCGCTTTGATCGTCTCTGATTCGACAAGATGATCCACCTGCACTCTCACATTCAGCTCCGTGAACTCTTCTACCTCCAAGCTTGTGGCCTTTTCCCTCGCGAGCTCAACCAGCGGCGCGAGCCAGCGGTCGAGGGGTGTTTCCGGTGAGCGGCCATTCAGGCCTTTGAGATATGCCGTAAGGGTGCCCCCGCACCTTGTGTGCCCTGCGACAACGATGTGTGTGACGCCGAGGGTACCAATTGCGAATTGGAGGGCCGCCTGCGCGTCGAGATCTTCGGAACGGAACTGGCTGTGGTTTGATGCGTGAGTCGATGCGCTTAGCAGAGGCCAGGATACATACTTGGCGATGTTGCGGTGCACGAATATCTCGCCCGGCTTGGACGCCGTGACCACTGATTCAGGGACACGCGAGTCCGAACATCCGATCCAGAGGACCTGCGGATGACAAAAATATGAGTGGATCCGCTAAGCCTAGGGTAGTGCAGGGTTATCTCTGGCTGGCACCGTGAGCACGGCACGCTTTCCGTCGTAATTCCGGAGCATCGCTGGCACAATGGAGACTTGGCACGACATGCCACGCCAGTGATCGGATGCGTCGCAGCGTCCCATGCACACACTTCGTAAAACGCACCTTGGGTCGTTGCTGTTCATTGGCGCTGTTCGGAAAGAAGTCTGGTATAGCGGTCTCGATTTCACGCGCCCATTGGTCATTGCGCTCGAATATTTGCTGAAGCGTCTGGTCGAGAGGTGTGCTGGAAGCCATATGGACTCGATTATCTATCCGACTTACCACACAGTGTGCGGCAGTGAGCAAACGGTGTAGAGGTGGAAAGGAGTATGCGGGACTTACTTGTCGATTGATGAGTGAGGAAGCCCGAAGAGCTAAGGGACAACGGCCTGCCTTATATACTGCTATGGACCTGGAATGAATTTTATACGAAACGAAATAGCACGGAATAGCACGGAAACATCGCATAGGTACTACGAAACAATTCATACGTGAAAAAGGAAGCTATAGACGGTTCCATACTGTCAAATGACCATAAGCCACAAGAGGGGAATTGGGGCTCAGTGACTACGCATGTCAGGTTATTCATTCATTGCATGGAAGATCATGCCACACCGCAGGCAGGTGGTCTCAGGACGATCTCAGATCGGTCCCTAGCGCGGACGGGCCCGAGAGTTGGCCATCAATTTGGGGCCTGCTATGTCCTTGTGGCAATCATCCTGACCCATCATGTGTGATCCATTTCTATTCGACTACATGCAAAGCTACTGAAGACGTACCAAATATCCTCTTCTTCAATTCGTGCTTCCGCCCGAGTGTCGACCTCGCTGCCAGCGCGTGCTGTCCATGCTCCTTGCACTTCACCCGTGATCGCGCTCGGAACCACTGTGGTACGCGGTCCACTAAGAACATATATATTAGTCTTCTACGAGGGTCGCCATACCTTCCATGCTTCATTTCGTTCAATCGGCCCTGTTCTGGAGCCCATGTACCCAGACCCAACAGTCACGATGACACGAATCTTGCCATCCGAACCCGATGTGTGCCTTCGCGATCGACTTGCTGTACAGATTAAGGTGCCTGATATGGACGAGGGCCGCTTGTGCAGCTTGGACTTTGTTCGCCGCCAGATGTCGGTCTGCCTCGTTGCATTGATGCTCGCATGTGGAAGAATCTTCTGGCTATGAACACTCTTGTCATTTTCCCCCTCCATCACGCGGTCCTCCATGCGTCTGGTCTAAACTCCCGCATGATGCTCGCAGGACCCACACAGTGTACCGTGTCGAACGTCGAATGACTTTTCTATATTCTTACGCCATAAGAGGGGTCAAGCCCGACGGAGAGCTCTAGAGAGTCATCGTCGAAGTCAATGAAGCCTTCAGGAAGACTCAGAGTGTTTGTGATCATGGCCAGCAATTCGCACAGTGCGTCGTCCACTGCAGGCGATAACGCCAGAGGAATGTCAGGAGATTACGGGGTGCGCCGATAGGCCATGAGAGATCGCTTGTCCTCTCTCCTGCAGCAGAGCGTTCTCCAGTATCTGCAGCTGCTTGAGCCGAATGAGATGGAACATGGACCTAGCCAGCTAGAGTAGCAAACGGAGAGTGAAAGCTCTGGCGCCAAGTTGTTAGCGCCGTCTCACTGCCCAGGCACTTTTCCGGGTGGTCCAATCTTGACTCCGAGCTTATTTCTGTTGGCAAAGGCGGCGTGGGCACAGCTGGTAGTTGAGTGAGCACGATCACACTTACACTGTCCCGGGCAGTCGGTAGACGCCAATCAGAATTCAACGGAATGGCTCGGGATGCTCGCAATCCGATCAACAATTTTGGCTCCTGGATCAATCAGGCAGGCGCTGCCGACTGTTCGGTAAGCCATCCGTCCCTCCTAAATGTTGAATTATCATCATGTACAGCCTTGGTACAGCCGTTAAACATACTATGCTAAAGCTGGCGGTCTGACGGAGCCGCGATATATCTCACAGCTGCATTGAAACTCCCATGCACAATACTTCTGAACTTCGATGAAGTGCTGTTTTACTATTCCTACATTCCCATAGTCCAAAGTCCAGTCCAGCTCGCCACACAGACATATCACTTGGCAACTTGCTCATCCTCGGACCTCGAATGATACAGTCCAAATTATAAACCGCAAAGCGATGCATCCACCTGAGTGGCATTGGCGAAGACGAAGCCGGCCGCTTCACCTTGCCCTTGTGTGAAGAAATTGAAAGCGTCGAGTGATATGTCGAAGCCCACCCCCGCCGTGTCGACAGCAGTGACGTCGATGCTGATTCCGTTGTAGCTCAGGTGCCAGCATGTTCCGCAACCAGTGGAGTTCCAGTCTGTGGACAAGATCGTGAGCCTCCCAATATCCATGTGATGCCTACACAACTTACGCGGAACCGCGAAGGACCCTCCGATATAAGGGAAAATGGGCAGGGATCCCAGCGTGGTGTACCCTATGGTCGTTGTGCATCAGCATCGTGGTATGGAACGCATAGACTATTGCGCTTGCCCCTAGTGATGAGGCCATTTGCACCGTTAGAGCAGGCGGTGTCGTTGAGGGAAGTGTCTGCGTTGTCATAAAAGGTATTATATGTAATCTTGTACGTATCCGCCAATACGACAGGCACCAGACAGAGGGAACCGGTAAGCAGCGTGGTCAATTTCATAGTGAGTAAGTGCTGAGGTTGCTGTTGCAGGAAGACGAATAGAGCTGCTGTGGATGGCTGCTGTATCACTCTGCTCTTCACCCGCCCTCTTAAATACTAGAGGGGCAGCGCTAGGACGCTGTTCACAGGTGAGTATAGCTCCGATTCATGCCAGTATGATGAAACTAGTCTCAAGTTCACGGCCAGGCACACCGCATCTGTCAAGGTGAAGGCTCCATAATTGATTAGAGTAAAGGCTCACGAGCGCGAGCCGGAACACTGGGTAGTGTTGAGAGGAAACCCGCCATGGTCCAAGACAGCCACAGGCTCGCGTACACCGCTCAGCAGATATCTCGTGCCATCAAGGTTACAGGACAAGTACTTCACATGAAGTACATCGAGGCTTTCAAAAGTGAGTCGATGCATTCAAGCGACTGCGAGTGGTGTCCCATTTGAGGTGATGTTGACGCGCTCCCAGTCCTAGAACGTTGCGTGTGGCGCGCCGACGGCATAATGTAGCCGCAGGTATTTCATTCGGCGTTCCCGCCTCTGCTAGGAGCCAATATAGGTCAGTGTGCCCCGACAGCCAAGCCCTGACATAGGTCTTGCTGACCTTTGGGCCTGACGAGACAGACGCCTTTACTGTCGCGCACTAACCATTCCTAGTTCCGCTCGCATTCCCGGACGTCTGCTGACCTTCCAGCATTCCGGACTGCAATGCTTTCCCCAGGCCTTGTATTCAACCTCTTGCTCACTGTAAAGCAGGCTATGGTCCCTGCTTTCCTTCAAAGATCCAAGCAAGAGGGGACATCTCGAGAAGCCTCGTACTGCGCCTATCGGGCAGTCGGCAGACGCCAAACAGGATCCGGCGGAATGTCTCGGGATGCTCGCAGTCCGATCAACGATTTTGGCTCCTGGATCAATCAGGCAGTCGCTGCCGACTGTTCGGTAAGCCATCTGTCCCCCCTAAACGTTGAATTGTCATCATGCACAGCCGTCAAACATACTATACTAATGCTGGCGGTCTGACGGAGCCGCGATATATCTCACAACTGCATTGAAACTCCTATGCACAATCTCAACTTCGATAAAATGCTCTCCTACTACTATTCCTACATCTCCATAGTCCAAAGTTCAATTCTGCTCGCCACACAGACATACCACTTGGCAACTTGCTCGTCCTCAGACCTCGAATGGTACGAACTAAATTACAATCCGCAAACCGACGCGTCCACCTCGGCAACAGTGGCGAAGACAAAGCCGGCCGCTACACCTTGCCCGTCTGTGAGGACATTGTAAGCGTCGAGCGATATGTCGAAGCCCACTCCCGCCGTGTCGACAGCGGCGACGTTGATGCTGGTTCCGTTATAGCTCAGCTCCCAGCATGTTCCGCAACCAGTGGAGTTCCAGTCTGTCCACAAGGTCATGAGCCTCCCAATATCCATGCGGGTCTTACGAAACTCACGCGGAACCGCGAAGGATCCTCCGATGTAAGGGAAATCGGGAAGGGATCCGAGGGTGGTGTACCCTATGGTCGCTGTGCATCAGCGTGTGGTACGAAACACACAGATTATTGTGCTTACCCTTAGTGATGAGGCCATTCACGCCGTTAGAGCAGGCCGTGTCGTTGAGGGAAGTGTCTGCGTTGTCGTAGACGGGGTTGTATGTAATCTTGTACGTATCCGCCAACACGATAGGCACCAGGCAGAGAGCACTGGTAAGCAGAGTGGTCAACTTCATAGTGAATAAGTGCTGAGGTCGCTGTTGTAGAAAGACGAATAGAGCTGCTGTGGATGGCTGCTGTATCAGCCTGTCCTTCAGTCGACCTCTTAAATACTAGAGGGGCAGCGCTGGGACGCTATTTACAGGTGAGTATAGCTCCGGTTTTCGCATCAGTGCATTGACTCAGAGCGGTTACCAAGACCTCGAGCCTACGATTTATGCCTATAGAATGAAGCTAGTCTCGAGTTAACGGCCAGGAACACCGCATCTGTCAAGGTGAAGGCTCCAGAATTGAATAGAGTAAAAGCTCACGAGCGCGAGCCGGAACGCTGGGTAGTGTTAAGAGGAAACCCGCCATGAACCAAGACAGCCACAGGCCCGTGCACAATCAGAAGATACGTCTATGTCGTACCATGAAGGTCCCAAGGTAAGTCCTCTGCATGAAGTACATCGAATCTTTTCAAAGTGAGTCGACGCATTTAAGTGACTGCGAGTTGTGTCCCGTTTGAGGTGACATTCACGCGCTCCTAATACTAGACAATGCAGGTGGCGCGCCGACGGCGTAATGTAGCCGCGGGTATTTCATTCGGCGTTCCCGCCTCTGCTAGGAGCCAATATAGGCCAGTGTGCCCCGACAGCCAATCTATGACATAGGTCTTGCTGACCTTCGTGGCCTGACGAGACAGACGCCTTTACTGTCGCGCACTAATCATTCCTAGTTCCACTCGCATTCTCGGACGTCTGCATCTGCGCCCCCGTGTCCGGCTGCGCGCGGCTTATTAGACAGATCGCTCACACGCCGGGCGGGATGCTCTGTGCTGAGGTACTGTAAGTGCATACGGCAATATTTCTGCCTCGTCTGGCTACAGGCGCATTGTCGATTCGAGACGCTCCTGTCCGAAATAGACTGCCTCTGGAAAGCGGTCCGAGGCCGCGGAGCGGGAAGCTCTGTGTGTTGTGCGCTACGCTCACTGTCCACGAGTGTAGAGCCTGGGGCCTCATGACTAAGGAGTACGAGTTTCACATTAAACATTTCGATCCGTTACGCACGGATTTGGTCGCCCACAGAGTCTCCGAGAATGAACACGAGTAGACTATCGCGTTTGCGGTAAGGCCCACGAATGTCGAGTGTCAAAGACGCACCCTCGGTCCAGACATATGTAGTGATGAATTGATACATCACCGAGAAGAGTGACATCATCTGTACCTCCTATATATCGATTCATCATAATGGACAGCTATCAAACATAGGTAGCGCTAACTTCTTATCTAGACGGCCAGTAGACTGCGGTACTCTTCCACAGCTACTCTCATACACGAACGTAACAGTTACTGCTGCCTCGCAACAAGGACCAAGCATTTTGGGGACGATGGATTATATCAACAGGAATATACAGCTGAATGACGAAAGCTGCGCATAGCATCCTAGAACCGCGAAGATGAGATCTCACAGAAGGTATATGCAAAAAAGCGAAGGAGTAGTGTGTATGAAAATAAGAACATCGTCAGGTCGTAAAGTCGTTAGAAATAACTTGAAGCACGAATACACTGTATCACAAAATAATGCACCGGAACACTGTATCACATAATGATGCACCACTTTCCTCTCTTCTTCTCGTCGATAACGCCGTCGATGGGGGTGTTTGTCGGCACTTCCAGTGCGGGTGAGTCTTTCATACCCGTCGGGCTCGAGAACTCGCCCGCGGCATTCTCGAGGGACATCCGGTTTTCTTCTGCGGATTTGGGTGCGCTAGAGAACCAGCCACCTGGGAAGAACCGCGAAGAGGTCGTTGATTCGAGTCGTGCGCGCGCGGTGACGGGAGAAGTCAAAGTGTCAAGAGACTGACCGTCGAGGTCAATCTTGATCTGCTCGTGCTCGTCCACCGTGGCCAACCTAGCCAAGCTCGGCCTGTAAAAGCATGAGTATCATTCGCAAGTGCGTAGCTTCACAAGCACTTACTTAGTAGCAATGCTCCTGGTATCGGGTGCAGAACCCTCGCTTGATGGAAAGACTTGCGGGCCATTGTCTAAAACATCGTCGGTGTCCTCAATCTCATGCGTCTTCCCGTTGGGCGTTCCAGGACCTTGGGTAGTCACTGAATACGAGGGTGTCCAAGGACGCTCAGGCCTCTCTTCAACCACCTCCACGATCTCCTGCCAGCGGCATAAGCAAAGTGAAGACAATGGAGCGGGGTGCTATTACCTCGACGGATGGTTCGGCAGGCTGTACAATGACCGTAGGCTGCTCGTCGACGGTCTCGGGCTCCGCAGTTATCACAGTCTCTTGAACTTCGACAGCAGGTGGTAACTGCTCGATCTCTTCGAGTTCTTTGTCATCACCAACGACCGGACTAGCTAGGGGAGTGGTGCCCTGTCTTATGACAGAGTACGATGGTGTCCAGGGCGACTTGGGTCTCTCTATCTCAACCGGAGCATCTGACAGAACGGGAATAGACTATGTAGTGGGATAGGAGTTAGCATTGTCAACATCGTCAACCGAAGGCCATCAATGGTTACCTGAGGAGCGTCTTCCAAAGAGGCCTCAGTGATCTCGGCCGTCAACACGACCTGTGGTATCACAATAGTACTCTCCACGACCTCATTAGTAATCACCTCAGCTTCTTCTTGAATTTCCGCCTCCACGGTATCTACCGCGATAGTCTCAGGTGATGGTTCCTCGGCTGGCACTTCGACATTGTCTGGCACGGGCGAAGATAATGGTTGCAATTCTTCCACGTCCACGTCCTCGGTAACGCGAGGTGTATGAAGGGGAGTTGATCCTTGCGAGTTGACAGAATATGAAGGGATCCAGGGAGACCTCGGCCGTTCGTCTGCATTAGAGACGATAGATGTTTCTGAGAGCACTGCTTCCTCTATCTGCGCAATCATGAGCAAACAAGCCGGCGACAGCAAATTCGAAGCCCTACCTCAGTAGCATCGGCTTCGGCGGTGACCACCACTGATGGCTCGGCAGTAGGCTCTTCCGAAGGAGCTTCTGCGACAATCTCAATGCTTGGCACTCCCTCGACGACATCCGTCGTGGTAACCTCGACTTCTTCAATATGCTCCACCTCTGGTGCCTGCTCGTTGATTGTCTCTGTGACTTCGACAGCTGCCTGAGCTTCAAGAGGCTCCACAAGCTCAAGCTCAGCCTCGGCAATAGCCGCCACATTCGGCGAGTGCAGGGGGCTTGCACCTTGAGAGCTGACGGAATATGATGGAACCCATGGAGAGGATTTTGGTGTGTCGACCGCGGGGTTCTCCGCGGTGGTCTATAAGCGAGTCAGTATCTGGGTCCTTTTCATGGTATCAATCACATGCCTCAGCAATGACTTCTGATAGCGTTGTCGCAGGCTCTTCAGCGACAGGTTCCGTGTGGATCTCTGGAACCTCGACGGTAATGACGACACTCTCAACAGCGGTTTCATCGGCTGAAGGCGGGAGCTGTTCCAGCTCCGCGATTTCCTCGCTATCCTCCGCTTCAGGAGCCCCCACACCGGGACCCTGCATGATAACACTGTATGACGGAGTCCAGGGCGATTTGGGTCGTTCGGCGGCGTCAAGTGTCACGATTGGAACATCAGTGGTGATCTCAACGTCGTCGCTCTGAGGCTCGGGAACGGTGATAGCAATAGTAGGAGCATCGTCGGTGATACTCCCTTCTTCAGTGGCCTCCGTCTGCTCGATAGATGTCGCAATCTCTGCCGAACCTTCTGTTGCTGCCTCTGCCACTTCAGCAACAACGATTTCGGCGGCGACTTCAGCTTCTGCATCAACAACGTTCGACGTAGGCGCCTCTACCTCATGCTCAACCACGTGTTGTTCTGCATGTTCTGTGGGAGCCTCTTCATCGCCGGGCTGAAATGACACACTCAATGACTAAATTGAATGACCTTGACGTAAAACATACCGTTGCAACCACGTTGGTTTGGTCCTCCTGCTCAGCGATAATCTCATCGGGAGCAGCTGTCTCTTCAACATGTGTCTCGGTCACGACAGGGCCTTCCTCAGGAGCTTGGTCTTCGACCGTGACTTCGTCTGCTGTGTCTGTTGTCTCCGGAGCTGCTACCTCAGCAACTTCTGGCTCAGATTCCGGCTCTGGGATAGCTGTTGTTTCCGGTTCGTTACTCGCTTCTATTGCTTCCACAACAACTTCCTGCAGGGGCGCATCAGTAAAGGTAAGCCTTACATGAAGTAAGGCTCGGGCAACGCACCACAACTTCAGCTACAGCCTCGTGAATTGCATCGGTGATTGTGGTCGCTGTCTCCGCATAGGGTTCTTGCTCGGGAACAGATACTTTAGTAGGCTCGGCAATTGTAGCCTCAATAACGTCAACGGTCTCCTCATCCGCCGGGACTTCGAAGGTGTCTTCCGTAACATCCTGTGCTGCAGGTTCTTCAACAGGGATTTCTTCCTGCACTGCCTCAGTGACCACTGTTTCTTCAACAGGGACGCTCTCAACAGCAGTAGGCTCTTCCGAAGGAGGTTCCTCGGCGACTACTTCCGCAACAACTTCTGTGACCGTTTCGGGTTCCAAGATTGCCTCAGGGGCAGCTTCCTCCTCAAGAACGACTTCATCTTGCGGTGCAATCTCAACCACAGCCTCTACTTCATCAGCCTCCACAGCAGGCGCTGTTTGCTCCTGCGCTGCATCGGGTTCTTGGGAAACGGTGGTTATCTCGACTGTGGCAGCCTCCTCCGTGACGGGGAGACCCTCGACCTCAATGGCCTCTTCTGCGACGACTGCCTCCTCGACTTCAGCGGCCTCTTCTGTGACAGCTGCCTCCTCAGATTGCACTGCTTCCACAGCGACGACGGTTTCCTCTGCAGATGCTGTTTCGACAGCAGCGACCTCGATTGATGAAGCCTCCTCTACGACAGGAGCTTCCTCGGCCGGAGTTTCCTGCTCCGTGAGGACGTCTTCAACCGCGGCTGCGATCTCCGAGACAGCCTCCACGATAGCGACAACCTCCACGACCGTCTCGATCGCGTCAACCACCTCTGAGACAATCCCATCGTCCTTGGTCTCTTCTGCTGGTGCGGACTCCTCCGCAACAGTAACTTCCTCCGAGGATGCAGCCTCTTCCACGACAGCCTCTGGCACCGGCGCGGCTTCCTCTACAGGCTCGGCCTCTTCAACAGGTGCGGTCTCTTCGACAGATTCGGTCTCTTCGACAGGTGCAACCTCTTCGACAAGGTCAGGTTCTTCAGCATGTGCCGTCACCTCGATAGACACAGATTCTTCCACAGTGTTAGGTTCAGCCACGGAGGCAGGCTCCTCCACAGGGGTAGGCTCTTCCACTGGGGCAGGCTCCTCCGCAGCTTCCTCGGTGGGAGGGTCCTGTTCCACGATGGTTTCTTCGACCTCGGCTGTCATACCCGCAATTGCTTCAGCAGCGAATTCAAAAGCAGTCTCGACGGCCGCCGTTACTTCTGACACCACCTCCTCGACTACATTCTCCTCTGCTGGCGCGGGCTCCTCCGCGATGAGGATTTCATCTGTAGGTGCTGCATCGGCTGCAGCCTCTTCTACCGGCACGTCTTCTGCGGAGGCATCCTCCTCGACTAGCAAGACTTCTGCAACCTCCTCTTCTACTGGTGCAGAGTCAACGGGTGCGGGCTCGTCGACGGCGACATGCTCTTCGCTGGGGGTAACCTCCTCAACAGTGGCAACTTCTTCGAGGAGGGCAGTTTTTTCGACGGCGGCAACCTCTTCGGCAAGAGAAGCTTCTTCGAGGGGGATGGCCTCTTCAACAAGAGGAGCTTCTTCGACAACGGCAGCCTCTTCAACCACTATAGTCTCTTCTGGAGTAACAACCTCTTCGACAGGCGCCGCTTCTTCGACCACGACCTCTGCCTCGGTCACGACTTCGTCGACTTCTTCCACGGGTTGGGGCTCAGCTACGTCTGTCTCCTCTGCAACGGTATCGTCCTCGGCAGGTACGACGGCTTCCTCCGCAGCGACAATAGCCTCCGCCTCGATGGTGGTTTCCTCGATGACAGGTTCCTTGACTTCGACGACAGATTCCTCGACTTCGACGACAGATTCCTCGGCCTCGGCGGCAGGTTCATCCACCTCGACGGTAGTCTCCTCCACCTCGACTACGGCTTCCTCCACAGGGACGACATCCTCCTCGGCCTCGATTGCCAGCTGGTCAGTAAGAATCGTCTCAGCAACCTGCTCCTCGACTGACACAGGCTCGACAGCATCTTCCTCGAGCAGCACCGCTTCCTCGACTGGCGCGGATTCATCGGCTGGCGCAGCTTCAGCCTCTGCGGGCGCGGATTTCTCTATGAGCACAGATTCCTCCGCGAGTGTGGATTCCTCTGCAATTGTAGATTCCTCTGCGGGCGTGGGTTCCTCTGCGAACTCTGCCTCCCCTGCAAGCACTACCTCTTCGACAGGTGTAGGCTCTTCTGCGAGCACAGCGATCTCCTCGACGATCTCGGGCTCCTCTGCCAGCGCAGCCTCTTCCGGAGCAGGCGTCGCCTCTTCCACGGCCTCAAGGATACTCTCCACAAACTCTGTGACGACCTCCCTGACTTCCTCTGCTGCGGACTCCGGCGAGGGCTCAACTTCCGCGGCAAACGCCTCCGGCGCTGTTTCTTCAGTGATAGCCAGCTCTTCCTCCGGAGCGAGCACGATCTCGGCAGGCTCTTCCGCAGCAGTGGGTTCCAGGGGGACAGACTCTTCGGCGGCGGCAGCTAGAACAGCCTCCTCGATTGATGGTTCCTCATCAATAGCGAACGATTCGGCCTCTGTAGCGACCTCGGCGGGTTCGGACTCGGCGGCCTCTTCAGCAATGGCGGCCTCTTCAGCGATGGCGGCCTCTTCAGCGATGGCGGCCTCTTCAGCGATGGCGGCCTCTTCAGCGATGGCGGCCTCTTCAGCGACGACGAGCTCCTCAGCGTCAGCTGCCGGCACGTCTGCAGACTCGGCGAGCGCCTCCTCGGAGGTCTCAGTTTCTACGTGCACTGATACAGCGTCCTCTGATGTAGCCTCAAGTTCTAGTACAGGCTCAGCATGTTCCTCCTACGTGAACAGATTGCTCAGTTCAGTCAACGTCGCGTCCAATCATTGACAGATGTGCTCACAGTTGTAGTCGTGTGCTCATCGGCGGCAATAGCCTCATCAACGACCGCAGCATCTGCGGACTCGTCTGCCAGCACCTCAGCGGCCTCCTCGACAGACTGGCTTGCCTCAGCGTCGGGGCCGCTCTCCTGTATCATGATACAAAGCAAGGGGAGCGCGCATGGTCATGAGTACTGCCATCAGCTGATGACGCTGAGCGTACGTACCTCGGGCTCAGCTGACGTCTCGTGGTCCTCACCAGAGATCAGCTCCTTTACTTCTTCGACCATGGCTTCGATCTGCTCTGCGAATCGGGACGCCAGGCTTTCATGCTCCTCTGCTTTTTCCTCGGCGGCTGCTACACCGTTGGGGGCGTGTTCAACGCCACTCTCGTGCACAAAGAGCTCTTTTCCTGCCAGGTGGGCATCTCCATTGTGAATAGTATGTTCTTCGGTGACATCTGCCGTGTTAGTAGTATCCTGTAGAATAGACACGAGTGGCCCTTCGAGCGCGACCGACATGCCAGCTAATCAAGAAGACGCTCGTCGCGTGAACGACGATTGTAGATGAATGGTGTGGGTACAGATATGGCGGCTTTTAACAAGCCCGTGCAGGACGTGTCGGCACTGAGCACGACGGAAGGGAGACTGAAGAAAGAGAGGAGAACGAGAAAGGGCGGCTCGCGTGTCCAAAGTAGATCATGTCGGCTGCTCTGCCAGATTTCCGGCCCCGGCACGCAACGCGACCATCACGTGATCGCATTCTAGAATGCCGTCCCTGGCGCATCATCGTAAGAGCCCGACACGCATTGCAGGCTGCGATGCACGTTTTTCGACTAGGCCATCTTAGTAGGTGCATGCAGAGACATGGTATTTGACAAGACTATATGTGGCCCTCATAAGGTGCGAACGAACCGCCAAACTGCTACTGGACAATGGATACCGGGTAACAGGAAAGACATCGTGCGTATGTTTAGAACAGCGCCGCGCCGACGAGACCCATCACGGCCGCAACACCGAAGGCGCCCGCAGCGGAGGTACGCGCTGCACCACCAGTCCTGGCACCAGTGGCGGAAGCCGAAGCACTAGTGCCAGAGGCAGTCTTGGAGGCTGCACTAGATCCAGTAGCAGTCGTGCTAGACCCGCTGCTGTAGTGTCATATGAGCATTAAAGTGAAGCTATCGAAAGTATCGCACTTGCCCAGTGGCAGCAGGTGCGGACCCGGTCTGAGAGCTACCCTCGTTGACAGCAGTGTTCACACAGCTGGGAGCGTGTGTGAGCGGATCACATCAATCAGACTACCTGATTCCCACTCACCTGCTGTTGGTGCCAGCCACGACAGTCTCTAGGTCAGAGAACGCAGTCGCGCCAGTGCTATCCTTGATGATAGAGGTGCTAGACCATATTGTCAGCCGCCATGGCAGGTTGCAATCCGACATGAAACTTACAAGCTGGTGCCCTGTCCAAGGTCGACATTCCAGGTGTAGGAGGTACCTTGCTGCTCACCAAAGTTCTTGATCTAGAGTGACGCGATGCGACTCCGGTGAGACAATAGCTATGTATGAGGGTGCGCGTATCGTACCGGAGAAGCATTGGTATCAGTCTGGGGAACGAGAGTGAGGTAGTAGGGTGCAGTTCCCCCAGACCAGGAAAAGAGGACCGGCTCTAAGGGCACGACGTCAAAAACAGCCCTGGGCAGAAGGGGGTCTATACTCACGACATTCAGTAATGCCAGTAGTACTGCGCGGCACGTCAAAAGAATTTCAACGAAGTCAAATGATCATGACCTACATCGTGTTGATGGTGAGCGCGTTCGCGAGGGCGGGGACGAGGGCCACTAGGGCGGCGAAGGTAGTGGTGAACTTCATCTTGTACGGGGTATCGTCGAAAAGAACGTGCTTGTTGCAATGAGCGGGAAGTAGTCTTGTGATACTCAAGCCTTTGGACGGGAACAACAAAAGTTGAGGTAGAGACGCGAACGAAGGGGGCGCTTATGTAGCGTCAACCTCCGCACATTAGCGGCTAATTAAGCGCCGCTTGAATACCTTGGCACGTCAGGCCCGTTATTTATGGCACCCCACATTCCTCCGCGATTGCCTCCGGTTGCGACGCAGAAGCTTTGCGGGGGGGATCATGCGAGTACTAATCCGCAATTTACGTACAGGCCTTCGTTACATATCCTTTGCGCGTATTTGCTGGTCTCGTCACAAGCCTATCCAGCTGCTTCGCCCGCGAGGGTTGTGCAGCGTCGTCTGCCCAATTTTAATCAGCCCGACGTTTCCACTGGCGCCGCCTTCGCTCTCCATCGCTGTATCTATCGCTATTGGCGGGATATCAATCGCGTCCGCCACCGGGCTCGGGGACATGAGCGGCGTCGAACGCGCAGACAGCCACGAATCACGCTTGTCGCCCTGTGCTCGGCTCTCTTCCGAGCTCGCGCGCACCGACGTCGTCCCTGGAACCGGCAGGAACGCCTCGGCGTACCATTCGTACCAGACTTGCCGCTGGTTCGTCAGGCGCCAGATCGAGACGTGCAGCTCTGAGTTGCTCGGCAGGTAGAGCGGTTCCTGTCCGGTGTGGTCAGGACATTTCCACACGCATGACGCCACACCGCACGCACATGAAACGGGAAGAAGAGCGGGAACCAGCTCAGCATGTCCTTCGAGATGTGCTGCATGCGTTCGGGGTGGATGCTCAACCCAATGTTGCCGTACAAGACGGCCTCGAAGTAGCCCGCCAGACCATGCAGCATACCGGCATGGGGTATGTGGAACGTCAGCTTGGTAGATCTTGCATTGTGTGTGTTGGTCGGTGGAAGCCCTGTATCAATAGTTCATGTTGAGCCGAGCAACAAATGACGGCTATTGTGTGAGCACCTTGATCATCGAGCACTGCATCCCTTCTTGGGTGCTCAAATTCCCAACACTCCTGAATTTTGGGCCCACAATTGCCACTCAGACCGCCGCCCTCGCCGCTGAGAATGTTGACCGCGTGGAACATCACAACATATGGCGTCTCGCTTGCTTTGATATCCTTCAGCGTGCGCGTCTCATTGAAAAGCCTTGATGACGAAAGGGGCGCAATATGCGCGGTATATGATGCAGGTATCGACACGCCGTCAGCTGCGTACCGGTCCAGTCAGACGATCCACAAATGATCTTGTCCTAATTTTTTTTACCTTTCAGGAAGCGCATGGCACCGTCGAGACATTCCGGACTGAGTTCGTTGTCGCCGAACGAGCCCAACAGCTCGCTGACGAGAATGTCTACCTTCTCAGGCAGTTGTGACGTCCGCATGTCACCGAACACTAGCTCTACATCATCGCCCCATTCTGTCTGCTTGCGATGTTGCAGTCTTCACTCCATATCCTTGTTCAGTTATACATGGTGATAATCGTTCCTACAACAGGCACTTACGTGACGTATGCATTTGGGTTTTTTTCGAGGGCATATATGAAGCCAGCTCGATTGGCGCGCTTCAGTGCGTTTAGGCATCTTGCCACAAGGGGACCGCGCCCTGCACCAGCAACACATAGGATACTTGACTCTAGTTAGAAGAGAATTCGCAAGGGTGTGGAATATATCTCACATTCTGTCAATCTGCGGCCACTCCATGAGAGCTGTATAGACAGCCTGACTCGTTCATTATGGGCGTATTCATCTTCGAGCGAGCATAACTCACCTCCTCGTACTGCGCATATTTGACAGGATCCTGCTCAAATGTCTGATACGTGACACTTTGCAAGTTGTCCATAAGCGGCTATATGCGTATGAGCGAAAGTTATGGTCAGTGCAAGATAGAAGACAGACCTGTAAAGGGGCCTGTAGGTAGTCCTGATAGCCCTGCGCGAAATTCTCGACGGTACCTGACGTCTGTGCTGCGCGGACGGACGGGCTTGTTTTCTCCAGGTGCCGAATATACTGTGCATAGACGCCTTCGCCCGCCGTTCTGTGGGGTCTTGCGCCAGTTCCAGAAAGAATGATATTAGGCTGTAACTGCGCGTGATCGTCTTGTGAACCGTCTTCACGCCAAACTAAAGAGAAGACTAACCTTTATCATGTCCCAAATAAATGATTGTGTAACTTTGGGCAGCACGGGATAGCCCTTTGCGTTCGCAATGAAAGTGGTGACGGGTAGAAAGATGTTGCGCACGGGTTCCGCGGACCATTGACTAAGAACACTCAGGACAGAGGGCAGAGGAGGCGTGAGGTCAAGCGCTGTGACCCCCTTAGTCAGTAAACTATGTGCGATGGCGGGAAACGCCCTACTCAATGTAAGCCGCGGGTTATAGTCGCAGACCGTTCGGATGGCGTCCCACATCTCCCATGTTGCTACTGACGGCTCGTCTGAGAACAACACGGAAGGTGATGATATGGACGCAGTAGGTTTCGCAGAAGTAGGACTGAGATGCAGCATCATGGGATCGTAGATTGGTATCCTGACAGAGAGCTGAATGTACGGGATGGCATTGAGACATGCATTGACGGCCCTAGCATAGGACGCAATGTGTGATCTGTGCCGAGGTATCGGAAGAATAGCGGTCTGGATATTGAGGTAGGAAGCATATGCGAGCTCTTGCAGCAGTGCCTACGAAAAGTGCAGGATGAGCCGTGTGCCCCTTGCGAGGAGACCTGTCCTGAGTGCAACTTTTGGCTTCTCCTAGCTAAAGAGAAGACGATACGACTTCTCGTACTGGCTGGGGAAGCTTGCGCTTATAGACTGAGTCCCACAATTATGAAAGACGCACAACTTCAGAATCATGGCGGACCCAACCATCCATAGCATCAAGCTCGAGCCAATCGGACACCATAGCAACAATACTCTCCGCTTCATCTGTTTAAAACACATACTTAGTGCGACATGTATGTCGAGAACGGCAAGTTTGCCCACCTAACCGCGTAACGGTCACCTCGTCCCGCATGAAAGCGGGCTTGGACCGCCACTCCTCTGCCCTCCTCTCCAAGGGCTCCTTGTCCTCTATATCATCCGCAGGGAGCAAGCACATCTCCTGCCATCGCGTCTTCCACTTCTCCGTCGTCAGCGGGCAGCAGATCGTCTCAAACTCTTTCAGGCGTGCCTCTGCGGTCGCCCGCACGATCGGCGTTTCCGCGGCAGGATCGATACGCGAGGCGACTTCCGTGAGGTCAGCGAGCGAGATGTGCTTCGTGAACGTGGGCATGACGGTGGAAGCCAGAGACACAGATGAAAAGCAGGTCGGAGTCGCAAGGACGGGCGCGGATGAGAGCAGGACCTCGACGCGATTTGCGCAAGGCTATGCGCAACATATTGGGCATGTCAGCAGCATCAAGACGGCAGCATGGACGAGGCCCGAGAATTGTGAATTGACACATCCTTGCGGTATTCCACTGGTCGGTGGTGTCCACAGTGAAGGATAATGATTGCTAGGCGTTGCCAGATGCAGAATCAACACAGCTTTCATCCAGTGCTCCACCAGACGCTGTCCTTGCGGCTGCAGCGCAACATGCTGTGACCGAGTCGTACTCCGGACACGGTACAAGTACAGAGTGTTTCATTCGGCAAATGAAGGGTCTCCCCTAACTGGGCCCGGTGTCCGTCCGCGATCTCTTCGCACCATTCTCTCCAGGCCCCTCCTCGCGCTCCGCCGTGCGATCGCTGCTCTCAGCACCCATCCCATACCCCGTCACGACGCCCTGAAGCACAGTCCTCCCTACCACCTCGCGCAATTCCTCGTCTGGGTCCCGCCCCTCGGCCTCCGCGCGCTCCATGATGCCTTGCACGGACTGGATCAAGGACGACGTCAGGCTTTCCGATGCCAGGTCCTGTGCGCGTTGGGACGGCTGAGGGTGGGATGGAGGCGACAGGGCAGGCGACGGTGCTGCATCGGCCGTGCGAGTCGGAGAGATCGTCTCGAGATACGCGGCGACCTCCTGGAAGTCTTCCGCGAGATAGTCCGCGGGCTGTTGCTTCGCCATCAACACAGCTACCGCCACGAGAAGACACGACACTTACCGAGACGCCATCTGCGTTTCTGCGGTCCACGACGGCACCGTGTTCTACCAGGTACCGCGCTGTCTCGACGTTTTCGACGGCATAAAGGGGCGTGTCTCCATCTTCGTCTGTGATGTTCACATCGCCACCTACATGACAGATGTCGGTGGACAAAGGGACCTCATGCCGGTGAAGAATGACCTTGTGATATCAAGTACTCCAGGACATGCAGGTGTCCGTATGAAGCTGCCGCATGCCTAGACACCAACATGCTCAGTTTAGGTGAAAAAAGTGTGATTGACAGCTCCGTCTTACATGGGCGTATACGTATTTGCGTCGGGCACATTGGGCGATAGAGCTGCAGCAGGTATGAGCACGACTACATGGTCTGAAGAGTCAGCAACACCACTCACCGTGTTGCTCGACGAGTTCCTAGAAGGCGTGACACCGTCTGTCACCGAGTTATGACTGCACACTCACCCTCACTCGCTCCAAGTCGCCGTCCCCAGCTGCGATCCAGATATTCTTTTCGTGCTGGACATATGTCGGGACGGGCATTTTGAGTTACGGCTTCGCGCTGCAACTGGTAGAGGTCGAGGCGGTATTGGTATTACCGATGCCGAAGAATTGCCGCGGGAACGCAGAACTGACTTATCTTATCCTCCGATAAGGAATCGCCGATTGCCTGCAATCGAGCCCATGTCGTAACGCTGCCATCGGGCTGATAGTCGCGCGCACGATCACGATCGTTCACTCGACCCTCCTCTCGGGCCCGGCGTACACAAGGTCCTCGCGGACAAATATCTATGGTCGATTTATGGTACAATACATAGAAGGGGGAACGCGGCGACGCGGGCAGTTCCATACGCCCCGCCGCCACAGCCGATACAGGATAAGGAAACAGCGGATAAATATCTTCAAGGAAGACATGGGTTCGAACGGAAAGTACGGTCACCACGATCACCACTCCTGCGAACAATAGGCAAGGCGAGAACAGAATATTAGTCCATCATAAGTTGCGTGGGACGCTTTCGAGACAATGAACAGCCTGAGCGCTATTCCGCGGGGCGGCTTTAAGACTTAATCGCGCATATAGCCAGATCTTCCTGAGCGGCGTGTTTCAGCAGACACCGGTGTAGGCTGCAAGCCCTCCCGTTCGTGTTCCCGATGAGTCCTATCGCGTTCGAACGAGGCGATAGAGAGGTTCCCACTCATGGGCGATCCGCCGATGGGCGACGTGGGCGACACCCCAGGCGAGGACTGGTTCGGTCCAGAATAAGGCGTAACGGGCTCGAGGCGCGGGGGATGTTCGTGGCCGGCAAGGTGCGGTAGGCCCTGCTGGGGCGGCGCCGGTGGCGGAACCGAATAGAACTGGCCGCCGTGCGCGTCGTAGTGCGACCGACCGTCGGCGTTTTGGTGGTGAGGCGGTGGATGGGGATACGGGTAGTGCATGCCACCATTCGGCGGCGATGGCGACGGCGTGCCGGTGAACCCAGGGTGGCCCGAGCGTGGTGGGGGAGGGTACAGCTCGCCCGGCGACCCGTTCGACGTCGAGGGGAAGGACCCATCCTCGTAGTAGCTGCCCCTTCGGACGTTTGAATAGGGGGCTGGCACGGGAGAACCCGACGGCGAAGGTTCCTTCGACAAGGAATCGAAGACTCTGTCCTTGCGACGGCGTGACTGCTGAGGTGGTCCCCCTTCCTTCTTCGCACGGGACCTAGCATAACGAAGGCCGCATCTAGATGGTGGGAAAGCATTACGGGTTAGCTAGATTGACAACGGAGCACATGTCATACTGACGCATTGCAAAGATCTTTTTTACCACTTGGGCCCTTCCTCCACTCTGGGCTGTGGGTTGCCTTGCAGCTGGCGCACCGTGCGACGCCGACAGGGGGATTCCCTGTGCTTCTTCCCCCATTGCCGTACTGGTCCCTTGTGTTCGAGCCACGCCTATGGATGACCCGTGACGGAGGCACAGTGTCGCTGCCAGGGGAAGGCGGCGGGTCATCATTTCCGCTGTTTGGAGGGGGATAAGGCGAGCCTTGAGGTCCTGAGTTCAATGGAGGAGGAGGAGCGGAGCTGGCGTCCAGATAGGATGGCGGCTGCGAAGGCCATTGATGCTGCTGCGGTGGAGCGGAGTAAGTTGAAGAACGGACACTACTGACGGACGGAGCTGTATTCCATTGTTGGTAGTGAGGCGGGGAGCCCGGAGACTCTGGATGAGGGGGCCAGTTGCTGCCGGAAGAGTAGTGAGCAGAATGGTGCGGCGGCGGCGGGAAAGAATTATGATACTGAGAAGGCGCGGGAACTGGCGGAAGACTGTATGAGTGAGCCTGATCGGGATAAGGGTGATTGCCCGGTGGCGGGTAGTAATGCGAGCTATGAGTCGCCGCTTCGTTGGGGTTCAGCTCTCGGGTGCTGGGATGCACCTTGTGGCAGGCGAAAATTATGGAGCCTGAAGCGGTGGCAATAAGCATGCGTCATCCAGTTTAGAGGGACGATGACAAACCGTGGGGGATGAAAATGCTCTCGACTTCCTTTGCGTTCTCGACGCCGAAGTTCATAGTCTGGTGGGCTTTGTACCGTCGCGTACAACTAGTCTTCGCATCAGTCCCACTGGCGCTGCCGCTGCTTATTTGAACGTCCTGAGCCAACTTTGCGAAGTCCTTTGATATTGGGCCTCCTGGTTCCGGCTGATCGGGAGGCCAACTCATGCACAAGGACCTCTCAGGCTGGTTGAGTAATATTTGGAAGACCCTGGACATAGAGAGCGGCTGCGGCACGGCAGACAAGAGCCGTGAATGCAGGAGCTGAACCTGATCCATGCTCATAAAGGGCGTGCCGCACCAGTTAGTCCAAGGCGTTTTGTGATGTTCATCATTGTCGTGCGGCGAGAGGTCTACCACCGCATGCATGAAGCATAACACCAACCCATCGGAGGCCCAATTGATGACTATGTCAATGGCCATGTAATTGTCATCAACAGCCACCTTGTCGGCGTCTGGCCATTCCTGTGCCGGACCTTGGTATCCGAGCACCTTGCGGACACGCGACAGGCGGGAGTAACGAACGCTGAAGAGTGTTACGTCAACGCACCATTTCAAGGCCACGCATGATGCAACGAAGCGAACGCGTGTAGTGAACGTGTATGCACGTACCGAGTGACGCTCCCATGCAGTGTGCGACTCTCCAAAACACTGCCCAGGTCAAGCTTCGCGGATGCTTGCTCGTCCGGGTGTACGAAATCCAGCAGAGACTTGTTCACTAGGAGCTCAGCTTGGTCCTGCAGATGATGCGCGAGCACGGGGTCGAGGTACAGGAAGTGCAAGTCGGGCGTGAGCAAGCTCCAGTCTGCGAATAAAGGACGGGGGGTCAGCGTCGACCGGCAGCGGGAGCGGAACAATCCAGGGGCGATCGACGAACGATCACTCGGACGGAATGGGGAGTGACGTACAACAACGAGTCTGCCCCAGCTTCGGCAACGCGGTCGTCGAACGATCGGCCGGCTGGGGGGCGTCAGGCGCGGTGGCGGGCGCAGCAGGCGCGAGTGGAGGGAGGTGCACGGGCACGCTGTCGAACGCGGACAGAGGCTGCATAGGAAGGCGGGAGTTGGACGGGTGAATGGCGGGGAGAGCGAGGTCTGAACGTGCTAGAGAATCGTAGCCTCGTGGCGAGGCAAGAAAGCTCATAGCAGGGATAAGATAGGTGTAGGACTATGCGAGCGAGACGTAGAAATACGTGTACGATGCGGGGCGCGTCGCGAGTAGGAGAGAGAGAAAGTAAAGTAGAGGACACGAAGGGAGAAGATGGGGGTTGGGGAGACAGGAGGGGATGGCGGGGGCAGACGGTGCTGGGCTCGGAGGATGTTGTGGAAGAGAAGAGGAGGAGCACACAGGGGCCTGACCGCTGTGGCGACACGGGGAGGCAGTCAACACGAATCAACTCCAGGTCATCGGACCGCACCAAATTCAGTCCGGCATCGCTTTGCTCGATCATCGACACCAAAAGTCTATTTTCTCGCCTTCCTCTCTATCTGCTTTTCCCTCCCTCTCGCAGCCGCCACGTCATCTGCGCACCCTCAGCCAGCTGCGGACCGTCTACCTCGGTCGTGCTGCGTGGCACTCTATTTTACAACCAATGCATTCCTGTGAGATCCCGCCAAGCTCCGTGACTCCTCGGCTTCCTGCCGCGACCTCCGTCACACAGCTTCTCCCGAATAATCCACCTGACTCGTGTACCGAACCCTACTCTTCAATCCAAGGCCGGCAAAGCCACCGCCCTCTCGCTTGCACGCTTGCACGAGCAGAGCCGTTTCAGACATACACCAGATTCGGGGCTAACAGAGTGTGCGAAGATCAAGCTCCGATCATAGATCGCTTCTCGCGATCGTCAGGAGGTCCCACAAACCAGTCCGCAACCTCGATCAACGACGGTCGCATATGTTGTGGCCGTCTTGCTGGATGTGAGCTGGATGTTAGCGGGCCTTGCGTTGCGAGATATGCACAAGTACTACACTAAGCGGCGGTTAAGCTGCTTCTTTTGGGCGGCGTCGGCGATTCGCTGGGAGTGCATCGGCTGATCCTCCACCAGGCACGATGGCGACACTAAGACGTCTAAGGAGTCATCCGAATCGCAGCTGCATACCAGCCACCGTGTGCGTGTAAGTAATCGTAGAGGCGGGACAGTTCCGGCCCCTCTTTTGGGAGGCTGGATATGACCAACAATGCGGGCTGAGTTGAACGGTGCTTATCCCTGCGGTGGTCTCAAAGCGTGAGTACCGCCATTTGGCATGCGGAGTGCTGCCACGCACCTGTGAATGATTAATAGGGTCAATTGAACACCGGCCCCATGGCTATGCTGAGGCGTCCACCTATGGCAACTATCCCCATGTACGGCAAGTGACTGGTGACTGGGCAGGTCCCCGCGTCTAGAAACATCGCTGTATATGCGCGCGCCCGCAGGCTGCATAGCCTTGCATATACCCGCGAGGTGGCTGCAGACTAAGAATCGGCGTTCACTTCCACTCAAGAGCTCGTGAGGGCATGGTGAGGATAATCGCGCGGCTCCGAGCACCTTCCTGTGCGGAATCGCCGGGATCGGCCCCAGACGCCGTGATCATGGAGACTCGATCGAGAGAATGTAAGTGGAAGCGCCGACTACTGTTCAAAGCGTTCCCGTTGGCCGTAAAATTGCATGGACAGTCGCGTTGTAGTCTTACCTGGTGGCGGGTCAAAGCACCTGAACCTCAAGCCATAAGCCAGTTTGGTGCTTGTATACACTGCTGACAACCGGGCATCAACCATGCGGGCACCGCTCATTCTTGGTGTCAAGTATGCTGTGAGATCGCTATATGTCATAGATGACTAACGCCAGGGGTCAAACCTGTTCGACCAGCACGAATTGTGATTTAATGACTTACTGTTCATGGAAAGGAGCGAAATCCTACAGAGTCGCGACACCCTTGCCACACTTGCCGGATTGGGAGCGGCGACTGCCGAGGGATAGCTGATGGCCCGCGGTGGCTGGACTACGACTCGAGAGACCGAACGCTCGAGTCAGCGTATCTTTGTGAGCACCCGACGACCAACTACTACTGGACGACCACGATGCCAGAAACAGAGGCTGCCCCTACATCCTCGTCTCAGGCAAACGAAGATGAGGCTACTACTGAGTTGACGAAATCGCCTCCGCCGTATGATCTGCAATCCTTTCATGCGCGTTTTGTGCACTGAACCTTCTCGCAGAGGCAAAACAGCGCGGGTAGCCACAGTACAAATCCCCACAGCTGGGGACGCAGACACGAGTGGAGAGGAGGACGGCGAAGAGGAGGAAGCGAGTGTAGACGACTCGGAGATCCTCGAGGATCTGCCGGATGACACGGAGGTACGTGCATTTCGGGGTCGTTCTCGTGTCCTACTGTACATGTGATGTCTGTAGGAGATAGAGCTCATCCATTCCCGCCTGAACTCTATCAGCAGGCTCGGCCTGCAGCGCTTCGGCGCGCATCTCAAGAAGCTATGCCTACGGCAGAACTACCTCTCCGTCCTGGACCCGGAGGTTATGAAGGCCCTGGAGGGCTTAGAGGAGCTGGACTTGTACGACAACAAGATCAAGCGAGTCGACGAGTCCCTGACGACCCTCAGCAAGCTCTCGTGAGCAGCCGCCCTCAGCTCTTGTGAGTGGACGCGATTGATGTGGGTCCGCGTCATGAAACAGCGTTCTGGACCTCTCGTTCAACCTCTTGCGACACGTCCCGGAAACACTGGACCACTTGCACTCTCTGAAGACGATCTTCTTTGTGCAGAACAAGATCTCGCATATCTCGGGGTTGGATGGCGTCGGTGCGACGTTGCGCAGCCTTGAGCTTGGCGGCAACCGTTTACGAGTAGGCACTCGTCCCACGTCAGGTGCCTGCTCACTCATCCTTGCCGTGGTAGAAAATAGAGGGCCTAGACGCGCTTGTGAATCTGGAGGAGCTCTGGCTGGGCAAGAACAAGATCACACGACTGGAGGTATGTCACCCTATCTCCGGAAACGTCACGACTGCTCACCACGCACAGAATCTGGACGCGCTCAAGCGTCTCAAGATCTTGTCCATTCAGTCAAATCGAATAACCAAGCTGGAAGGGCTGGATCACTTGGAAAGCCTAGAAGAAATCTACTTGAGCCACAATGGCATCGAGCGGCTAGAAGGGCTGGAACACAATGTAAGCGGACCGATTAGAATAACGGAGTCCTTCTGACGGTTACGCCTTCCAGAATAAGCTCCGGACAGTAGACATCGGCAACAATTTTGTGAAGAAGCTGGAGGGCATCTCCCATCTATCATCGCTCGAAGAGTTATGGGTAGGTCTTCATGTGGTACCGTTCTGTCGTCATCTTTCATTCATGCTTTCGCCCAGATTAACGACAATAAAATCTCTACTCTCGAAGACCTTGGCTCTCAGCTGAAGCCCATCTCCTCTCTCGAAACTGTATATCTCGAAGGTAACCCGGTACAGAAGACAGAAGGTGTACACTATCGCAGGAAGGTCATTCTTGCACTTCCGCAGATCAAACAACTGGACGCAACGTGAGTACGTCAAATTTGTTTTCGCAGATCGTTCTAAGCCGTCTCTCCTAGATTTGTAAAACAAGTCTGACACGACTGGACTGTACTACATCCCCACCATTATGGCTGCACGTTGGGTCATCCATCTGCAACGATCTTGCTCCCCCGATCCCTCCATCTCTCACCTGATCGAAAAACGTCATGCTTGTATAATATACTTTGTCCTCTCGATCGTTCAAGTCAAAAACATCTTGATCATTTTAGCGTGATCAGCAATCGCTCCCTTGATCGTCTTCCACGGATCACTTTGTCTGTCCAGATGTTGAGTTGGCGGTGAAACTGTATTTGTCCCTGCTTATTTCTGCACGTGATCAGGCGTCTTCACATTGTGCGCCTGCTCAACTTCGACCTTGACCGCCATGGCGCCCAAGAACAAGGCAAAGGCTGCAGGTGTCAGTGCCAGCTCTTTCTTCGACCTCAAGGCCGAGCTATCGAAGAAAGAGGAAGACTTTGCAAAGGAAAAGGCCGCGGGTAGGGCAACCGCCCTCGTTGGTGGCGTGAAGAGGCCTGACAAGGTGTGTTCACAAGCACTTTGGATGAGGCCGTCAACTTATGATCCTGTGTAGAAACCCACGATATGGGCGAGACAGAATACGGGTGTCAAAAACCGCGCGGCGCGAGACATCGAGCTCGAGGAGATCAGCAAGCCGACGCTGGATGCCGCCCGCGCCGTCCTCGAACGCAAAGCCAAGATGTACGAGAAGTTGCAGAAGGGCAAGAGCGGCGGGCTGAGCGAGAAGCAGTTAGAAGCTCTGCTGGTCGACGTATGTGTCTGCTGCCGGTGCGCTGCGTGGTGCGCTCTGACGCCTAGCTTCCCCTGCAGTTCGACTCCAAGGCCATCGATCATTATGAGTCGGACAGTGATGACGTCGACGAATCGTTGACTGTTCCTAAACTACCTGGGGGCGAGGAGGTCCGTACTTGACGCACGAACTTCATTACGATCCCTGACCTATCTGCTCTTGCAAGGACGATCCTATCGTCGAATACGAAGACGAGTTTGGCCGGATGCGAACTGGGCGGCGTTCAGAGATCCCCCGCCATCTTATGCCTCAGCCAGAGGGGGAAAAGGAAGAGGACATCGAGTACGTGACACTTTGGTTCCGACGCATACATCTACTGATGTTCACCACCTATTTGCTTACAGTCCATTTGTGATATGTATGTCTCATTGTGCGAACGCGGTGCGACTGCTTATAATTGTCCTTTAGATAACCCCGTGAACCATTTTCCTGTGTACGAGCCGTCTGCAGACCGCGTCGCTGCCATTGAAACAGAGTTCGCCGAGGAGAACAACCCGCTCAACGTCCACTACGACGCCTCGCAGGAGGTCCGGGCTAAGGGCGCCGGGTTTTACCAGTTCTCTGGAGACGATGAGACCCGCAGGAAACAGATGGAGGAGCTCCGGCTTGCTCGCGAGGAGACGGAGAAGACACGGCAGGAGACCGGCGCTGAAGATGTGCGGCCAGGTGAGGTGGAGGGCATGCATGGGCCTGGAGAGGAGAGCGCAGGACCCGTCGCGACGAAGAGCCGGGCGCTTGAGAAGCGCAAGCGAGAGCTGGAGGAGCGGCGAAAGATGCTGAATGCAAAGCGGAGAAAGGTAGCAGACCCTGTTTCCTCCTCAGCATCGTCTGCCAAAGCAGAAGAAAGCGAGGCGAGGCCTTGGAACGGCACACCTGCCGGCGCAGTCGTGGATCCTTTTGCTGTTCTGGAAGTACAATTGACGAAACCCAAAGGAAAGAAGAAAGAGCTGCCACCGCCGCCCTCACCAATCGATCCTGCAGATGCTTTCCTCGCACAGCTGGAACGAGACATGCTCAAAGGCGGTCAGACGAAGACGAGTGGATCATCAAATGACGCGCTATGACCCGCCGTCTGCGCTTGCCTGTCCAAGAATACACATGTCGTCTATCAGTCCATTCGTACAACGCTCCTCGCCTCCTCGACCAGTCGCTCTGGACATTGCATACGATATCGACCCCCAGCCTGCATGTACTCCACAAACTCGACACCTCTCTTCACTGTCCGTCTCCTCGCCTTCTCCTTCCCGAGCAGCACATCCATCATGAACTGCTTCGCCGAATGCAAGATATCCAGCGCCGGGCGCATCGCCGTCCGGTGCCCGCAGTTGATCAGCACCTCCGCTGGCGTGCACGACGCCATCACGACCGCGATGAGTTCGTCGACGCTCGATAGCCATGACCGGATGTCGCCCTCGTTCGGGAACATGATCGGCTCGAACTCGTAGAGCGTGTCGCCGACGTAGAGCATCTGCTCGCCTGCGTCCCAGAGTGCGAGCTCGTCGGGCGTGTGGCCGGGCGTATGCAGGACCCTCACGCTGAGGGGCATATCAGAGGCGGAAAGGATGGGGTGATTGTGGGGGACCAGCGTTGGTGTGAAGGAGGGAGTGCGGAGGCCAAGGCTTTTGCAGAGGGAGTGGGCGGGGAGGTTCTTCTCGGAGACAAAGGAGGGCGAGTGCATGGACTCGAGAATTGGTGAGTCGTGCGCAAAGAGTTCAACGCCCACTATGCCCCAGTGAGTTTGAGTAGGGCATCTTATGTTTGGGAGGACGCACATATGTGATCATAGTGGCAATGGCTGAGGACTACGATATAGCGCATCCGGCCGCCCTCATTCAGCGGCCTGCCGCCGTTGTCTTCCACACCCACCGTCTCAACGAACTCGCGTAGGTTCGTGATGTCGACGTCGCGGTCGAAAGTCGCCCCTCCACAGCCCGTGTCCAATAGTAGGATGGTGTCCGCGGCCGGCACGATCTTCGCATACATGTATGGATGTTCGCCGAATGCATCGTTGACCTCAATGATCAGGAATGTTGTCGTAGTCAGCCTGTACGCCCTCCATGCACTCTTCTTGGGCTTTATGAGCGCCGTCGGTGCATCCTGCGTGGACAGTGCAAGAGTCTGAGCGCGCTTACGACGCACTGGGGCATTTATGGACAGGAAGTAGTAGACAAGGGCGGCGACGCCGACAACCCAGACGATAAACTCAGCTAGCAGCAGCATTGCTGGGGCCCCATGAAGGAGAACTAAACGAGTGAAAACGTGTGGGCGTATGCGCCGCAGAACATGGGAGAATATAAGGGAGGCGAGGCCAAGGGAAGCCAAGCGTTGGCACGTTCGCGCAGCGCAGTGGCGCCGTTCCACTTATAACTGAGCCCCAGTGCTATTCTTATGGCTGCCGCACGCAGATGGACACCCGGCGAACTGAACGTGCCAAACGTTGGGCGACGCTTATAGACCGAAGGCATTCTAACCATCACACACGGCACTCTGCCGGCGGCAATCCTGTCAACGGAAGACAACGCTCTGATGAGCTCTGCCCGACATGAGCCCGACAGTGGCAACTCTACTGAACCTCGCTCCCAGCAAGCCAGCCAGCAGCCGGCCTTTCTGAGGTCATATGCACGGCGCGACTGAGGACGATCCCTGCCAAGCAATCAGGGCCTTGGCTTCACGCTCATCCGTCGTCATGTCGAGCTCGCCGGTCTTGTTGTACTGCGCCTCCTGCGCGCACGTTGGCATGGCTTTTGGATATAGTTTGATGCAAAATCCCCTTTAGGAGTTTGTGTCGCCTTCATACGTCCTTCGATTCAAAGCAGCTTAGAGATACAATCATCATAGCGGGCGCAATCTATCGCATTGCAGGTGGGACTAGGCCTTAAGAACACCGCCGACCTAATACAAGCTGAGGAATCTGAGGGAACGCCGAGGAATGAGAGCTGCGACGGAGGCGAGGCGGAGATTGTGCGCACCGCATTTACACACGCCGAGAAGGCACTGGGCTTCAATTTAGCTGAGGCGGCAGAATATCCAAGTTACGGAAGCAGGGTCTACGATTCAGATTCACCGGCAGCAAGCAACAGGCACTCGAGTCGCCGCAGGCGGTCACCCACCCGATACGGGACAGATGACCGCGACTTCCTCTCCCCCGCTCAAAAAGACCTTCTCCGGGTCGTCCACCATCTCCTCGTTCACCGCCCAGGAGCTGTGCGCGAGCACGTCGGCGAGGCCTGTGCTCGGGTGCCGCGCGGCGAGGAGCGCGGCCAGCGCTGATAGTGGGAACCGGATGCGAGACGGCGGGTCCGCGACGAACATGCTGGTGTGGGTATCAGGACGAGTAGCAGGGAGCGGCACTTGTTCGCTCGTGAGTCCCGTTGCGGTGGAGGCGCCGGCGAAGTAGAGGACGGTTATCTCGGGAAAATTGGAAGGGGGCTCTGCCATGTTTGAATTCCCGACGAGAGCGAGAGGATACGTGCGTGGGATGGATTCAGAAGGTCGGGGTACAGGTGCCGTAGCACTGACACGAAGTTAGTCACAGAGTCAGGAATCAGGCGGGTATCTGTTGCAAATGCAAGCTGGCTGCAGTACCATTCCGAAAATCTGGTCTGCATCCATACATCGTTCCGGCGCAGAACAGGTTCGCGGAAGCAAAGGGGTGTACTGTATATGCTCGTTGGCAGCGCGGAACCTCTACTCACCGAAATGCGGGGATGAGGGTCGCAAGGACAACGAAAACGTACGGGCGTGCCGCTGACGTTTATGAACCCGATATGTCAAGCAGTATCAGCGACAAAATTAAATCTGTGTATATCACAATCGGAAAAGTATCGACCACGATCGGACCGTCTAGGGCTAATGGCCAAACCAGCATAGAAGGTGTTCTTTCATTTTAGGTGTCGCAGCGCGGCATCACCCAGGATGCGTAAGTGACCTGCTACTCCAAGGCGCGAGCATGTGTGATTGATTCAGTCACTCCGCCAGCCCCGACGCCCGCAACTCGGCGGTCCACCAGATTGGCCTGCTCGTCTTCACCCAGACAAACTCCTCTTCAGGCACAAGGTGATTTGACGTGGAGACGAGGCCGTCGAAGGACGACTCCGTGTCGGCTGCAAACACGCCACAGTGCGTCAGCACCCCCAAACCGAAATAGTGGGCGAGAGTACGTACTGAGGTTCCATCTGAGACCTGTCGTTGAGAGGATGGTGGAGTCGACGCCGAGGGGTAGCAGGCCGCACGTAGGCCCCAGCATGTCATGATTGATGTGTATTCGGTGCTCACCCTGGGCAACAGACGCAGGGAAGCAACAGCTCTTCTGAGCCAACGAATAAATCTGCACGTCGATCTGGCACATACCTCTGGAAGGACCCATGCTACGCTGTCGTCTGTTATCGCGAACACCCGCCTTTTGCTCTTCCGGAGCTTGTGCAGAAACGACAGCGTGTGGACTGTCTGGTCGAGCCGCCCCGAGAGCCCGCCCAATATGACGAGGTCAGAGTCCTGTTTATGGTGACGACCAGCCGGCCACCTGTGAGCTGCAGGAGAGAAGGCAGGGAAGACTGGATGGGCGTACCTCCATTCCCTCGGCCTTCTCCTTCTCTGCTAGTGCGGATATACACTTCATGAGATCGGTGGAGTACTGGTCGTGATCCTCCACGACTGTGATGTTCTGTGGCAATTTCAATACCAAGTTCGTGGACAGATAGATGGTTATGATGAACATCGGATTAGTGCATTGTTGCGCGCATAACATCTGTGCTGGGGTATACATTCCATGGGGTCGAAGGCAGCACAATATGGGATAGCGTGACAATGACTTTGTCGCGGAAGTGGCGGACGGCTGCGCACCCGAGCGCAACACCGGCAAAGGGGATGTGCCTGCGATATCTGAGTGCGCTCACTTTGGACGTGTAATATTCCCGCACATCGCTTCGCAGCGAGTCCAGGTCACCCTTGATCAGGTCAGGAAGATACCTGGCGAGACAGGCAGCTGGGTGGGGATGTCCGGGCTGCAAACGTGCGTCGCACTCACATGCCTCTCGCGTCCTCGGCCTCCCCCGCCTGCCGTATTTCCCTGAGAACATCATGCAGTTTATTCGCGCCGCCATCCGCGCAATATCGCCAGGAGCATCCGTTCCAAAGGCGCTTGAGTAGTGGATACGAGAAAGGTTGATTCAGCATGATGAGCACATAGCGATGGTCAGCCGGGCTGTGCGTTGGCTCAAGGAACGGCAAAGTCCACTCTATCGTCTCAGTCATATTGCTAGGTTCTTGCCAAGTTCACTGGGCGAGAGAGGCGAGTCGGCGCGTCGACTGGCGCGTTGCGCGCCTTAGGCGCAATACGCGCACGTGATGATGTACGTATTCGGGCGCGTGTCGTGTCTTAGCTGAGGCCTGCGGCCGCCACCCGTGTTTGCCCCCTTTACGACCTCCCTTACGATGGACAGCTCCTCACATCACTACCAGCCCTACTCCTGGCACCAGGTGAGCATTAGCCTCAGTTGAGGAATGGATTTTCAATTTCATTGACCCTCTTGATGCGAATAGTCTCATGACCAAGTCAGTCGATGGTGCATGCTTCCTTGCCTCACCGTCCGGTCTGACATCCCCTAGGCGACTGTCTTATTTCTGGTACCAAATGACATTGTTGAGGAAGATGTCTCTGTGCGTCAGCCACTCTCCGGATCCTGAGACGTTGACGAGCTTGCAGCATAGATCACTATTGAGAAGAATCACCTCATAGCCGGAGTACGAGGGAAAGCCCCGAGCGTGAAGGTGGGTTTTTATGCTGAATACACGACAGGCCACAGCCTTAGTGCTCTCGCAATGCTTAGGGACGACTGTACGGCACAGTAGACACCGCAAACTCTCTATGGCAACTCGAGCCTCGCGCATCCCGTCACGGATTTTCTGCTCACGAGCGCACGACGTCTACAACGTCTACAGTCTCCACTCATTCATCCTTTGCATTTGTATCAGACCCCGATTTCTCCAGCAGTTTTGCAGCCTCCTTGGATAATGGCCTCATCTCCGATGCAGACGACCCGGTGCTGTCGTCCCCTGCGCTCTCATCCCCAATCTCCTCAACCATGGACGATCACTATGGCTACACGATGCCCTCGCAACGACACACGCAGAACACCATCTCTTCGTATCCATCTTCACCCCCGAATGAGCCTCCACCTTACAGCATGACCTCATCCCACTCGTCGGTCGACTCTGTGCACGGGGGCTCTGGGCGGCTGGTTACAATACACCTCGAGAAGACGGAATCAATCATCTGGCCATCGCTCATTGTTGGTCCAGTGCCTGTGGCTCTCTCACGTCCTGGAGACGGCTTCGAGGAGCCCATCTACCCATGGGCATCGTCCGCGATTATCGAGGCAGACTACAATATGGACCCGACAAGTCTGGTGCTCATAGGGCTGGACCTCTGTGATATACGGGAAGCCTATACTGATGCATTCGAGTACTTCGTGTAAGTCTTCAGTCTACCCCATGTTCTCCGATGAAGCCGAACGTCACACAGACGCGCATGGCACCAGGCTTCTGTGCCGTCCGCGACCATACGTCTCGTTACGCATTATCTACCATTGCATACATCACTACCATCCGACTACCTCACATCTACTGTGCCCTCAGAAGCCGAGGGCGCAAAGGATGAGCCTTCAACACCGACACCAACTGCTTCGACATGGCTGGGGGACCCATCACATGGTACAACACAGTATTACCTGAGCCGCATTGGACACGACGTGGACCTTGCGCAGCTCTACCGCTGTGCGGGAATGCTTCACCACGAGGGCAGGGCGACCGCGCTCTTGTCCTCCGCCTATACAGGTCTGTCGTCCCTGCGCTCCCCTGTGGTTGTGAGCGGCAACACCGGCCACGGATATGGGTCGAACCTGGGCAGCCACGCTCACAGCTCTGAGGAGTGGAAGCGCAACCAGGACTGCGCGTGGCAGTACCTCGAGCGCGCGCGGATGCTGAATCCTGCGATCGAAAACCCACTCAGTCTGCGGGACAGCGAGTCCGAGCCCAGTTCGGGTGCGGAGAGCGGGGACGCAAAGGGCTCCAGATCTGGTGCAGAGCCGTGCCGCAAGGAGCAGCAGCAGACCCACTTCAAGATGCCGACGATCGAGGTCACCAAGGACCCGCCTGCAAATCAGCCGCGCAGGCGGCGCAAGAAGACGTCGGGTGATCTGTCGAGCTCCTTCATGGAGAACTGTCGTGAAACCCCAGACGTGGATGACGACCGGACTTGGTACCTGTATATTCCAGGGCTGGTAGGTGCGGGAACTGCCTTGTTGGTGGTGGGCTTCCTCTCCTTCTCATCGTGGAGGAAGAGCCAGGGAGGTTCATAGATGTGTTGTATTTGTTTAGTTGCTTTGATAGATGGTCAGTGCTTTCACATATCCTACTTGCTATCTGCCGTACTCGACCGTTCCCGCATCATTGTATCAATACCTGAGCTTTCATGCTATATGCACTGGGAACCTGCGGATTTACCCATGTAAAACATGGATACTTGAATGCATATACCGTTATCATAGTGTAAAGCAGATTAGTGCGGGTATATACAGCAGCTAAATGAGTGTGGTTCAAGGCGGTTGCAAAGATATGGTATATACAGAAATGTAATGTGCAAGCAAGGATATGTGGTATGAAGGACTAGCTGGATGTATGTAATTGCTCATGGGACAAGATGTCAGTACAGAATGCAATGCAAGGCGACTGAGAACAGAATAGCAGGATGACGATAATAAGTGAAGGAAAACCTGCGATAGATAGTGAATAGATCAACTTCTCGACCCCGTGGACACGTTGCTAGTAATCTGCTTGATCCTGCTCCGCTCTGCCTCCAAATGTCGCAACAGCATCCCGTCGAATTTTTGCAAACTTTCCCGCTGGGACCGCTTCGACTTCGCGTCCGCCTCGCCGGCCGTCGCGGGTCTTCGCCTCGCAGAAGACTGCGACCGGGGACCTGACCCCGAGGGACCGCTTTCCGACGCCTGTCCGTGGGTGTTAGCCAATCCCGTGAAGGGGAGTAGCGGGATATCGGTATTCGTCAGTCCTTTCTTCCTAGACGAGAAGTAAGTTCCGCGGCGGGGCTTCACGGGCACGTTCGAAACGGGTTTCCGCTGAGATATGTCGATGTGCTGTGGGCCGTCGCGCGAGGATGACGAGGATGGCGCAAGTGACGGACTCGAATGGTTACCCATGCGCATAAACGACGGTCGTGGGCTGCCACCGAGGGTGTCGATGCTATCAGCTCGCGCAGGAGCATGGTGCAAGGAGGGTGCAGGAGGTACACTCGTCTCATCTTCATCCGAGTCGCTATCTTCCAAGTCGTCTAGCTCGTCCATCGTTGACTCAATGCGATCAAAGAACTCGGTCGGAGACGCGGGCGCGGGAGCTGAGTGAATAGAGGGACCCATGAAGTCGGTAGGTATGCGTAGCGACAGGCGTGAGGACGACTTGCCACGGCGATCAGCCAGCCGCGATGGTAATGGCGGGACCTCCGCGTCGTCTATAGGATCTTCCTGCACGGAGTAAATAGTGGCCGCGAACGAAGGACGACCAGGATCTGTGGACGCGCGTGAGGATAGCGATGGGCGGTAGACAGGTCTTGTCCCGGGCACCCGAGGAGGTGGAGGAAGTGCAGTAGGACTTGCGGAGGAAGACATCCGGGGAGGCGGCGACAGGGTTAATACTCGTGGCGGCACGGGCGTCGCCGAGGGCGGGGCAGACAAGTCCAGCGTGCTGCGCGACGGATCTGCCATAAAGCTGCGTCTAGACATCACAGACGGTGGCCGATAGCTGCTGCCAAAGATCGCATCATGGAACGCAGACGCCGTAGGTGAGGGATTCGAATAGTCAGATATTGACAGCGACGGCCGGGCGTCGGGAAGCAAAGACAGTGTCACCGACGGGCGCGGTTGATCTGGCGAGTCCACATCCGTGTCTGCGGGCGTCACGTAGGACATGTCGTCGTCGTCATCATCATCATCATCATCCTGGACGACAGTGTCGCGCAAATGGTGCGACTGAGACTGGCTCATCAAACTACGATATGATGAGAACGACGTAGTCGCGCGCAGGTCCTGCATCAAACCTGGCGACTCCGCTGACAGCCGTGGCGAGATCGCTGTCGGCGGCGGGCTCAGCGACAATACATGTCGCTTGCTCGCCGCGCCCGCATCCGGCACGTCAGATAGCACTGGTGAAGACATCACCTTTCTTAGTGCCTGAAGAGAAGGTCGCGCTGTTCTCGGTGCATCTGGCTGCTCCCGCTCGCTAGGATCGGATAAATCTGGCTGCGAGACGGAGTATAGAGGGTTAACGAGCCGTTTGCGGGGAGCCGGGGCCAGCGCATGCGAATGCGTAGGACTCTCAGCGCGCGGCGGGCTACTCGGCATTGGCCATCCTGAGCGGCGGGCTTCGACTGTTGACTTGCTGGAAACAGAAGATACGCTGTTACCCGTGAGCGGCACTTGCGCTTGAGTAGGAGTAGGAGGCTCCTCTGCCATGTCGGTAACGATCGTCAAGTCCTTCAAGATCGGCTGCCCAAGCGTGTACATCTGCGGGGACTCAGGGTCGTCTGATGGCCCCGAGGGACCAGAAGTACTGACTGAAAGAGGCATAGGTGAAGTGGGCGACGGAAGTGCAGAGCGATCTGTTGACGTCGTGGCAAGGGAGATATCGGCAGAACCACTCAGCGAGTGACTGACAGCCTCGCGTAGCAGCGCTTGACGCCATGAACTGTTCTCGGTGGTCGATGACCAGATGCCCGGGCTTCCAGGAGGTAGCTGCTCTGCCAGCACCGCCGCGCCCACCGATTCAAGGACACCAAGACCGTACGCGGCAGATGCCTGCGTTGCGAACGGGTAGCTCCCCGGTGGTGGCGGTGGTAGGTCGACCGCATCGGTTGGATCGACGATGTCGACCTCGGAATATCTACCCTTTGATGACGATCGACTCCTCGTATTTCGCGCAGTCGCGCGACGCAAATCCTTCTCGGCCTCCTGCGCAGCAGCCGCCAAGTCGTCCATCCTCTCTCGCACCACCACGACTCTGCTGGTCACATTTGGTGGAGGCACTGTGTGAAGAGGGGTTTGGGGCAATGAGCGAGCATGTGGACGTTGAATAAAGCCCGATGCGGTTGTCGAGTCTGACGTTGTGCGAAGAATCGGCCCGTGCGCATAGTCGATAGCAGGGGGAGATGTAATCGGCGTTGTCGGTTTGGACTTAGACCATCCTATGCGAAAGAAGTCTAGGAAGGTGGAGTTGGACCCCTTGTTTGCAGGCTTCTTGGACATACTGGCATCTGGAGGAGCCAGCGACAGCGGGGATGGTTTTGCATGAGCCGGTGGGAGGAAGTAGCTGTTGTTCACCAGCAGACGCAGTCGATACGAGACGTCATCTGCGTCAAAATCGAGGTTCTCCGACGACACAATCTCTGGCGAGCGTTGGCCCGCATGCCGCTCGGATGCAGAGTCTAACGTGTAGGGAAAAGACGACTCGGTGCGTGTCTCTGTGATGGTCGACGCAGGATACAAGGAAGAGGAAGTAGTTGATATCATCGAGTCCCTGAAATTTGGGCAGTCGCCATCTACAATCCGCGCGAGGGTGTTTTCGTGGACGACGTCGGCAGGCGTGCTCGGACTCGGTTGAGAAGACGTGTCCGACGAGGCATTCACCTTGAAGGCACGACGGGGCAAACTGAGGGCACGCTGCCTCATCTCCTAGCAAATGTCAGTAAGCGATAGAGTAGTTGGAAGGGGGAAAGCTCACCCCCTTGAAGGTTCCGCCTTCCGACCGTGTCTGCCTCAGCCCTTCCTCACTGCCCACCTTCTGGATAACGCCAGGACGTCTAACAGCGCCTGCCGTCCTTGGTCTACCCGTCGCGCGCTCTGGCAAGGAGCGGTTTCCAGACGCGTCGCTCTCTGGCTTCTGCTGGAGAAAAGCGGGAAGCGGCGGGCGGGACTTGTCCCCGCCCGCTGGAGAGACTACGATGGCACTGTCATCCACACCGCGACCATGTTCACTGCCGGACGGCCCCGAGCTCTTTCCTCTCCCGGTCACAGTAGACGTCCTGGTTCTCGTCCGCGACCGCCGTCTGAGCGACGTGCTGCTCACGCTTACAGTACTGGCGCTAGAGTTCGAGCGGACGGAGGGAGACCTATGGATGTGAGCAACGGGGATGACTGGGGTCGTCGAGGCCATGGAGATGGGGGTTGAGGTGCATGCGAGGACCTGAACCACGGCGGCGACGACCTCAGGGCGCGGTGATATGAATTCTCGACCCCATTTGCCGTTAAGTCAAGCGTCAAGCGCCTAATCATATTTAAATTGTGTCAAATTCAACGACCAAAAAGAGTGTCTATCTGCTAAGAATATTCATTCTGCGCGAATCAGGATGTCCAAGGCCTGCTTTTCGTTCGTCCAAAGTTCTCTTCATATACTGAACTAGTTCGCTACGGCTACGCTGCTTGACTTCAGTCAAGATTAACATTATTTTCGGCTCATGCTTAGGAACAGCCAGGGGCCATCATTCGCACGGCCCTATTCGTTTCACGCAAGATGCACGATTACATAGGCTCTTCCTATCTTCTAACACCCATGGCTCTTGCTGATAGTATGCTGAACTTTCTCAATGAAGTTGCCTCAGTCACTGACCATCTGATACAGTTATTCCACAGGCGGCTGGGTGGCTTCCAAAATGGCAACTAGTGGTCGCCGTCATGGCTGTGTTCAATACGGTTCAGAACTTTATGACCCTGAAATTCACGCGCAGGGTATACAGCATCGCCCCGCAGACTGGTAAGCACGTCTTCCATTCCGCGTTGCGAAGACACCGTCATACAGTATTCTGACCCGCACATTCTAGTCACCGCTTTACAAGCGCGCACGTTCGCTATATGGACGCTAACATCTGCTGCCATACGGCTCTACGCAGCATATAACATAGACAACAAAGTGTACGTATAATCTGATTCCGGCTTGTTTCAGGTCTATTTTCTTTTCCGTTTCCGTGTCCCACTCACCGTTGATCTTCTACTAGGATATATGATCTCGCACTGCTCAGCTACCTATTTGCTTTTGTTCACTTCGGTTCCGAGGTTCTCATCTTCCGCACTGCCAGCCTCAAGGGCGCGGCCATCAGCCCTGTGATAGTGTCTAGTGCGTACTTCTTCCGCGATTTGGCCGCAGAATGTGTCTGGCTGACTGCTTCGCGAACTCAGCCGTATCTATGGTCTGGATGATCTCACAGTATGACTATTATGTGCGGTCGTGAGTTTTGACAACAACGCTTCGAGCTTTGGTCTACTGTTCACGTACGAGGAATATTCATATCTCATTGGCTGTCCTGACCCTGCGCATCTATTCCTGGTTTTCTGCATTGTATGACACCCCCGATGACCTCTGGAAAACATAGAAGCTCCAGGCGGGCTGTGTTATAGGTAAGGCAGATTCACGACGTTCAAGTCTGCTTGTGAACATACATGATGCGTACTCGGATGGTATCGGCGCATATAGCCACTCCGACGGAGATACTCGCAGCGCTCCCTATCAGCCGTGCACCACCACGTTAGTCCGAGTCTATCTACCTTGTGAAGCCCGTAAGTCCTACAATAGTGTCGGTCGAACCCCATTGTTGGCCTGCCGTCATCATATTCGCAGCATATGATGTCGCTGTGAATCACTAGAGACTGAATGGACTTTCGATATATTAATAAGTTTTGCTGTCTCGCACGCAGGGAATCCAGCGCTCTAAGCACGCGTTCATTCAAACTACCAGGACGCGCGTTGTAGAACGCGACCACCACGTGACCGCGTCTGTTCCGAGTGCCTTCGCCTATCGAATTCGATTCCAGGTTAAATGACACTAATACCTCGTTAAAAACACCATTCGAGTACATACTGATGCTGGTGGAAGTATGCCTCCATTCCACGATCTGGAATAATACGTCCCCTGTTTTGGAATATTCAGGCAGGAACGAGTTCGCAAGCTCGGGTGTGATACTATAGCTGGAGGTGGCGTGGTACGTCTTCAATTGTTTGCGTTGTACGTGCCTCACGCGATTGTCCCTTACGGGCATCGCTACGCCCGTGGACAAACATGCTCGTCGACCGAATTCCTGCTGCCTTAACATCCTCTTCACATGCGTGGTCGCTTACGGAAATGACACCCTCGAGCTCCTCAATCCCAGCCTGACGGGGATTAGACTTATGTATAGTGATGATATTGGGTCTAGGGGAAGACTGAGTCGAGTTACTCGGATGGGTTAGTTTCGGGCCCGAGGCATATTGTGGGAGATACACCTGAAAATATCTTGGGCAGAAATTGGGTTGGGGAGAACATACAGATCATTCACTTTTCAAATTCTCACAACATTCTTCCCTCGTGCCTTCTTACTGCCACCAACGCCGGCTTTGGGGATGTAATGGAGCGACGACGGCACTCCTTGCGCTGCTCGGGTGATGTCCCCTTTTCCAGAGCCGCCGATGCTACAAGTCGTACATTGTCCTGGGCGTACGGACTGCGCAAATTTCGCCTCTGGTGCAGCGGCACCGTCCTGCATCTCTCTCCTTTCCTCAATCCGGCACATCTGTTTTTTCCAACGCCTTGGTGTTAGTGTTTACCCGCACACCTTGGTACTAACGAGCACCCGTCACGGCTCAGCGATACGGCTGCACTCACACTCACACAGATCTCAGGGAGGCATCAATGTATCCGAATTAGTTTCATGTCGGACTATTCGTCTCGTCTGGAACTCTCATCTCATCTCTCATTCTCAGATTATCCATCCCTTTGCGAAGACAGAGCGGTGGAATTCACCAGCGAGCTGGATTCGAAACTGTCACTCAGCTGCTACGTCCGAAGCACGGCTGAATGGATGGTACGATCTCGCATGATGGTGGTTCTATAGCCTAGAAATCTCATGTGAGTAAAAATGACAGATCGACGCGGAGTAGCTCGCTATACAGGAATCGGATGGGCCGCATGTTCTCTTACGAAATGAAGTCGCACCCGCCAAGTGGGCGATGAGCATGATAGAAGCAGAGATTCAGGAGAGGAAACTTCTGATATGAATTCGACATTGGACACAGACGCGGAATCCAATGGCGAAAGTCCTTGCCTTTCGCGAATACCACGGGTACCCCCAGCACTTGAAATTGTCTGCTGAGCACAAGGCTGAGAAAATACAAGGGAAGCTTCCGGTATGTGAGATAGCCGTCCGTCATCCATGAAGAACGGCGAGCGTTTCGAGTATATCGCCCGAGAACCCCAGTTTCGACTTCTCGCAGGCTATACCTGCATAGGACGGATCTGCAACCCAGGCATACAAGGGAGACGTGTCGCGACCGCTCCGTAGTCTGGGAATGCCAGTCCTTATGCGTCACGACTGTATGCACCAACCGCTACCTCTTTCACCCCTAGTAGATCCGTCCAGAGGTATGCAAGTATCTCCTATTTAGCATAGCAGCCCGCGGGTGTCTGGCTTACGCCAGCATTTCCGATACACTCGAGAAGCAGCTAGCATCGTTGCCGGCCATTGAACGTGCGGCTGAATGCTAGTCGTATTGTATGCATGTTTGGCGACTGGCCAGTCGCCCGAACGTGCCAACTCGGGAGTGCTGGCATAAGGGAGAAGGTACTCAGAAAATTTCTCCTGAGTGACTGCTGCGGTTTGACAGCAGCCGGCGATCACCAATGTTCGCCTACTGCCCGAAGAAGGAGGGCACTGCCGACGATTGAGAACGAGGAGCCTACTAACGCCACGGCGTTAACAGCCACGGTGGTCGCTGCTCAAAGTGACCCACTGACTTTGCACACCGCATGCCTCCGATGTCGGTCGGCTTTGTGGCGTAGTAGGGATGCTTGCGAATTAAGCGCCACTTCTCGGGACGTCCGGAGCTCGCATACCACCTTATTGGCAAGCCAGAAAATGTGAGTCATAACCGATACCTCAGCAGTCGTCGAGAGCGTCCAGGAAGTAATGGAAAATAATGTATCCACGGCGGTGGAAATACATCGCCAATAAGACACATAATGGTACATGGCACGGATTATCTGATGTTCTACAGCGTGCGAAGTCTTTCTTGCGCCATACATCACATCACCTCGCTCAAGTATGTTACATGAGTAGGAATGAAAAGGGTGCGCACCGTCATATCCCCGCATTCAGCCTGGCTGTGTCCCGCGAACATAGGCGCATGGGGTGTTCGTTACGGTCAGGTGCTGTGTCCTCGTCCAGGCCCGAAGTCAGGTGCGGGACGATGCAACGTGCGTCGTCGTCACGTTTGCCCGACATGGGGAACGATTTACGCCCCAGAAAGGCGTTTAGCTTGACAAAACCAATCACGATCCACATGTGAGCTTCTGCAACGGTAGAAATTAGCCTTTTGAACTGATGCGGCGGCTGGGCTCGACAGACGGGAACCTACACTGCGGAGAAGCTTACAATAGGGTCGATCGCCCCGCAAAGAAAATATATTATGTGAGAATATCACCGGTTGTCTGGGTCGTCTCATGACGTATCCGATGGCGCGCATACACATGGCATTCGTGCGTGGGTTCAAATATTGCTCACCATCCTGCACCACTATGGTGCAAGGGGAAATTACTAGAGTCGTTCCGTCGGCAAGCGAGGCCATCGGGCCAGCCGTCGAGCCAAAGGGGAGGGTTTTTTTCCTGCAAGGAGCGTGTGTAGCCTGCTGCAACGTTCGTCGCCTAGGAAAACTCCTTCGTATCAAAGGATGCGTAATGCGCATTCGTTTCTGCAGTGTGCTTTGTAATTTGATGCTCTGGTTGAACATACTTGACTTTAATATCCGCCTTGATGGTTGTGTTAGACCGAATGAATAGCCTGTTCACGTGGGAATTGAGTAGGGAAGGACCCCGGTCTCCTAAATAGATCCTTCTCCTTGAATTCGACCCGCTGACACAGACTTCCTACAAACGGTCTGTCACGAACGGCGCATGCCAATGAACAATTTTCGCATGAAGCCCACAGAGATGCACATGGCGTGTAACACCTGGTAGGGGTCATAATACAGTATTGCTTGGCCGAGGCTCATGAAACCCGTCAGCTGTGCGTCAGGGGCCCAAAAGACTTGAGCCGGCCAAGTCGCCCGATGTCGTCCGTGCGTGACTCCACTATTTATTCATGTTGGCCGATTTCGGACTTGTATCCGTCAGACGTCTGCGTTAGGCTGCAGCCGCTGGGAAGTGCGCAGGGTCTTCTGGGTGGCACGTTTGAAGAACCTGGGCCGCGGATGTTGTAGATGCGCTTCGTGGTCTCGCCTATCTCTTCACAGATCTCGCAACTCTGCCAGGCTCAGCGAGGGTACTCAACAAGGACGTTCAGGCGGCAGTCTAAAGGAGGGCGATCCGGATCTCAGCCGAATCATGCGTGCAAGATCACGCCGATGAGTCTAACGCTTGCCAATTCACTCTCGACGCTTTGGCCTGATTCTTCTAGTGACCGCCCGCCCTATATAATAGCCCCAGGCCTTCATGCTTTTCAGACCTGTTTATACTCCCCCGCTTACCGCATCCTGCTGTAACTGTGGTCGGGCCGACGTCGGGGTTTATCCATATGCACCCTCCGGAGCTGCTCGCGCTCATCTGCGCGTACGTCTACGCCGCCGGAAATGATCCCACACTTACATCTCTCGATCCAATCCTACACCCTGAGGGTAACGCGCCTGTTGTACTTCCAGCATCCTATCCCCCGTCCCGCTGGCCAGATGCAATCTCTCACCGGACCCTGGCCAGTCTTTGCCTTGTCAATCGCACTTGGTATGAGGCCGCACGTCCATGGCTGTGGCGCAAGGTAGAGGTTCGCCTCCCTCGCAGCTGGCTCGCCCTCGTGGAAGAAATAGCCGGTGGTGATCAGGAAAGCGTCGACCAAGATCAGACTGCGGTCCTCATCGACCAAACCATTCAGAAGGCGGAGAATGCCGTTCTGGCGACCCACGAGTTGTTCGGTGGGATCATTGACCAGGCCGCGGCCCTTCACCTGCACGAGAAGGTCATCGAGAAACTGAGTGGGCCAGACGGTTCTATCCCCCCTGAACTCCTCACTCCCGCGGCTAGTCGTGACCCGAGTCCTCGCCGTCTCAGGCAAAAGAGCAAGAGTCCCGCCCGATGGAAGCTTATGCGTTCCATCAGCGATGCTGTTAGGAACGTCATGGAGCACGACAATCCAGGATTTTACGGTTTGTATCCGCGTTTAGAGGCTCTGAATTCAACAACTCACATTTTCTTTATGCAGTGCCACACCTCGAAGTCCCGCATATCGGACATCTCGTACATCAACTAGATTTTAATCATTTCCGAACCATAGGCATGCGCCGCTCTGTAGAGGAAGGCGTCAACAACCGTTTTGTGACAGGGAGCAGGCTTGAGTCTGTCCTGAAGGTGTGTCACTACCGCCCCATTAGACGATGCCCCTTGCCAATTCCCCTTTTTCTAGGAAATGCCCAGTCTGGTGGCCTTCGGTGCCACCGAGTATATGGATAGTGCCCTGACGTGCCCGGTACTCAGAGAGCTGCTCCTGCGTGGCTCTGCATCTCGTGGCCGTGGGCGCCCCTCGCGTGGTCGCGACCTCGTGATCTTCGATCCGAACGATACGGAGGAGGAAGACCGCGAGCGGCGGCGAGAATGCAGAGAACTCGAAGCCATCGACTTGACGGGCTGTGTCAGCGGCGTTTTCGTGAACGCGCTCACGCAATTCGTGCAAGACCATGTGTTCGACCTCACCGACACAGATTCCGGCAGCAGTGACGAGGAGGGCGATGACTATCACACGCGCCCAAGGACCTGCAATGCGGTGCGCGAACCGCTCATGTTCCCGGGTGTCCAGAGGCTCGGGTTGCGCGGCGTCAAGTCTGTACTGCCGCAAACTTTAACTCCGTTCGTGCTCGCGTTTCCGTCGCTGACGCACCTTGATCTCTCTTGCACACGCGCCTCGCCGGACCTCCTCGATGCCCTCGGGACTTCACCCACCGTCCGCCTGCGTTCGCTCGCGCTCGAGCGGTGCAACTGGCTGACAGGTGACAGCATCCGCTCTTTTCTTGTCCACGCGCCGGCTACGAGGGATATCGAGCAGTTGAGCCTGTATGGCGACTGGACGTACCCATCGCCGTTGAGCGAGGAAGAGCTTCAAGACGTGCTTGCGCACGCACCCTGTTTCACTAAGGGCCGGCTCGTGTTCCTCGACATCTCGAGCGCGCCGCTCACGGACGCGATGCTCCAGGACGTGTTCACGCTGCAGCCGCGCCTGCGCTCGCTGGGGTTCTCGCACATACCCGATCTCGACCTCGGCGCGGTCGCCGAGTTCCTGAAGACAAAGGCGCCGCAAGTGGAGGTGCTCACCCTCGTTTCGACTTCGTCCGCACTCGGATCTGGCCCTCGTGGTGTGCCTCTCCGCCAGGCGGCCATCAATCTGCACTCGCGGCTAGTCTGGCCGCTGTGCACACCGCCATTCTCGCTCAGCGGCGCGACACAGAAGGCAGCGACCCAATTGCGCGTTGTGGAGCTGGCGATGCCGCTGCTGGCGAGCGTGGGTCCTGGCGCAGGCGCGTGGCGTGTGATCAAGAGCAAGGGCGGGCGCGGGTGGTACGTAGACGCTGCAAGTGGGTGGATCAGCGAGGCCGGGGACAGTGTGGGACATACACTCAGGCGGGATCTGCCAAGCGACCACCCCTGGCGAACGGCACTGGAGTGCCTCGCCGACGCTAATGGGAACGTTAGCAGCGGCATTGGCTGGCACGCAAGAAAAATGGAGGTGAGTGTCTCCGACCTTAACGCTGCTGCGTGCACCCGGTTCAGAATGTAAAATCTTAATCCATCGTGACAGATCCTCAACGGCCAGGGTCTCTTGGGTAGGGAGTCAGGGCTCTACGGCGCGGTGTCCTTCGCGTATCAAGGATGACAATGCTCTGCAATCAGTCACTGTGTGTAAAACCATGTACTATGTAATATTACGCAATACAAATGTTCCGCGACTGTCACTTTCTGCAGTTTGACCACCGGCCTTTATGGCCAGTGTCGGAAGCACAGTTGATGATATGGGCAAACTCCCATAGGAACGTCTGAGAAAGTTGATAACCTTAGCAGGAATATTTGGCAGTGCGGCAGCCGCCGAAGGCCATTGAGAGCAATGTCACAGAAACCGCGAGTGCAAGGCGAGTTGTAATGGAGCAGGGGTCGAGAAGGCCTGGATGGGAACGTCCAGCCGGCAGGCAGCGAGGTGATTCGAACGCTCGTTGTGTACAGATCAGTGAGAAGCTTCGTTGGACTGCTAGGCCAGTACGTCTGACGACTATGAGATATGATTGGAGGTCATAAAGCATGTAAATATGATGTACGCACGTTGCTAAGCACTTGTTGAAGGATACACCAAGTCATACAATGTCTTTAAGGGCTTAGCACCACCCTCACCCTCGGCTTCAGGTCACCTTCAATCACCTGCTTGCCACGCCTACAGAATCGGGCGCCCCCCTCCACAGAATCTGAAGGTGAGCCTCGGTGAGTGCTCAGGTTTGTTTGCAATTTAAGTACCGCTATTGCTCACAAGCCGACCCCGGGGGCCGGCGAAGCGATCAGACTATTACCCAATTTGGCAGGCATTCAACTTCAAACAGTAAACTTCACTCACAATAGTGTGGCAGGACCTGTACGCTCGGCAATGTCCCTTCGAAAAGATCCTAGGCGGATCTGTCTTTCAGCTATACATCATAGCCTTCGACGCTGAGAGTGCCGATACTTTATTTGCTTTGCTAGCCTCTACATTGTATCTCCAAGTTGAACCGTCGCCACTCATTTCCACGATCTGGCAATAGGTAAACCCACTGGCACCGCCACTCACTCATTGAGTAAGTCGTCCACGCACTTATTCACGCTCGCCTCACACAGCTGTCCTGATATGAATGCTTTTCACCGGCAGATGGCAGTGCGATTACTGTCTAACTACTTGATCCTACTGTTGTTTCGCCGAATTCACCACTGGTTGTTCTACTCTGTCATAATATGCTTTTCGCTATCTCATCTGATTATGTTGCTCTTGTAAGTATAGACATACGTGTATGTAATCTCCCCGAATACACCGCCCAGTAGCGCCCGCGACTTGAGTGTATGCCCACATAGTCAAGATTTTCACACGGAATATGCTTGACCTCAAGATTGCCGATCCGAACACAAGCTCTCAAAGCTCACCTGTGCAATTCCCGGAAGCACTGTACAGGCATACAGGTATGGCATCATCAAGCTTATCTACTATGCCACAGCCGCAGAACAATATCGGATGCAGAGGCACCAGAAGGGGCATCACCGTGATCTTCGCAGTCATGCGTCTCCCGCAGATACTTCTAAACTTCAAGATGCACAGCCAAGGCTTCGCGCGGTCTTCTTGTGTAGTGTGTGTATGAGTCTTGAGATCATCACCGCTGATAACGGTGTATGCCGCACTCCTTTAGTTTCGGTTTTACTGAAAATTCCTTTTGGTAGGTCAACACGACTAGAGTTTACTTGCAATTGAGTCATGTACTCTCGACAAGTCCGCATGACTTGCTATAGTATAGGGCGGCATTTTTGCCGTTAGCACAGTTCAGCACCCACGTATGACCGGGTCCATTGGTCAGAGTAATGGCAATTGGTCTTCTAAATGCGGTCTAGACAAAATGCCCTTACATTGCCGTTTCCTTCCTCCGCACCAATATTCCATGGACGTGACTGGCGCATTGTCCTTTATGCGCCGTAAATGTGGGTTTCGGTTTCATGGGGTGATTTATAACTTAATTTAAATGATAGGTAAAGTAGTCCTTCGCCCTCCATGGTTGCATGGTTGGAAAAGACCGCAGCACAATGCCTCAACCTGCAGCTTCGATCCAGCCACACAACAACCGTCGTTGTCTGCAATCGGAGATGTCTTGCTTCTCATGCTGGCCACGGACTGTACCTGGGTCCCACCATAGCTTGCGGGGACCCGAGCAAGATTGGTAGCGACAATACAAAATGCATCGTATGACTTTCCACACTCTACTTGTACGAGTCAGATTCTGATAATCACTTGATCCCATTCCAGGTACAGTGTTTCCTGACCTGACGTCGTGTTCATGTCCTTGTGTGGATAAACGGTGCCACGGTACTAGCTGTGCACTGTGCAGCACGGTTCCACGACTACGGGAAGCGCTATATCCTGATACATTTGCTGTATATTAAGGGGCCGGCCTCGAGACGCTGGCGCGCAGCCCCAGGAAATTCCGAGGGCCATAGCAAGTTCCGTACTAAGCAATCGCCTTGACCTGAACTCGGAGCCCGGCGGGCGTGCCGAGGTCGGCCTAAATGCTGTGTATGACGCTATTCGCTTGGCGGGTGCGCTCTACGCGACATTGCTGTCTTGACCCATACGCAGCGCAGGCAAGGGACCGGCGAGTGCAGTGAGCGTGTGTACAGGCGGTGAGCCCTCTTCTGAGCCCCAGCCAACGCTCGCACATCATGTCCCGCACTAATTGAAAACGCCGTGGCTTGTCGAGACGCCGTCTCGACTTACATGGGACGGCCTATCGCAGGTCCGTATGCGCAGTGTCATACACAGGTGTAGCGCCTTGAGGTCAGTCACCCGCCACGGCTGCCTGACGTCGCCAGAGCTACTGCCCCATGTCGTGTCATGTCTGCGCGAGAGGTGAGAGGCTACGGAGCATACTATGGGAATCGAGACGCATTGTACGCAGTTCGTGGACGACTAGATTGGTCATGATGTGCGAAGACACCTGGAGATGCACGCGAACCACATGGATGCAATGTGGCAGCGCAAGTTCGTCATAGTAGATCCGGGTGCAGAGCACAGCGCGTATCTTGGATCATCGTATCAACGTGGTCTTGGTCATTTGTGCAGCTGCTGCAGTAGTTGTAGGTAGAAGGGAGACCAGCACCGACCGAGATTGGATACGGATGAACCTCTTGACGGATGTCAATTGTATGCAGCATTAGCCCATAGCCACTGGGATAGATCGTCGAAAACGACGCCGGCTTTGTGCATGGCGCGGCGAACGGCGTCAGATTCTCCCAGATGTCACGGATGCCACTGAAGTAGAGCAGGTGTTCCCTTGTTGCGTGGCACCTGGTAGAGCAAGACGAGTGAGCAGTGCATAACCATTTTGGATACTCTAGTCCAAGAGATCAGACATATCAGGGGCGGTCCTGAAAGTAGCCGAAGGGGCTGTACGTGTCATGTTCCAGAATCCAGGATATTCGCATCTGGCCATGGGCTTCCGACTGGGCGTTACTCGGCCTCGCGCAGGTTGAGACCGACAGTGATAATTCACAGACCACGCACAAGGCATGTAGGGGAAAGGTATTGGCCAAATTTCGGGGCGCGGGACGGCAGTGAGTCGGCAGTGATAGGTGAGGACGAACGCAAGATATCTCATCTCATTGCCCAAGATGTCTCCCAGTGTATGTATCAGTTGCCGTTGATTCTCTGATGCGCATGGCAGATTGTTCGCGGCCGACGGCTGTAGGACGGTTATGCGATATCGGCGCGGCCCAGCATTACTTTAGTATTAGCCACGATCTCCCCCGAAGAGCGTTATGAACCCCCGCGAGGCTTGTGGCCCGCAAATTCAAACGACTGCGAGAAGTAGCGCACGCACAGCGTTCCGCAGCTACCGCCGTGAGATCTCGATAGCGGATGAAAATTAGGAACATATGATACAGGAGTGACACACATAATCAAAGTAAACGCAGTCGCTATCCGACAACGTACCAAATGACCAGTAAGCAATCACGTCTGATCGAGATCGTGACCGATTAAGTACGGAAGCACAATACGGCGGACAACCATGGTATTCCTCTAGCGCAAACCAAGCTGGAGCAACTTATACTATACAGAAGTCAGTGTAATAGCACAAGCTTGTTAGCTTGCAATCCATGTGGTGGAACGCAGCCACGACCCGCGTAATGGCGCAAGCGTGCGAAACAACGGCGGAAGGGTCATACAAAGTCTTATAGAGTGCTGTGCGCGGGCCCAGCACGGCGAGAGCTTTGACCAGGTTCGCGCGCTACGATCGGCGAACGGCATATGGTGAGGCCGAAGCTGTGCACGACAAAAGAGATTGTCGAAATACTACATCGCACATGCAGTGTTTAGGCAGAAGAATCAAGATTAACGACAGGACAGAATAGAACAATGCAGTCGGGATGAAGCGAGGCTGTGGCGAAAGAGGCAGAAGAAAGGCACTCACCACTTGGGAAACAAACAATTACAAGGTTATCATGACTACGATATGCAGTGCATCCCGTGAATTTGTGTTCGTGAGCAGCAAGGGAGACGGTGACAGAGAATATGAGACGGTCGAGCGGTCGAACACAAGTACGATGTCGTCGCAGCTACCGATCTTGGTCTGCTACTAAATTAACAGACAGGAGGGGGTGGTGTGCGGATAAACCCGTGAAGCGACCGGAAAGGGAAGGCCGAAATTAACTCCGCGAATGGGGCGGGGCTGGCATCCTTGGCGGCAAGGCTGTGCAACGAGCCGCATTCTTGGGGCTGCCAGCAACGTTGACCGCTTGGCATTCGCGGCACAGACTATTGGCATGCCCCGTATATTATATCCTCTTACTAACACGCTGTCGCTCTTTTCCCTCGTACTCGATACCAGCCTTCTCTCCGTCTCGGTACCGTTGCGTGACCACACTAGTAGCTGAATTGGGCTGCACGCATACAGCCTCGTTGTGCTCGGAGAAGAGTGCATTCCGTTATTGCCTTCTTAAAAGGAGCACCTGGGTCTGCATTCCCGGACCTGCCCAATAGAACGCTTTAAATTGGCCGAACTCTCCCTCCGCATAGCCTCAAGAAAGTCCCGCACAGCCAGTCGCAGCTGGCCCACAGCTAGACCACAGCTCGACCGTCAGTCCTTGCCCTCGTGCACCAGCTTGGTAAGTTGCGCTTTGGCCCTTGAATGGGATATACCTTTGTAAATAAGCGCCGCCACTGACTGCTTCTACGCAGGCTGTGTGATCTCCTCTCATAAATTCTGACCGTTCCCGCGATGTGTGAGTAGACCGCTTCCCCTCCCCATCACCACAATCACATCACATCACCAAGTCGAGTCGTCCTTATCTCTCCGCCACCGACATTTCGCCACATCCATCTCATTGCGCCACAAGTACCTGACGATCGCGACGCTCATATAAATACCACCTGCAGCTCTTCCAATTGACCATAACCTACACTCCGCTGAGACCCAGACGGCGGTAGCAGGCACATCCGTATCTGACGCGACATATCCGTCCCCTCTCTCTCCAGGACCCTCAGTCGCTGGCATCACGCGCCGCACGACTTTCGACGTGGCTGAGTCTGACCAGCAGCAGCAGCACCCGACAGAGACGTCAGAGAACCCTACACGTGCTCGTCACCGGCCGAATTCCTTGGGGAATCCACAATCGCGATATCCGTCCCAATACCGCTCCTCCAAGCGATCATCTACGCTGCCTGCTGCACGCGTCACCTCCCCTATCTCGATTCGCTCCATCCGCGGGACCACGCAGGAGATCGGTCGCAGGTTATCACAACACCTCATGCCTGAGAAGCCGACAAACACGCCGCCGCCGTTCTGGCGTGGCGTCAAAGCCATCATCCTCATGTCATGTATGTGCTGTCTGTCTACACTTGACGATGTGTTACTGACTGTGGTGCCACAGGGATCAACGTCTTGCTTGTCTGCATTCCTATTTCCGTACGTATTCCGATCTTGGATATCCAAAAGCTAGAAACACGAGGTTAATCGCCGCATGTAGTGGGCAATGAATTTCGCGCTCCCGCACACTAACTCGAATGATACTCTGATATTCATTTGTGAGTGACACAACCCTCATTTTCACGATATCTACTTGACTCCTGGTTCAGTCTCATTCCTGGCTATCATTCCACTTGCGAAGCTCCTTGCTTTCGCGACGGACGAGCTCTCTATGCGGGTCGGGCAGACGCTTGCAGGCCTTCTCAATGCTACCCTGGTGAGTCGATTGCGCTGCTTGCCCACAGCGTGTCCCATTTTCTGATGCATTTCCGCCCACAGGGAAACGCGTACGTGTGCATCGCTCTTCTCCTGCTATGTGTTTCATACTGACGCCTGCCTCCTTCCAGTGTTGAGTTGATTGTAGCGGTGAGTAGCGTACTTGTCTTGGCAGCGGATAACCAGTCGCTTATATCGGACGCCGTCTAGATCATCGCACTTATCCAGTGTCAGCTGCAAGTGGTCCAATCATCCCGTACGTCACTCTTGTCAAACTTAGTCTGTCAGATTGCGGTTGTGCCGCCCAGATATCCAATCGCGAATCTCGTTCTTGTTTCGCGGGGTGCTCGTTGAGCGCCCACGTCCTCGTAGCGTCTAATGGCTCTTTACTGACTCATATTTGCAGTGGTTGGCTCCATTCTGAGCAATCTTCGTGAGTGGTTCTTCATCCTTTGATCAAGACCAGTGCCTGATTAGAACCGTGCTGCCAACTACATTAGTTCTGGTACTCGGGATGTGCTTCTTCGCGGGTGGTGTGAAGTTCTCCGAGCAGGGTTTCGGCATGAGTGCGTCTCTCATGGCTATGTTGGCTTCTACCCTGCTGACATAACCCTAATATCTTCTGCTTCCCGTCCCTGCATCACCGCCTGTATCACCTGCGTGTTCTATGGGCATTGATACTACTCGGCACATCGTTCCGACGCATCACCAGGCGCGACACAGCTCAATGCGTCGCTGCTCACCGTATCGGTAATTGCGGTCCTGCTACCGGCGGCCTTCCACGAGGTCGCTGGTGCGGAGATCCCTGATCCTATTGAGGGCCGAGAGATCCTGAGTTTCAGTCGCGGGGTGAGTATCTACTCGCGTTATGTGTCTCATCACAACGAGGCTGACGCCCCGTTTTCCCCTACTCCCAGGCTGCTGTGATCCTGTTGTTCAGTAAGCATGCTTGACGCTGTCGCCCGCCTGCAGGTTTCTGACACGTGCTGTCTCACAGTTTACGGATCATATCTAGTCTTCCAACTGTTCTCCCACAAGGATCTTTACGAGGACGAGAGTCCAGACGTGTTCAAGTCGACGAAGTACCCGCACTCACCCACCCCGAAGACAAAGCAAGCTCGTCAGGGTTGGCTCGCCGCGCACTGGCGCCGCCACGGCGCCGACGACAGCAACAACAGTGCGGAGCCCCTCACGCCTCTGGGAGAGACCCGGCGAAAGTTGGAGAACGGACAAGTACACAACAGTACCTTGGTCGACGATGAGGGCAACGAACTCGGACGTTCTTCAAGCCCAAGCAATGATGTCGCTGCGTCATCAAGCTCGACACATACCGACGTTGACGCCGAAGCTCAGCACGAAGAGGAGCAGCCGGAGCAGCCGCAGTTGTCCGTCCCCTTGACAGTCGCGCTTCTTGTGACGGTCACAGTTGTGCGTATACTCAAATTATTTAACACGTCCTGCTAGAGAGCTGACTTTGTGCAGCTTGTTGCCGTTACAGCAGAGTGGCTGGTAGACTCCATTGACGGGTTAACGAACTCAGGGACCATCAGTAAGGAGTTTGTCGGCCTCATTTTGCTCCCTATTGTTGGCAATGCTGCAGGTATGTCTTTACTCAAAGGTCTTGAAGATGCGAACTGAAAAATTTCATCATTCAGAGCACGTTACTGCTGTCACGGTTTCTGTCAAGGACAAGCTTAACCTGAGCATCGGAGTTGCAGTAGGATCGAGTATTGTGCGTATCTTGGGCTCAAAGATCGTTCCGAGCTTCGGCTGATAACTTTGTTAGCAAATCGCGTTGTTTGTCATTCCATTCATCACCGTGCTCGCATGGATTCTTGGGAAGCCATTGACGCTCTTGTTCGATCCGTTTGAGAGTATCGTATTGTTCCTAGCAGGTATGTGTCCGCATATTGCATCACAAAGGCTGCTGCTCATAAGAATGATGATAGTACTGGTCGTCAACTACACAGTGCAAGACGGGAAGAGTAACTGGCTAGAAGGCATGATCTTGATGTGCCTCTACGTTATCATCGCGGTAACATTCTGGTATTATCCTGGTTCGTGTTTTTTTATCTTATGCACACTCATCCTATCTCTGATCCGCACTTGTGACCACAGGCATCAGCATCTCACAGCAGATTGCTGGACAAGAGTTGATCTGCTCGTCATAATTATTCGTCCGTTTTGCATTGAAGACCGGTACTTAGGATCCCTTTCTGTCCCCAATATCTCCCCATGTGGTAGGTTATGTGTGTCTGCTGGCCCTCGCTCAATACGGTCTCCGTCCTCTCCCATCTATCTTCCCTGGCTACACGTTCTCGCTATAACGTCGCTCCCTATCAAGTTATCGGCTTCTGCATCTGTCTCGCATTCATCCACGCTATTCACCCTAGCGTTTGGATCCCGTTCATGATATGGTTGGTTAGTGGACATCAGCCGCCGACTTCCATAGACCTACGGCTTGTCGCAATCGTAAGTTACGCTGGTGTTGAATATCCTCCATTGTATTACTTGAATGTCATGACCGCTGAATGTCGCGCCATACCCCGTTGTATTATAATGTCCACTCATTCATATATCTGACAATATAATGGTTCAAACTTGTGTGATACCAAAATAAAATGCAGGATAGTAGGACAGTCACCGTGTGATCGTACAATAGGTAATATACAAGATATCCTCTTACACGCTGTGAGATCAAAACTAATGTGGCGCTTGTGCTCACCGTTCTACAATTTAGCCTTCGGCGCGCCAGCATTTACTAATGTCGCTGCAGCAGCTGCAAGGACCACAGTGCCTCGCTCCTTTACCTTGGTTGCTGAGCAATCCGGGCGCATCATTAGCTCGACATTGCCATAGGCACGCCAGATCAACGTACTGAAAATCACTTTGTCCTCTTCTCTCCACATCTCTGTCACCAGAGTCTCGCCGGGATAGACGACGCCCACAAATCTGTACCGCATTGATCAAACACTACGACAAGTCAACACCAAGCTGACTCACCGGACTTTGATATCCTTGAACTCGCCGAATGTCTTGACCACATGTTTCCCGGATATACCAAAAGAGCACAGGCCTGCGGGAGGCAGTACTGCTCAGTTCTTCTGCCGACGATCGCGCGCCAGGCGGACTCACCATGCAAGATAGGCTTATCAAATCCACCAATAGCAGCGAACTCCGGCAGGATCTGCATGGCATGCTCAGCACCATGAACGGTGCGGCGAGAGAAGGATAAACTTACATGCAGTGGGTTGTAGTCTCCACTCAGGCTGGGCACACGCATTTCATGAGGTTCCACACTGGGAACGTAAGTGGAGCACTGACCGGTACAATGCGGCCTGGGTTGGGAGCGTTTTCTCCTCAACAACAGCGTCCGGCTTGCGCTGAGGCGGTGTATTCGCTGCGGATGCTGCGCCGCGATCTATTGTCCGTCAAATTACGAATGCAGTTAGAAAGGGCTCCCAGAGCGTCTCGGGCGCAAAAGTAATATTGCCGGACGCCGAGCGCCTTGGCCCGTACCAAGGCAATGCATCCCGAATCGAGTTGCCCCAATCGAGTCGGTTGGACGAACGCACCTTTGCCTACACGCTTGCCACCGAACCCTCCAGCCCCTCGGATGAACACAGTGGACTGGTTCTCGAAGATCACCTTGCCTGTCGCCTTGTCCTTCGTTTCCACGATTGACGTCACGGCAGCAGCTTTCCCCTTGTCGAGCACTTCCATGAGTCTATCATACAATTGAAACCAGTTCAGCCAAGCACGACGCTAAAGGAAAGAGCACCCACCTGGCCTCATTGACGAAGTGCCCACTAGTCGGTATAGGGCCTTTGATGGAAAGATACTGCTCACCATGCAGCAGCTTGGCCTGCGATGCGCGGAACACATTCAACGGCTGTACATTATACCCCAACTCGAAGCACTTACGGGATTATAGTTGGGTAACCAATCGAGAGACAGCCCTCCACTCGCTATGAATTGGGGAATGACACCGAACGTCGGTATAGCCGCGAATTCGTCATCTCCCTCAAATGTCCATTGGAGCTCTTTCTCGGTCGCTCCAATACCAAGATTGTAGAGAATCACATCACGGTCCGTGTAGTGATACTCGAGTGGTTCCTCCACTTTCGTCTTGGCTTCTGCAACAAGTTTAGAGTCTTCGGGGTCTGCATAAGGGCTGCTTGCATCGCTGCTATTGCTGCCGCTGCCGCCAGCACTGTCGTCGGCTTCGTTGCCGAAGTTCTCAGCGATCTTGAAGGATGTTAGTCACTGTATATATATATATACGTACAGAGAGATGCAAACGATTACACACCTGCATGAAAGCCTCCTGAGTGCTCCCGGGATTCGTGGCGCGGCCATCGTCTAATGTTTCGGTCAACGATCATCAAACTTGGACACATATGGACACATACTGAAGTCAGTGATCAAGCTCCACTTCGAAATGATCGCCTCTGGCGTCAGCGGCTTGTTGACAGGGAAGCCATACCCGCCTGTACGTTGCCACCGCAGTTGTGCGATCCATCCAGCAGCGACCTGGAAGAGGCCGCCCGTCGTGTCCTCGTTCGCTTCGCTGCTCAGGAAGCCAACGAGAGGCGCGATGTACTCTTCCTACAGATGCAGGGACGGTAATCCATTCAGCATGATCGTCGAGATCCCAACACTAGTGTGGTCCAACCTTGATCGCATCGACATGGTCACTGGCGCTAAACCTGTATCTATTGATTGATACAATGATGTCAGCGGTCTTATTGAGCGGTCACACTTCGCAACAGCAGGCGGCCAACCGACGTACTGAGCAAGACCTATCAATGGCCCCGCGGTGGGCGCTACCGTGTTCGCTAGGATGTTGTACTTCCTGCCCTCAATTGCCAGCGTACGCGTGAGGCTCAATACTGCAGCCTTGGCAGTAGCGTACTGTCACAGATTGCAGAGCGTGAGCACGCTGTACAAATAGTAAGTCATGGAAACTAACATTAGCAAGACCACTCAGGCCGTCTATGCAAAAGCAAAAGTGATCTCAGCGAAGGTTACTCCCCCTGCACGGAAGTTATGGCTTACAGATACCGGCTTGGGAGCCCATTGTTACAATGCGCCCGAACTTCTGCTTCTGGAAAATCGGCCAAACTGCTTTTGCGCACTGAAGTAACAACGGCTTGTGAGTAAGCGGAGGCGTGAACGCGCCCAGGTCACTCTGCTCACCTTGAAGGTCGCTCTGCCCAATCAGATAATGATAAATGCAGGTGCCTAGTCGCATCAGGCAAGCTCACCGTAGATGCACCGCCGTCACCTCGTCCCATTCTCTCTCGCTCATGGCAGCAAATGCATTTGGACGTATGACACCAGCATTCGCAATGAGCACGTGAACACCGCCAAAGGCATCTAGGGCAGCCTTGACGATCCCCTCCCCGTCCTCAGCCGACGCGATAGAGGCAACAGCTTTGCCTCCCGCTATTCCAGATTGCTAAGATTCGAGTTGCTACTGGGCTGACATCGTAAATGAGACTTACCTTTAGCGATCTCTGCGACCACACTCTTAGCCGTCTTCTCATTCACGTCGTTGACAACGACATTGGCGCCTAGCTTCGCGAAGACGAGTGCGTAGGCACGACCGAGTCCCGCTCCTGCACCGGTAATAATCACTGTCTTCCCATCAAATCGAATCTCCGATGAGGCCTGGGCATTAGTAGACAGTTTTGATCCTGCTGCAAATATTCCCTTTCATGCCGAAGGAATGAGGACATGACGTCATACCAGTGGGCAAATATCTTACCGGGATATCCAGGTCTGGCAACCCCTGAGGGCTAGTGATGGTAAGGACAGTCAGGAATGCCCTTCCGAGGCGCTCTATGCAATATGAGGCTGGACCCACTGCTCAGCATGTTCAAAATCAGTGATCTGTTCCCACTTTTCTTGCACCTGTCAACGATACTCGTGACATTGTCTCCCAAGATCTGTGTCGAAGGGTGAAACTTACAGCAGATGGTGTGAAGGACGCGTCTGTCTTAAATGCGGCTCCTTTGCTGCGCTCCCACCGCACCTCGGCTACATACCCTGCACCAACCTCGAAAATCTTTCCTGATGCGTCGGGCCCATCGGGGTGCGTCACAGAAGCAACGAAAGGTGCAACAAATTCAGGCTAGAGTGTTGCGAATCATTGAGTACAGTCACATGTACTAGAACAATGGTTGTACCTTCAGGTTCGCGAGCATCTCAGGCGGCATGATCGTTTCGGTCATCGCGGACGCCGCCATCTAAACGCAGGATGTCACGGTTGGGTCCCTTAACATGCGTATGCATCTCAAACGTACAGGTGCAATAACGACGGCCTTGATTCCGAATCTGGCACCCTCGAGAGCGAGGGTCTTTGTGAATGCGACCAGTCCCATCTTAGCAGCACTATAGTTCGCTTGGCCAAAGTTGCCTGTCCATGGCTCAACATCGAGAAGACAAAGTATAGCTGGGATAGCCGCACCATACAAGCCTGCCGCGCTCGCCGTGTTGACGACGCGACCGAATCCCTGCTTACAGAAGATGGGCCATACAGCTTTCGTGCATGAGAACGCACCCTTCAGGTGGACGAGCTGGACCTGGTCCCATTCCTGGTCTGTCATGTTCTTAAACCTGTAGCCACGGAACTTGGTGTCGACGTCAACAGTGCGGAGTTCTATGCCTCACGCACCCCTTGTCCCGAAGTATGCCAGCATTGTTAATTAGGATGGTCACTCCGCCAAAGGCGTTAAGCGCGGTCTTTATGACCGCTGCGCCGTCCGCTACTGACGAAGTATTGGCTACTGCCTTGCCGCCAGCTGCAAAGATCCGCTCAGGCAGTAAGCGGGTGCGTCGATACAATGGCCGTAAACCAGCTACGCACCCTTCGTGATCTCATCGACCACTTTCTGCGAAGCTGCCTGACTGACGTCGTTTACGACCACATTCGCGCCCCTCGAAGCGTAGAAGAGCGAGTACCTGCGCACACGGTGAATACCCACACCCACTGCTCGGGACGTATAGCTCACGCCTTGCCCAGCCCACCGCCTGCGCCAGTGATGATAACTGTGTGGCCCGCGAACGAAAGTTGCGACATGGTTGTGGATGACCGAAAAGGTTGGGGTAGCCGTTATACCGCTCCCGTCTGGGGAAGGGAAGCGCGTAACGGCGTGCAGAATCACATGCAACACGCGGTCCACGTGCTTTTGCCTCCGCGAACGCATCCAGCCGACGCGTCTCCAGGCGTCATCGCAAATCATGCATATCGGACATCCTCTAGGGTTGATCTTCGCATCCTCATCAGAATTGTTTGTTAGTACTTGCATCATCTTTCGTGTATTGTAACACATGCAATATGATAATTAGATAAAAAGATGAGACGTGGCGCCCTGCGCAAGATATAGTACATGGGTGTCTGTACCATAGCCGGGGCATGGAGCTGGCCGCAACCGCCTGGGGAACCGAAGGCAAGAATATATAGGACCAAGACTGAACCAGGAAGGGGGCGATGGAGGGACAGGAAAACAATAGGGGTTGATATTAACACAAGCCGACGGGGTCTTTTTGGCCGAAGAACAAAGCAAGAGGCGGCGTGGACAAGGCAAAGAGCGAAGAGCGACCGTGTGCGGGAGCAAGAAACCGACAAAGCAAAACAAGGGGTAGACAAAGACAAAGAATAATTCGGATGAGGCGACGGGCATAGACAAAACGAGCATGAGAGGGGCATATGCAGTCCAATACAAATGAGTGTTCGAATAAGAGCGTGGTCGACAGGCGTCAGGGTGATCATGCAAAAGTGAATGCGCTTTCAGATCAAATGGTATGGCGTGTCGGGCGAAAGGCGGGGGCATCAGACCAAAACAACTTGAAGTGAAAGCAATGTGCGGTGACAAACATAGACAAGGACATGACCAAATGACGAGGATTGCGTAGTGTGTAATAATCAAACACATGTGGTTGAGACTGCAGGACGAAACGACGACAGAAATAGGAGATAGATCGTGGATGGATGGAAGTGACGGTTGATGGTACACAGGTGTTGGGCCGTGGGGGAGGGTGGATGCATGAAGGGCGCGACATCGGGGGTACCCCAGAGATCCTCACTCTTCGAGGTTCATCTTGTCGCCTTCCAGCTCATCGTAGATATGCAAACGCGCCCACTCGATGGCGTAGAGCGACGCCTTGAGGAACTTCTTGTTCGCGTACTTCTGACAGACGTGCTGTTGGGTGAAGCCTTGCTCTGTGATCGTCTCAAGCAGCCATTGGTGACCAGGCTGCAGGTGCTCCTCTGTAAAGCCGGAATAGAAGACGAAGGCCTCGTTCTGGAAATAGCAAAAGTCAGACGACATTTCAACAAGTCACGTGGACATGACAGGTTTGGAGAACAAAACGTTGGGAGGGCATAGCTTCCACACGCTCGAACGCATAAAGGGCTCGCAGGTGAAATTGGTACACACCCAATCGCCTCCCAACATCCGCCTTGCCGTGTACATCCCAATAGCTGCTATGAGGCTGGGCTTCACCCGCAGGAAGCGGTGGTCCAACAACGTGACCTCCGTAAGGAACTTGCTCAGCGTCCGCGTTTGGATGTCGTAGTCGTCCGCCTTGCTGATCTTGCGCATCCAGCTGTACGGTGAGCAGTAGTGACTGACTTTGAACTCCAGTGTTTGCAGCACTATTCGCTCGCCCTTCAGAATCTCCTCCTTCGAATAGCCCTTGTCCGTCATGAAGACGAACTCTTCGACGGACGGGGCGAGAATCTCCTCGTACTTCGCAGCGATGAACATCGCTGTCACGCCGACGAGCTGCAACTTGAGGACGGAGACAATCCGCTTCGTCAAGAAGCGATCGACAATGTTGATAGCGATCCACAGCGTTTCTGGAAGCATGTGATATCGCAAATGCACCTGCAATAGCCAGTCGACGAGTGTTTGCCGCATAGACCAGTTAATCTCCGTTTGCCCGTCCATATAGTCAGGGTTCGGCATGACGTCCTCCTGAAGAAGCAATCAGTATGAGCCATGGAAGCGTAAGCAGAATGCCACTGACCTCGAGCTCATTCATGTACTCGAAGATCTCTTCGGCGTATTCCGAGACCATCGTCATGTCAAACTCATCGACCGTGTCTTCAAACGTCTCTCTGATCTCGTCGACTTCCCGCTTGTAACGCTGTGCGCGTTCTGTACTGACCTCGGGCCACATGCGCCCCGGTTTAGGCCCGAGAGCATACTCTGCATCCTCGTCGTCGCTTTCGACCTCGACAGCATCTGCAGCCATATCACCCTCTTCTTGGCTTACGAGAAGGCTAACTTCCTCCACAGACAGAGGTCGCGCAGGAGCAGGCTGCTCCTCGTCCTCCATGTCCACATCGTCCTCCTCCGGGGAGGGTTCGAGGTACTCTTGGGGCACGGGCACAGGCACACGGTGCACGACACGCGCAGGTGCGTGCGGTCGCTGAACGCGGATAGAGGATGCCCGGACATGTCCACCGTTTGTGGCGTTGCGGGTAGTCGCGAGCGGCACTCGTTGCGGACCGGTGGTAGCAGCGAGAGATGTTGACGCTGTGCGCTTTAGCACAGGCTGGACTTCCTTCACCTTGCCATTGCCGTTGATTTTGCTGACGTTCTCCTGTTCATCAATATTGATGTCAGTCAACCACAATCCTCAACACGTCAACCGAAGTCGGACCTTGCGATTGACGGCAGTCGTCGTGACCTCGCCCAGTGCAGGGCGTTGAGAAATAGTTTGCTTGATGCCTACGTGTGGCACTCGCGATGCACCAGCAATAGCACCACTGGATGATTGGCGGATATGTCTACTTGCTGCATTTTCGTCACCGTTGACTTTCACGCGTTGTGGACCGGTTCGGTTTCGCACAGGAAGCTAGAATAGCGCATGCGTTGTGTTTAGAACTCATCAGAAAGACTCATAGATGACTCACGCGCACAGAGTGGTTTGCCATTATGTTGAATGAGAAATATGTACTGTTGAAGTGTTTATGTGGCCGGTGTGCGTATGTGGTGCGCCTTGTTGAATAAACCGAACAAACTGAAGAAGGCGGGAGTGGTCCGACACGCCGAGGGACGAAAGTAATAGGGAGGAGAAAGACGCGGTTTTGAAACCAGACGGCGGTGTCAGCCTACGACGAGGATACGATGTTCGTTTCGCGATTTGAACTTGGACCGTATCGCGCGCACGTGACCACCAAACTCGAACAAAGAACACGCTCTGAAGTCGGACGCGTAGACGGCCAATCCTCCTTGCAAAAATGCCTGTCCGACGCGTCTTAAAGGACTTCCAGTATACTCATTGTATACAAACGTGTAGATGTGAGCGCGTTTCCAGCTATTTAGGGCTGGATGCCTATTGCATGTGCCTACTACTCGCTGGTAAGTAGTGGGACGCGTGCCAGCGTGAATCAAGCGTCTACGCGTCCGCCTCGTTGCTGATACGCGATCTCAAGGCCCGGGCCTCACAGGAACTGTTGCGACCATCTTTGGTAGCTGTGCGCTCCACGATGACCCCTCCTAGGGACATACGTCGTCAGCAGGTTGGTGTTTCGGGCGGCCCGCATGTGCGATCATGACGGGGGACATATTCACGGTTTATAATCTCGTATTGACTACAACCGTGACGCGAAACTGGAATGCTTCGGGCGTAGCGCATATCGTCAGAATGGGCCTATTTGTTTTTAGACCCTGCCACAGCGATCACAAAGGGACAGATAGTACATTCTGTCCCCACAGCACTCCGGATAGATTGGCTGTGATACTGTGCTTCATCGTCATCAACGCCTGTGAGGTACAGCCAATGTTGTGGGACTTGTACGTCGCATATAGTCCCTGAGGGGAAGGGTAGGGCGACAGGTCCGCGATCCACAAATGGAAGTCTGCGGAACCATGAGTCTTGACGGCAAAGAATTGCAGGCGTACGTACCACAATGTCCGCAAAGGGACCTGTAGACGGGCAATCCTTTATTTAGGCCGCTCGTTCGCCCACCGCCGAAGCTTGCCCTGGTCTCTCCACATTAAGCCGTTGACGTCAGTGTCGCCTGACGTGCTGGAAGTCAATCCGAGCCCTGCCCTGCCCGCGTTCCCGCTCACGGACAGGGGTTCGATCAAAGCAGTGCCACTGCTGTCTGTTTGACCGAGTCTTGTACCAGGCTGCCAACCTTGCTTCATCAGTAAACGGTGGCCGACATTCGTATCAGGCAGCGGAGTAGATGTGGAGGAAAGTGTCGGAGAGGGAGATGCCGTTGGCATTACCGCGGGGTATCCGGTCACGCGCGTCGAAGACGGGCTCGAAGACGTCGGCGGCGTTACTGGTATGGCATCAGAACGTAGAGCACGACGCTGTGCACTCCTATCAACATACTGAGTTGACGTTTGTACCACTTGATATGGAGCATGTCGGGTAAGCAAGCTGCGCTTGAGGGTCGCAAGCGCCCTTTTTGGATCCTGCTTTGTGGGCGCAGTCTCACTAGACAAAGTCAAGTCTCGCTTTCGCTTCCTGCTTGCTTCGCGCTGACTACTGCGGGCGTCACACAGAGGGATCTCATCGTCTCCCGTGGGTGAACACTCCACACACGGAATCTGGTCGTCGTGTATGTGTACAATGAAGGTTGTACTTCCTAGACTCAGACGGTCCAGATGGTTGAGGCGGCGTGGTATGCTTGCCATTCGGGGAGATGACAAGCGCCAACCTCGAGGGTCGTCGGCAAGTGGAGCTGCTGCTTGAGGTGAGGGCAGCACAACAACACTGTCGCCAAATGCCCCAGAGCTGAGACCGGCTTGGAAGAAAGTCCCATGCTTTGAGCCCATGTCGACGACTGCCCACTCACGTCTGTCCTGATCCCAGTAAATTGTCGCGTGGATCTTCGATACCTCCATCTCCTTCAGACGAATTCGTGGAACGTCACTGCTGGAATGCGCAGCGTCGCGACCAAGCTGTACCTCTTCGTATCCGTCGATGACTGCGATAGAATGCTTCTTGGGGAGGACCGAGCTGCGTTGGACAAGTAATCGAAGTGATGGAGACGAGTGTGAGTGCGAACCTAGAGTTGGCGCGGCGTCGTCGGAGTGTGCAGTGAGCGATGCGGGTGGCGTTAGCTCAGACTCCGTTTCATGAGGCCATTCGAGTGCAGGAGAGTACACGTTCCCCGAAGCGTCCGCGGCCGCCTCGTTGGCATAAGCAACCGTGGCTGAATAATGATCGGTTTCATAAACTTCGCCCTCTTCCATCGCTCCCCCAGCAGCACAACCTTATAGATAGTTATGAGATGTGCGGTGTACAATTGAAGGAGAGAAGAAAGATCACTCGACAAAGCCAAGCGGAAGGTGGTCAAGAAGAGGGTGACGGTTGTGATCAATTTCCATTTCTGGAATGCCCCAGAACGGAGATGAACCGAATCCCAGTACTTACATTCTTTGTACGTAAACACGGTGTGGACCACTATAACCTGTCTCAACCCTGCGTCATTACTGTAAGGCGGCACCTGTACTGTTTCCTTACCCGCTGCTTGAAACTGTCTTGCCACTTTGAGGAGCCATGGAGTACGTGTGCGAGGTATGAGCCACACTTCCTATCATGTGGCGCGTCGTAAGTTTCGAGACCAGGAACATCTCAAGCTGCTCCTCAGTAAGGAGTGGCTCGTCAAGATCGATTCGGAGAAATCCGTTTCGTATCTACTGGTTGGCTTCCCAGATTTCTAGACCAGTTGGTATATTGATTTTTTGTATGCTGCACAGAAATTCTATGCTTCTGCAGTGGACATGTCGTGTTGCATCCTTATAACGGACACAAGGAACGTATGGGGAGAAGGTAAGACTCTTTGCTGAGCATCGTCGAACGGTTCAGCTTGATTTCCCACCTTGACTAGCATTGACAAGCAAGCAAATTGCACGACGCTGGCGAGATTGTAATCCGAAGCATTCGCCAGAGTTCCCCAATATCGAAGAGGAAGACAAATGGAGAACTGCCATTCTAGAAGTGCTATCTGCTTCCCATACACTTGGTGCAATTATGGATCTAAATTTCGGGATTGTGGATTCACACTATGCCGTTCGTTCCCCGGGGTGTTCAACGCCGTTCTATTACTCAACGGCTACGTACAGGACTTCTCATTCGAATTGGGAAACGACGAATTTAGATGGAGATGGGATACCTACCCATTAGGAGCGAAAGCTGCGGCGGATGTTCTCTCCAGACAACTCATCATGCCACTGATCAGCGTCACTCATCTTGCCTTTTCATCGGCGGATCCGGTAAGCGAATTGTCCGAAGCTGACCTTGAGAAGGTGGGAAATATCCGCGTTTCTGTTGAGCGTTTTTGACCTAGGACATTTCAGGCGGTCGATAAGGTCGGCAGGACCGCTCGCCGGACAGTAGACACTCATGTTAAACATGCTGTCTCCCGACCCCGTGTCGCTACCACATTGCGGCGGATGACTGCGGTATTCAATTATCTCCCGGATCCTCGTCAGTACCAATTAGAACATTGCTTCGTACCTGTTCCACACTCTGACTGATCGCAGCTTCGATCTCTTTGGACGTGGTAAAACCTGACTTGAGTTTGCCCACCATACAACTCAAGTCACGAGCCTCTACAAAGAGTCCGCGGTCGTCTGACCTTCAGACCTCAGTTCTAGCCGTGAGTTTCTTGACCCGGCAGGTTCAGCATTTACCACTTACCATCTTCATACAGGTCAATAAAGGGCCAGCTGTGGATTCAATGGAAACGGTAGGATCGCAGCCAACACCGGAAATCATCCCCAGTGAAGCAATATCAAGCCGGCCGGCCGACGAGGATTCAGTAACTGAGGATGAGGATGAAGATCGACCTGCTGTCTTGGCAGCGAAAGGTCAGATAGAAGACGTTGTGGGCGGACCGTCCAGAAGTGCTGTTACCTCACCTTCAGGGTCCCCCACACGTGCTGTAAGTTCTCAACGACTCCGCCAGAGTGGTCCTGGACGTGCGAGAACCCCAGAACAAACGTCCAGCCAGGGTGTACCCTCAATCGATTCGCCGTCATCTCCGCCTGCAAAGAGGACGAAGAGAACAGTGGAGTCGTCCTCGTCGTCGGGTGATGAAGACAGTGAGGCCGAGCGTAGAAGGCATGTCGCTCGGATCAAGTCCACTTCGACGCGAGGTGCGAAGCAGCCACTCAAGCGAGGGGGCAGACGATTCTGAGGCAGCGTAAGCTGACGAGCACGTTGGTTATATGATTTCCCTGCGGACACCCGCTGTCGCAGCCTTCGTAATGATGCCATCAGCGGTGGAAAGCAAGAAGCACATGTGTTCAGCAGCGTGTTTGCAGCGTGCCTCTCTACCACGCTGACGTGCCCCAAAATGAGATACAGGTTGGAGGGTCACGAAGCGCGACCAATCATTGACTGTGTAGTGCAGTGAAGTATCTTGGTGAGCATGCGAATATCCTCGCCGAGAAAGGCTATGGCACAGAGCGCCTACGGACCACATACGACAGCCGCGCGTGCAATCGTCTTGCGGTTGACGGCTAGTGAGCTGAGACAAGAAGGGCGGTCGGTCGGACGTGCCGGGCTGCTGTATATATCACTGATCTACATTTTACAAGGCCCGCCACTTCATCGGCCGGTATCCATACATCGGTGAATGGCGTGAGAGTGCGCAAGGACAACGGGTAAATGCTCTCATTTCATCATCGTCTTCCCACCCTGGCTGCGAAAGCCGCCTCCTTGCATGGGTCGCAAGCCTCTTGTATGAGATTCTGCACTCTCCGGTGGTCGTGATAGGTCTGGCTTACGGTGAGATTGACAGTCGTAAGACAGCCAAGAAGGCATCATACCTTATTGCAGGAGCAATTCCTTGCTGTCTTGTGCATATGCGCGGGGCTCAATGCACAGGTCGGCTGCCCACAGTCGAAACGGATGCCGGAGTAATAATTGATTATGAAATGCTGTTTACAGACAATTGAGTAATTGAGAGCTCATCGACGAATTAGCTTTAGTGACGCACTCCACATCCTCTGTGCTGGTTACCGAAGCTTCAAGATTGTGCACGACGAGCTCAGAGCGATGTCGAAGGCGGTATTGTCGTGATCACTCACCATTCTTGGGAGCACATTGTCGACTCAGAGAAGACAGAGGCAGAAGATCACAATAGGCGGGAATACGAGGGTCGGTTCTGTCGCAGTATGGCTTTGACGAGGACTTAACGCAAGAGGAGGGTTTTTTGAGCACAATGCCGACCTTATGTATGGTAAGGCCATAGTCATATGTGGCATACACTTTCACGCGATTCACGAGTCCTAATGCGATTGAATAGATGTGGGCACCGAAGGAGCGGACGCTATCACAAGACAGATGTGGCGTCTGGGCTAACATGACAAAGAAGGTTACTGCAGAGGAGAGCGTCCTTTGCGACCGCAGACGTACATAGTCTCGTACAGCAGTACGTTTTCGGAGCTAGTGCTCGAAGATGGCGTCATGATAAGGCCGAGTGCATCCGCTGAGGTCAGGAGATCCATCTGGCGCAACTTCTCAATGTGTACCGTGCAGTTTCTCCCGCAATGATTGTGGCTGCCGGTGCACATCTGCTGACGCCCTACGTGAAACTGCAATATTCAAGGGGCAGGTACAGCTGTGTCAATCCGCATTCACTATTGGTGATTCTGAAGTGACCTGTTGGTATAAGGCGCGGAGATAAGGGCCGCCTCCGCATCGGCAGCCGATGTCTTCCCTCGTGCAAGAAAGGAACTCCCTTTAGTGTCTTTACGGTCAGCATCAGACGATTAAGGTAAATACGTACCGACGTTCACGGAAAGCTGTGTCAGGCCATCCGCTTCAAGCGTAGACTTGGATGCCGATGAAGTTCACGTGTAATGTTTTTGCTCTGAGAAGCAACGTGTTATCATTACTGTGTGATTCTCCACATTTGTTGGCTTTGTTACACCTGCTGATAACTCACCGGAACGCAAGTGACTGGCATCATGTAAGCCATGTCACATTTTGGTGACGCTTAACAACCTAACGCTAAATATGGAGCACGAAACTTTTCGCTCGGTACGTAGGAAAACGTACTCTGCGTGATAAAGATTGAGTCTGATCTGTTCCTGTCCGGGTCTGTTCGTGTTGGTATTGTTTCGGAGCCCATAGCTTGGGTTGTTATGAAGATTAAAGTGACTTTCTTCTAATATAGAGTTGTATCGCATGCATCTACATTTTCACGCTTGACGTGGAGTAGAATTTGGTCACTGGGCCCCCACGAACACATTGTGACCAAAGGCGTGATTACTTTCTCACACATAGAAACTACTTTTGGGATGAGTGTGTTGAACTGATGATTTCCACGTTGCAGTTGGCGGACGTTGCAAAATGCATGTAATTATTGTGCAAGGGCATGTCGTACAAGACTACAAGTTGTTCGACTCGAAATCGAGATCTGCGATCGTGCACGAGCGATCGTGATCGTGGTAATAATTATCGCGGCACGTGGAAATACTCTCTTATTCCCCTCACCTTAGAATTGCTGTAATAACAGTTCTAATAACGTACTAGCTGAACGACACGCGCCTTTCTTCGCAGCAAGACGCCCCAAGTATGTCTCTAGTAGGATCACAGCCGAAGCAAGCTGCTGCCGCGACACCCAAAGTATAATTCTCGGTGTCCATCATTTGATCGAGCGTTGACGAGCAGACTTGAACATATCAGGAGAAGACAAAGGCCAAGAAGCGATACTTAAAAGCAAAGAAAGAGCGTCGAAAGAAGAAGAAGGGTTCATCCACGGCCCCAGATGCTGGCGAGCGCGGACAAAGCCCAGCGGGATCTACTCACAGCCATCCCGACTCCGAATCAGAGGACGAACAGACGGGCCAGGAAGATGACGAGAATGCATCGACTCCTGACTTACTAATGGTGGAAGGGTCAAGAAAAGAATTGGTACAGGAGCGACCTCGGAAACGACGGAAACTTGACGTTGTTGTGGACGAAGGCCCTAAACATCCCATACCTGAAGCCGCATCCGAAACTAAAATGGATCTCGAAGAGGAGGTACACGCAGACACTTCTGCCAATCGTGGCCGCCCCAGATCACAGACTCCTCAAGCAGCGTTACCCTCATTCCCTCTTCCTAGACGTCCCAATGCGCCCTCAAGATCGACTTTAGCCTTGCAGGGGCTCGACAAGGCTCTCATAGAGGCCGAAATCGTTAACCCAACGACGTTACATCCTTTCGCGTCTGACGGTGACGATGACGGGGGCACGGGCCTTGGCGAGAAGGCAAGGAAGAGACTCTCAGAGCTGGGCATAACTGAGTTATTTGCTGGTATGTTCTCTCAGGTTTTCCGTTTCGGCGGATTCACTCAAATCGCTTTGTATCACAGTGCAGACGGCTGTCGTGCCCTTCTTATTGTCGCCACCTCGGTTGAAATCCCTCTACCTGCCTTATGACCCCCCGCGAGATGTCTGCGTTTCAGCCCCCACAGGCAGCGGAAAAACTCTTGCTTACGTACTGCCTATAGTGGAGGTACGTCTTGGTATGATTATCTACTTAAACCTATGGTTTAATCTCGCACGAAGGTTTTATCCGCACGAATAGTGACACGACTTCGTGCACTTATTGTGCTACCTACCCGTGACCTCGTAACGCAAGTCCGTGAGACATTTGAGGCTGTTGCAAAAGGACGAGGTCTAAAGGTATGGTATTATTACTCGGGGTGCACGTTGCATCTCACGCATGTACAGATCGGCACGGCAACAGGCCAACATTCATTTGCCCATGAGCAAACCCAGTTAGTCGCGGAACGGTCGACCTCGTGCGTAGTTTCCTGATGCATCCGCCTCATGCACTAAACTTTAAATAGTCTGCAGGGCGGGTCTAGCAAAATTGATATTCTCATTTGTACACCAGGTAGACTGATAGATCACTTGAATGGGACACCAAATTTCTCTCTGCAACATCTTCGGTATCTGGTAATCTAGCCTTCTCGAGTCATGAAGCTGGTTCATCTGATTACAATGCATGGTGCAGGTGGTTGATGAGGCAGATCGACTACTGGCTCAGTCGTTCCAAGATTGGCTCGCCCAAGTGCTCGCCGCTACACGACCCCCGTCGAACATCGGAGACAATTCAAACACCACAGACACTGATACTAAACATAGCACTCTTCCTCGTGCTGACGCTCTGGCCCCGGCATTCGTTGGCCTCCCGCGTGATCTGCCGTATATCCGCACGGATCTCGACGAGAGGAGGGAGTCGTCATGTCAGAAGCTCTTGTTCTCGGCAACATTGACGAGAGATCCCGCGAAGATATCTGCCTTAAACTTGCATGATCCGAAGTATCTCGTAGTTCAGGATCGCGAACGATTGGCAATAGAGGGAGCAGAGAGTACGCCGGATGTACTAGATCTGGTGATGGAGAAGTTCAGCATGCCGGCAACACTGGCAGTACGTAGGGTCTCATTTTCGCTTCGGATGATCAGCAGAACTCACGTCCGCTGATCTCGACAGGAACATATGCTCGTGTGCGAGTCTTCTCAGAAGCCGTTGATGCTGTTTCATCTTGTCCATTCTCATGGCGTTACAAATGCGCTTGTTTTCACGAAGTCAGCAGAGTCGACCGCTCGTCTCGTGCGCCTGCTTGAGTTCTTCGAGACGGCCCGCACCGCGGATCCCAACGCGCGGCAAGAGAGTGTGGTTAAGAGGATCGTCGCCAGCGCGTATTCGAGCGACCTCAGCCCAGCAGAACGGAGAGGTATATTGGAAAAGTTTAAGAATCAGGAGATCCACATGTACGTACAGGGATGATCACTCCCGTGGCTATCTGCTGATCCTCCCTTTTGTGTCTGCCAGCTTGGTTTGCTCGGACCTCATCTCACGCGGAATCGACATCAGCCACGTCACGCATGTTGTCAGTTATGATGCACCGGTGGACATGCGCAAGTATGTGCATCGAGTCGGGCGGACGGCGCGCGCTGGCCGAGCAGGAGATGCGTGGACTCTAGTGGAGGAGCAAGAGGTAAACACGACCCCACTCTTGTCCTTACTGGCGGTGCTGAGCCAGGAATTCGCACAGGCACGTTACTTCAAAAACATGCTCAAGGAAGGCGGGCATTTGGAGAAGGTGAAACGTATGAGGGTGTCTGACAAGGATGTCTCGCCTTTCCATGCCATATACGAGGTCAGTACCCGGTTATGAGAAAGGGTGATCATGATCGCCATGCTGATCTTCGACTGTCCCAATGTAGAGCGCTCTGGGTCAGCTGAAGGAGTCATATGCTCGTTTCAGCAATTGACCAACCCGGCGTTGATGACATCCGCGGGAATGCGCTCCGGACGCCCTCCATAGCTGTCTTTCGATTTTTACCATCACGGCGACGTGCTTTGCGTGAAAGATATCGAGCGTAGCAGACGTACATGCGCAAACATTCGTAATCGTTGTCGTGTTCAGGCTTTGCTACTACGGGAAACGAACAAATTTCTGTCTTCTTCTCAATGAGACAAATTCGTACATGTTGACATCCCCCACTGTCCCGTCGTCTGAAATCTCAACAACCCGGTATTGATTCATGGAATGAAATGACCACATCCAGATTGGGGAAGTAGTTTGTTGTGCATTCGTTCCTCCCTTGCTGTGGTAGAAACGAGCTTTATGCGTTTTCGTGTCAGATTGCAGACTACATCTTGGATTGTAGACTTCTGAATATCCTATGTCAGGCGCGTTGGTCACGAAGGTTGTCCAAGTAGGCTCCCCAAGGCGAAACGGCACCTGCAGTCTAGTATGCAACACGCTGTAGCATTTGAGAATATGGCACCGAGCAACTTATCAAGTAGAATAGCAAAGGTGCCAGTCCCTACTACTAGTAACCGCCCAAAGCCTAGCTCGGAGATGATCTGAATTATGGTCGAACTTGTGCGCTTGCCAAACTGAGTAGTGTCCACATGGACACACCGGCGCCGTGATCAATTCCTACTCAACCTAACGGGCACTAGTCGCGGCACGCTGTTGAAAACCTATAGCTCTGCGTATTCATAGGTATATATGCAGTCACGCACCTCACTGTTGCATCATACCATGAGAACAGCCCTCGGGTTCTGGCCAGGATCATCGTGGAGCTTATGGAGAGGTCTTGCAACCGGTGAGCGAAAATACGGGACAAGCCAACAAGTGAGTTCTGTATACATCCCAATTCCCAACACTCAAATAGCAGAAATCTACCATATGCGATTGCATGACAGACTTCTGACAAGCCTTCATCCGCAACACGCACGCGGTTTCAACATTATGCAAACAATATCGGAACTCTGGATCCGCGTCGTCTGAAATAATCAGACGTTATCGAGCTACGGGGGGGGGGGGGATCTCCTATTGTCTGGGACCGCGCGTGGCTCGTTCGCCGCGAGAAACCAACAGAGGGAGGATCGCTGTGGAAGCGTCGTCGCCCCGCAGAAGGGCATACAGGGCAGAGCGGTGCTTCCTTCCGCTTAGGCTATGGCACCTCTGACGATCAGAGACACCAACATTTCCCTCCCGATGCCAGAGGCTGGCTCTACTACCACAGTCCTCCCACTCACCCTGCGATCGCGGGTGAGGTCCGATACCGGCTGCTGTCCCCGACGGGCGAGTACGATTTCGAGGCGGGTAAGGACCTGCAAAACAAGCTTGCCGCAGTGCCTTATTCCATCAAGCTCACGGACATTGCGATGGACCCGTGGTATTCCGTGTTGCGCAACATTCTTTTGCGAGACAAGCTCGTGGCCCCTGATCTACTGGAGCGATGTGCCGCCATCAAGAGGAAAATAGGGGCAATGCGGAACACGTACGGTGTCAAGCGGCTTTTGTGCAGCATAGAAGACCCGTTTATTGCGGATCTCGAGCTACAGGTGCACAGGCTCCATGTCTGGGCTAACGACGATGTGCATATCCAGACTCTGAATCTGCGCCTGGGTGATAGCAGGGGAGCTCATAGGGGAAGACCCACATATGCCGGTTTGTCCTCGCATAAAGGGATAGAACGCTAAGCAAGAGACGTCTCACATTTTGCGACACAGGAAAGATGGTCTGCCGCTTCGAACGGTCGACGCTGGAGGAACACGCTGGCAGGCGGATCCTATTTATTCGCGTTCTGAAGATCATCGAGCCGGTGCGCTGTCTGGTACCAGACTATGATGGTTATATGGAAGAACCTAAGGAGGGTGCTCTAATCAGCAGACACGGCACGGCGGTGTCCATAGATCTTGAGAACTCGGACGCGTGGAAGGCTTTCCGGATGTTGTATGACTTGCCATATTCTTCATCGTCTGCCTAGCTTTGTGAGTGCCCTTTGCCGAGTGGATACCCAGTCCATCAAGAGTTCGAGGTATCGAAGTCCATCATGCCCGTAATGTTCTCATTGGGCCAGTGCAGTGACAACATTACGGACCTCCACCTCAGGGCAATTTGACGTGCTTGCTATTATGTTTTCTATACCCTTGCACATTATCAATGCGCAACCATATTGCGCCATTACTGACTATATGCTCACTCTCGTAGGGAGTGCTGCATGACCTACCTAAGCCGACGGTAGCAGATGTTCATGCAACATATTCTCTCTTTGATGCTATGTGTGGTGGACAAACAGACATCAATTGAATAAGGGGAGATCGAGGGTGCGTGACCGGCGGCGCGCACAAGGGGATGTTGACGCGCTATATACGAACTTGAGGCCACTGCGAGAAGACTTCGTCCCGGTTTTTTCTGGTTCTGTTAGATTTTGCTAATGAACAGCCATAGGCTTAATATGACACGAATATATCACCCTTGTCTTAATTTCGCCTCCAGGGAGACGGAGTAGGCGACTGTCGTAACGATGGCCAGGGTAGCCGAATCAGATATCCCAATCACGCATTCCGCTAGTCTTCCTCACTATACTCTCTCACAAATGAATCAACACTAATGCCAGCACGCTGTTATCCTGTATCTCGTTTTTGTATCTAGACGACCCTCGTCGTATTAGACGTTTCTCGTCTGCTGGTGATGTCACGTCCCTGATACATAGATGTGATAAGTCTAACACAGCCAATCTGGGCAATATGAGACATTTTTGAGCATGACACTAAACACGATGTCTTGTCGGGGATGCGGCTCCCGTCTCAATTTAGCATGTGCTTTACCCCTTCTGGACATTCACGTACAACCCAATTCTCTCAGCGTCTCTGACATCGTCTTTGTTGTCGCATCGCTGCTGTCATACGGGTCTGTTTCCTACATGATGCTTTGAGATGTCTCAGAGCAACTCAATTCACATATTTCCCCCAAACTTATATCCCATTTTCTCTAAAGCGTAGACTCGTGTGCCACCCGAGCGTTTGATATCGCACTTGTGTGGTGAGTCTCGTCGCATCCTCATCGCTCACCGTCAGCGTGCGCGCGTGTGGAGTTTTTGTACCTTGAGTACTACTCGTGGCAATACAGCGCAGATTCTACTGTACGCCAACCGGTCCCTTTGACTCTCGGGCGCAGTTCGCTGAGCGCTCATCCCTCCCACCAAGATCCCGTGCACTGACTACGGTAATAGACAGGGCACGGAAGGGACGATCTCGATCGGAGTCACCGATTGTATTTGAGTTAGTCATCATCCGACGTCCTGGAGGTCATCCCGGCCGGCAAGTTATCTCAGATGGGTATCCGCACCGTGCATATGGCCCCGAGGCACAGACACCCATCGTACTCCCCTTGTCTACCTACCCATCTTGTCTCCTAGCCAGTGCAACATCAGCGGGAAACATGGGTTTAGGCAAGGCAGCAAAGCGGTAAGGACTCATATCTGTACAGCCACATATATTCGGACAAAGTGTCTAACCCCTAGCCAGGTTTTGGCGGATACCCTTTATCCTGCGAGATTCAGAAGTACCTCCACCCAAGGAGTCGCTCGACGACGCAGACCTGATACCAGAGGCGACTGCTGGATGGTGGAGCATCATTACCTTCGGCTGGATCACTGGGCTTCTTTCCCTCGGGTACGTCAGACCCCTCGAAGCACCAGATCTTTACAAACTTCAAGACAATCGTTCTGCTGCCGTGATTGCCGACAAGATCCTTGCATCCTTCCAAAGACGCCGCGATGAAGCAGAAGCCTACAATGTGCGGCTTGCAAGCGGTGAGGTGCGACCAGGTTGGCGATCGCTATGGTGGGCTCTGCGGGGGAACAGAAGGGAGCGTGAACGACAGTGGCGAGAGAAGGGCGGGAAGAGAAAGGCCAGTCTAGCCCTCGCCATGAACGACAGTGTCAAATGGTGGTTTTGGACGGGCGGGCTTATGAAACTTGTGGCCGATGTCTCAACGATCCTGAACCCGCTAGTGGTCAAGGCGAGCTTCCTCCCTGCTATATTTTGAAGCGGCACGCTGACACTTGACAGGCCCTCATCAACTTTGCGACGGAGTCGTACAGGTACTGTTGTAGTCTTCATTCTCTCCTCTATCGCTAATTTGGCATTTCAGCGCGCACATCGCCGGCCAGTACGAGAATATACCGCCCATAGGACGGGGCGTAGGCCTAGCAATCGGCCTGCTCCTCATGCAGGTGCTAACCTCCGTCTGTACGCATCACTTCTTCTACCGAGCGACGTCCACGGGCGTACTCCTCCGTGGAGGGCTCATTACGGCGATATATGCGCGCTCTCTGCGATTGACCACGCGTGCGCGCTCGACGCTGACGAACGGCAAGCTCGTGAATCATATTTCGACGGACGTCTCGCGCATCGATTTCTGTTGTGGGTTCCTGCAGCTCGCGTTCACCGCGCCAGTGCAGCTGGTAATCTGCCTCGTGATCCTACTGGTGAACCTCGGGCCATCCGCGCTCGCGGGTTTCGCGTTCTTTGTGTTCTGCACGCCCCTGCAGACGTACGCGATGGGCCGGCTGATGCGCATCCGTATGAAGAGCATGGCGTGGACAGACAAGCGCTCGAAGATGCTGCAGGAGCTCCTAGGCGGAATGAAGATCATCAAATATTTCTCCTGGGAGGTGCCGTACCTAAGGCGCATCGGAGAGCTGCGCTCCAAGGAGATGGCGTACATTCGGTCGCTGGTGCTCCTACGCTCCGCTAATAATGCTATCGCAATCTCGCTGCCGACTTTGGCCAGTGTGCTCTCGTTTATTGTGTATTCCCTGGCAGGCCATTCGCTAGATGCAGCCAACATTTTCTCATCTTTGACGCTGTTCAATCTGCTACGCATGCCTTTGATGTTCTTGCGTAAGTGACGATCATCTCGCAAATGTGTTTAACTCATCTTTTCATTATCATCAGCTTTGTCTCTGAGTGCCACTGTCGATGCCCAGAACGCTATAGAGCGACTGTACGCCGTCTTCGAGGCTGAGGTGATCGAGGAGACACAGATACAGGACCCTTTGTTGCCGGTTGCCGTGGATGTTGTGCAGGCAGACTTCACGTGGGAGGGCCCGCCACCTGAGGAGACGATGAAGAAAACTAAGAAGGGCAGCAAGAAGGCGAAAGATGCAGCCGAGGATACAGGGAGGACCGTAGAAGAGAAACACGCGGAGAAGATATTCGGCATGAAGAATGTCAACGTCCAGATCCCGTTCGGACAGTTGACAGCCATCGTCGGTATGTGCTCGTATGTCGTGGTAAGTCTGCCTGCTTGCTGACCGATTCGCAGGTCCGGTTGGATCCGGCAAAACGTCCCTACTCGAAGGCCTGATCGGGGAGATGAGGAGGACCACCGGTTCTGTCAAGTGCGCTGTTCCAGTGACACATGTTACATAGAAGTACTGATTGCCCCAATTGCAGATTCAACGGAAGCATTGCATACTGCCCTCAGAGCGCCTGGATCCAGGTGAGTATATGCGTCTCGTTCACGATTTAGGCACGATCGCTCATACGCGACTATAGAATGCGACTGTACGAGAGAACATCTGCTTCGGACGACCTTTTGACGAAAAGCGATATTGGAGGGCCGTTAGTGCTGCCTGTCTAGAGACTGATCTCAGGCTACTGCCTCACGGTGATCTCACCGAGGTGGGCGAAAGGGTGAGCGATATTCCTGCGATCCCATCGCTGGTGCTGATACCGCCACCGTAGGGCATCTCGCTTTCTGGTGGTCAGAAGCAACGCGTCAATATTTGCCGCGCGATTTACGTCGACGCAGACATCCAGATCTTCGACGATCCCTTCTCCGCGCTCGACGCGCACGTCGGCAAGTCCGTATTTCAGAACGTGTTCCTCGACGGTGCGCCAAACAAGACGCGCATTCTCGTCACGCACGCGCTGCACTTCCTCCCACAGGTGGACTACATCCACACGGTCGTGGCCGGGCGCCTCAGCGAGCAAGGCACGTACGCGGCGCTGATGGCATTGGATGGCGACTTTTCGAAGTTCGCACGGGAGTTCGGCGCACGCGAGCAGGAGGAAGAGCAGGAGGAGGCAGTTGCAGACGAAAGTACGGAGAGCGACAAAAAGGAGAAGAAGACACCGATAGCGGGCGCGACAATGATGCAGGCGGAGGAGAGGAATACCGGGTCTGTCAGTACGGCAATGTATAAGCAGTACCTCAGCGCTGGAAAGGGAGCCATCATTGTGCCACTCCTCGTCACTTCCATCGCACTTCTTCAAGGCGCACAAGTGATGTCTTCCTACTGGTATGCTATTTCTCACTCTATTCGTTGTCGTCTCGCTGACGGCTGCACAGGCTGGTTTACTGGGAAGAGCGGTCAGTGTCCGATATCATCTGAATGTTTTTCGTGCTCTGATTATCCCTACAGGAAATGGCCCTATGGGTCGGGCTTTTACGTATGTTCCTCATCACAGTATGCGGCATGACAGTAACTTACTTGTAGATAGATGGGGATATACGCAGGTCTTGGTGTCTCGCAAGCCATATTCTTTTTCTTCATGGGCGCCTTGTTTGCTCTGTTGACATTCAGTGCATCGAAGAAATTACACAACGTGAGTCGAGAAGGTTTCGCACGAGTGCCACCACTGACGTCCATACCAGGACGCACTCCTTCGCGTCATGTATGCGCCAATGTCATTCTTCGAGACCACGGTAAAGCCTTTTATATCTTCTTGTTGAGCGAACACTCACCCATGATGGCAGCCCCTCGGTCGTATCATGAATCGGTTTGCCAAAGGTATGACATATTGCTGTGCACAGATAGAGGACGATTCCAAACAATTTGATAGATATTGACACCATCGACAACATGCTCGGAGGTTAGTCATCCGTGATATTACCTCCAACATCATACTGATTTTGACGTACAGATGCTATGCGTATGTTCATGGCGACACTTGGGAACATTCTCGGCGCAATCATTCTGATTGCCATCGTCCTGCCATGGTTCCTCATCGCCGTGGCTGCGGTCTCGGTAGGCTATCTTTGGGCAGCCATGTTTTACCGGGCGAGCGCTCGAGAGCTCAAGCGTTTAGACGCTATACTACGGTCTTCGCTGTACAGCCATTTCTCCGAATCGCTGTCTGGTTTAGCTACCATTCGCGCATACGGCGAGACCGACCGCTTTTTACGTGAGAATCGCAAGCGTGTCGATATTGAAAACCGGTATGTTCGCATTCAGCCGCTGTCGTTTTCGGCCTCGCTCACAGCTATCAGTGCATACTGGTTGACAGTTACCAATCAGGTTTGTCCCGTTCCTCTGGAAATATATTGGCACCGCTAAACGTTTCTTCATGAACGCCCGTAGAGATGGTTGGGAATCCGTCTGGACTTCTTGGGCATTCTTCTCACATTTGTGGTCGCCATTCTCACCGTTGGCACGCGATTCAGCATTTCGCCGTCGCAAACGGGTGTCGTCTTGAGTTACATTATCAGTGTGCAGCAGGTTAGTTGCGTGTGTATCTGCGCGATCACGGCATACTCACCGGCTACCATTAGGCATTTGGCTGGCTCGTACGTCAGAGTGCCGAAGTAGAGAACGACTTCAACAGCGTGGAACGCATCGTGAGTTTTTGCAGGACTTCCCTGAGGCAGTTCAGTTGAGATGCGACTGTCTTCTAGATCTACTACGCCAACGAGCTCGAGCAAGAGGCACCACACAGTCTGCCCGATGCCGCGCCTCCTGCCCCTTGGCCCTCAGCTGGTGCCATCGAGTTCAACAACATTGTGCTTAAGTATCGGCCCGAGTTGCCGGCCGTGCTCAAGAACCTGACAATGTCCGTCCGACCTAGAGAGAAGATAGGCATCGTGGGACGGTTCGTCGCGTTTGGCTTTAAAGAATGCACAGTGTGGTAACGGCTGACGCGGTCTCAGTACCGGAGCTGGGAAAAGTTCAATCATGACTACACTGTACCGTCTCGTCGAGTTAACATCAGGCTCGATCGTGATCGACGGGGTGGATATCTCCAAGATAGGGCTTACCGATCTTCGCCAGGGGCTTGCGATCATTCCTCAAGACCCGGTGAGTCGCATTCAGCAGCTACGTATATGTTATGGTTAAACTTGCGCTGAGACCAACACTTGCATAGTTACTCTGTGAGTGCTCAATCGCAGATGCATTAAGTGATACCGACCTTCTGCACAGTCTCGGGCACGTTACGTAGCAACCTAGATCCATTCGGTCTTCACGACGACGCACGACTATGGGATGCACTGAAACGTGCATACCTCGTTGAGGACCGCAAGCCAGACTCGCTCGACGGGGAAGATTCGAATGGGCAAGCCAGTCGCTTTACACTTGACAGCACGATTGAGGACGAGGGAGGGAACCTGTCTATTGGGCAGGTATGTATCGGCCGTTGCATACGCGGACAGCGAATCGCAGCCGGCTCATGTATTCGCAGCGTTCGCTCGTCTCACTAGCCCGCGCTCTTGTGAAGGGTTCTAAAATCCTAATCCTGGACGAGGCAACAGGTGCGTGCTCCCGATGTCTCCGGTTAGAAAGCAACAAACCGTGCCGGCAGCATCTGTCGACTACGAGACGGACCGGAAAATCCAAGACACGATAGCCGTCGAGTTCCACGACCGAACCATTTTGTGCATAGCCCGTAAGTAGACCCCGCCTCGCCTCCTCGTGTGGCCGGACTGACACTGGGCCAAGACCGCTTGAGAACGATCATCGGCTACGACCGGATATGCGTCATGGACGCGGGTGGCATCGCGGAGTACGATACGCCTGAGACCCTGTACCATCTGCCCGCCGGCATCTTCCGCAGCATGTGCGAGAGGTCTGCGATTACCCTGGACGACATTAGGTACGCGGCGAAGGCGCGGGTGATCGAGAGCGACAGGCGGACGATAGCTAGCCCGTCCGTGGCGAAGGATTCCGAGGAGGGAGAGAAATGTGGCGATGTGTTCGTGCTCCCGGCATGATCCTCGGGCAAGCGGTGCAGTGCAGCAGGCCCGGATCCCGTTGCAGGGGGCATCCCGGGGGTGAGTTCGAGATGATGGAGGGCTCTCGACGGCGCCGTACAGAGGCACGGCGTGTCGCGGCTGGCCTTCAAACACGGCGGATATCGCCGTACGCATGCATGGAGCTCACCTTATGGACTCCGTGGCGCGATGAATAGAGTTACGACATAGCAGCCCCAGGGGTGTATAGACGAACAGAACACGACTATAAATGAAGCGCAATTACCGCGTAGCTGTACGCGACCTAAATATGAATCCGTGGATGTGGAAGACGCGGGTAGAAATAGCTTGGTCTGGCGCTGGAAGTGTGATATCTTCCCATGAGATCCCTTTGCCTGCTTAAGCGTTCATGCAATCTACAGGATCTCTGTATACATTCGACTGATAGGGCATGTCGATGCTCTAGACAAGCCGCTTTATTCCCGAAGGAGGGACGTCATTGTATAGTGCTACTCCTGGCACATTAGCGTCGGGGGCTTTTGAGAGGGAGAAAACAGTGATTGTTGCCCAGCCGGTCGACACGGCTACGAGGCGAATATGCAATGGCAGCGCGGCATGGCAGTCAGCGATTGGTTGTCATCGGTGTTGTCGGATAGAATAGCTTTCGGACAGGAGCATGATGGTCGCCGGTCCCTTCCACCTCTGAGGCAGTCTTATAACAACCCTATCAGTACTGCACTCGTGCGAAATACAAACCACCCCAACTCTTTTGTCCGTGCACCGCCCCATACATTCGACAAGCCGCCACACTCGCCACTCACCGCGTTATTTATACCATCTCTGAACCACTCATCAACCGAAACCACCATCATGGCCTTCGATCCCATTCTTGAACCTGTACTCGAACGCAACGCCCAATGGGCAGAGGATGTCGAGAAGGCTGTACCAGGCTTCTTCACGGAGAGCGCAAAGGGCCAACACCCCAAGGTACGTTGTACATTGTGTATGCATGCGATCTCGCAATGCATCTCGGCACTGTCGCAGTGCGTCACTCCGACATGCAATGCCCCGCGTCGGGTGCTCTTGGCTCGTGCCAGCGACGCTTCGAATTTGTAGTGGGCGCGCGCTTGGCTGATGCCCTCCAGATGTCCCCCGCGTCGATCCCGGCTGTCCATACATGGTGTCTGGCATTCCCACTCATCTATTTGTATTACTTTTAGGTCCTCTGGATCGGATGTGCGGACTCGCGTGTCCCTGAATCCGTGCTCACAGCATCGAAACCGGGCGAAATTTTTGTCCATCGCAATGTCGCCAAGTATGTACTCTCGCCACTGTAAATTTTTTACAAGTCCGTCTCACGCGTCGAGGTGCACAGTCAGTTCCACCCCGAGGACGACAACGCGCAGGCGGTCCTCGCATACGCGGTGAACGACGTCGGCGTCACGCACATTGTCCTCACGGGCCACACGAACTGCGGGGGCGCCGCCGCGTGCCATGCCGCGGCGAACGGACCCACGCCACCCGGCCCGCCGAAAACGCCCCTGGACCGCTGGCTCGCGCCGATGATTGCGCTCGCGAAGGGCCTGACGGCGGCGGAGCTGGTCGTGGAGAACGTGCGCGTGCAGGTGCAGAACCTCGCGAAGTCGGAGACGATCACCGCCGCGTGGGCGAGCGGGAAGGACGTGCAGGTGCACGGCTGGATTTACGAGCTGGAGAGCGGGCGGTTGCGCGACCTGGGCATCACCAGGACGAAGAACCACCACTAATTCGTTGCGAGCGAGCGGGCTTGTGACGCGCTGGACGCTTGGCTGCGTAGAATATACCTGGAAGAAGTGAGTTGAAACCCATATGATTTTGTAATGTGGCCCTGGCGCGGCACGACTCCCGATATCAGAGCATATAATGAAAGTCGTTGTGTAACCTTTATAAGCGTGCATACCTGCTTTGCAAGGACTGCAGCTCCCTCATGAGCCCAGGTAGTATTCATGCGGTCGTATCATCCGACCAAGGTGAGGCATATAGATAATAGCGCAGGCATATGCACAGCACAGTAAGTATGAGGCAGCGACCTTCAAGTTCCTTCCGGATGCTTAGCCTGTTGAAATCACATGCTAGACGCGGTCACACGCGCTGATCCGTCCCCAAAGTGAGCTCCTAGCTCGGGCTGTCTGCTTTAAAGTAACCCCCTCGCCATATCGTCTACACTGGTACCCGACTTAGAGGTTACCCTTCACTGAATCAGCCATGGCATCCAAAACGTTCACGCGAGAGGAGGTTGCAGCAGTGAGCACAGCACACTCCGATTACCGCACCGATGTCCTGACGCCCCTTTCAGCACAACACGGAGGGAGACTTGGTGAGCTACCAGTCGACGTGTGGGAACGAAATGGCTTATGAGTACCCGCGAGCAGTGGATCATCATCGACTCGAAGGTGTACGATGTGACACGCTTTAGGGGGATGCATCCCGGCGGAGCGTCCGTGCTCCTGGAGGAGGGAATCCGTACGTGCGGCTTATTGCTTTACTCTGACACTCGACCAATACTTCTACTGCTGCAGCGGGACAGGACGCAACGGAGGCGTTCTTCAGCTTGCACAGATACGAAGTGCTCGAGCGACCGCAGTACAAGCGACTGCAGGTTGGCGTCCTCAAGGGCGAGGAGCCGCAGTGCTATGCCACCTCGAATAACGGGGAAATCAGCAATGTCCCATATGCAGAGCCATCTTGGCTGGCAGAAGGATACCACAGTCCGTACTACACCGATGTGAGCATGCCGCAGACCCGTGGGTGAATCCTGGAGAGCCTGACACAGGGGGTACATAGAATCACAGGCGGTTCCAGAAAGCCGTGCGCAAGTTCGTGGATGAGTACATATACCCGGATGCACAGGTGCGTGTGCTTCCTGCGCTCGGCGCCCCGTCCATTAACCCTGTTATATCACAGGCGCGGGAGCTGGATGGCAAGCGTCCCTCGCAAAGCGTCATAGACAAGATGGCGTAAGCCCGTGGCCCCCAGCTGGGTTGTCCAAGTGCTGATTGCCCGCACAGAGAGGTCGAGCTGCACGCGATGCGCATGGGCCCAGGCAAGCACCTGAAGGGCCGCACGCTCATGGGCGGCATCGTCAAGCCCGAGGAGGTGGGACCCATCAGCCTGCTTCTCTGCCCACATCGTTCTGACCGTTGCCGCAGTTCGACTACTTCCACGAGCTCATCATCACGCAGGAGCTCTGCCGCTGCGGCGCGCGGGGCTATGGCGACGGCATCAACTCGGGCTGCGTCATCGGCCTGCCGCCCGTGCTCAACTTCGGCTCGCCCGAGCTGCAGGCGCGCATCGTGCCTGAAGTGTTGGCCGGGAAGAAGTTTATCTGTCTCGCGGTGCGTGGCGCTCGTCTCGGCTCCCGGGGGTTCGCTGACGGGGAATCCAGGTATCTGAGGCGCACGCCGGGAGCGATGTCTTTGGGCTGCAGACGACGGCGACGAAGACGGAGGACGGTAAGCACTGGATCATCAATGGGACGAAGAAGTGGATCACGAACGGAACGTGAGTCGTCTTGGAATACGTGTGCGTGTTTGGGGTTCTCATGTGTGCCTGAACGCCAGGTTCTCGGACTAGTGCGTGTCCCCTTTATAAACGTTATGCGTATTGTCAACTGAAAGTCGACTTCCAGCTTCACTGTCGGTTGCAAGACAGAGGTGCATACTTGAATATCTTACCATCCTGCGGATTCGTGCTTATTCAATATTGCGCAGGATGGTTTCACCGTCATACTAGTCGAGCGCCAAGAGGGCGTCGAGACCAAGCCGATCAAGACAGCATATTCGTCCGCCGCAGGTACTGCTTATGTGACGCTCGACAACGTCAAGGTACCTGTGGAGAACACACTGGGCGAGGAAGGCGGGGGCATCTTCGTGATGCTCAGGTGAGCTTGGTTTGCCCATCATATCTGCTGCCACTGAGACTCATTGGCAGCAACTTCAACCACGAACGATGGGTTATGTGCTGTACGTCTGCGCGGAGCCAGCGGCTTGTTGTGGATGAGTGTATGAAGTGCGTGGGCGAGCCTTTTGAGTTTTCCCCACCGCTGCTCATGGAGTTCTGATTCTTGCATAAAGGTGGACGCACCAGCGCAAAGCATTCGGCAAGCCTCTCAACTCCCAGGCGGTCGTGCGTGCGAAGCTCGCGGGCATGATTGCACGGACAGAGAGCATACAGAACTGGCTCGAGAACATCACATACCAGATGTGCAACATGGTGCGTGCCTGTGTATATCACGCATATCATTCCCTCATGATCCTCGTGCAATCCAGTCGTATCGGGAGCAAGCAAATAAGCTAGCAGGGTGCGTTTTCACCCGCCTAGTTGTCCGGTGAACGCTCGTTGACCTAGTATCGCTCTAGGCCGATCGCATTCCTGAAGATGTACAGCACACGGTGTTCGCAGATAACAGCCACGGACTCGGTGCAGATCTTCGGTGGACGGGGCATCACACAGACCGGCATGGGTCGATTCATTGAACATGTGCGTCCATGCGCTATGCAGAGGGTACAGATGTGTTGGAACTAATTCTTGTTTAGTATCACCGTACTGTGCCCTTCGATGCACTCCTGGGAGGCGGTAAGAGTCCCCTCAATTGGTCTGTTTTGCGCGGTGCTCATTGTACTGTTGTAGCGGAGGACGTCCTCGCGGATCTTGGCGTACGTCAGGCGATGAGGGGCATGCCTAAGAATGCGAGACTATAGGGCTTCCAGCTTGCAGTCGTTATGTCCCCCGAGGGAGACACTTCCAGCAACCTTAGCGGGTTCAGGATACCCAGGCCGAAGACACCATTTCTGAGCCTGTTGTTATATATAAGGGTTTATGTGCACGCCTGTACAATAGACGCGAGTTCGCGCATAATTTTTACAGATTTCATGTGTTCGACCCGACTTTCGCGAACGTCTGATCCGCGCAGCTCGAGCTCCAGCACTACCACGATGGTGTCTTGTTTCGACTAATAGCATGCTCTGAGGGCCATTCCCGAACTCGGGCTCCTAATGCTGCAGCATTGTCATGGCTTAGTGATCAGGTGGCACCATGGAAGGGATGACGGAGGCTGAGGGGATGACCTCAGCCGCCTTGCGAACTCTGGCAACATAATCCACTCAGATGCAGCGTATATAATTTCCCCCCCCTCTGCTCACAGATGAGCCCAGCTCGTTCTGCCTTCCGCACCATGTCGCGCAACAGCAAAGTGCCAATCTCCGCGCTCCCGCTGCCCCCACCCGCGCAGAGCATCACACACAACCTAACGCCCGACCACGAAGCCACCACTCCCTCAGAGTTCCGCCAGCTCCTCGCAGAGCGGCCGAGCGTGCAGCATCGCTCGCATCTCATTGACCCCGACGCTCACTTTGCGTACGTCACGCCCTACCCGCTGCCCTTCCCGTACCGCATCGCGCTCCCCGAAGACGGCGAGCCCGTGGATGACAAGGCAGCGTACGTCGAGAAATGGCTCGCTCAGCGCGAGGCACTGCACGAGCGGCCCACCGTGGCCCCCAGTGCGTTGAAGAAGTACTATCCGGAGAAGAGGGACCAGCCCCGCGTGCTCATCGCGCTCGCGGAGACCGCGCTACGAGACTGTCTTCCACATCTCGATGTGGGGGACGCGTTCGCGACGCTCGGGACGCCTACCCTTTCGGACGCGTACGGCGACGATGTGCAAACCACCCCAGCGTCGAGCGAGGACGCTGCGGCGCGGCAGGAACTCATTGACGTCCTGAGCGGACAGGCGGTACTCATGAATACGGAGGGCGACCGCGCTACACACTGGGCACCGTGGTCCCTCCGGTATAGCGGGCATCAGTTTGGCACATGGGCAGGACAGCTGGGCGACGGGCGTGCAATCTCAATCCGTTGAGTGGTCGTTGCAGTTACCCCGGTTCCCGGTACTCACCCCGGGTTTGTCGATAGTTTCGACACCCCATCCTGACAAGCCGGAAGTGACGTACGAGCTGCAGCTCAAGGGTGCCGGACGCACGCCCTTCTCTCGCTTTGCGGATGGGCTGGCCGTCCTGCGCTCCTCCATCCGCGAGTTCCTCGCCTCTGAAGGTGTGTCGTTCATGCCTGTACCATATACCCCCTCACCCCGCTGATTCTTGTCCCCCACAGCGATCAATGCGCTCGGGATCCCCACTAGCCGTGCTCTGAGCCTCATATCGCTGCCCGACCTGCCTGTGTCGCGCGAGCGCGTCGAGTCTGCGTGCGTCCTGACGCGGCTCGCGCCGTCGTTCTTGCGCATCGGCTCGTTCGAGGCGCTCAGCCCGCCCGCGAACGTGGGCTTCGTCGGGGGCGGCCAGCAGGACGCACACTGGGACGCACTGCGCGTGCTCGGTGAGTGGGTTGCGCGCGGAGTGCTCAGGATCCCGGGACTCGAGGCGGGTGGGGGGAGGCCGTGGGGGCGAGAGCTCGTTCTGGAGGTGGCGAGACGGAACGCGACGATGGTCGCGGGGTGGCAGGCGTACGGGTTTATGCATGGTGTGATCAATACGGACAAGTGCGCGGCCTTGGCTTGGGTTTGGCTCGGATGGGAGGTCTGACAGGATGTGTTACTCAGCGTATCCATCCTTGGGTTGACGATTGACTATGGTGAGCGTGTGTTTCCTCGTACCTGCATTTGAGCCGTTGTTGAACTCCACTGCTCGGTGGTATAGGTCCATATGCGTTTATGGATGTCTTCGACTCATTCCACATCTGCAACCACGATGATCACGAAGGTCGGTACGGGTACAAGGTACGCTAGCCCCCATCGTCTCATAATACCGTTCCCGTTAACTCAGCCGACAGTGGCAACCCAAAGCTGTGTCAGTGTCACAATAACAGTATTCCGATATATGATTGACGGGTTATACAGTCTATTCGCTCTCCGCTCCTTGTTGGACGCTCTTGCGCCCCTGATCGGTGCTGAGGCGGAATTCGGCAAGGCGCTGCCTCCGGGATGGACTGAGGAGATCCCTTCGGGCAAAATCAACGAGTGGCGTAAGAGAGGCATAGAGCTCGTCGAAGAAGAGCTAGAGAAGGTCGCTATCGAGACAAGTGCGGCTGAATATGGCCGGCTCATGCACAAGGTACGCATGCGACCTGGACTGTCAGACACACATCGTTCTGACCAAAATGGACCAACAGCGACTTGGGCTGCGTCGCCTTGACACAGACGACGAATCCAAGCTGGCGCGGCCTCTGCTGGATCTGCTGGCGAAGCACAAGCTCGACTTCCACGGTACATTCCGACGCCTGGCGTTCTTCCGCCCTTCCGCCTTGAGCGTGCAGGACAGAAGCAGTGCGTTCATCGAGAGTGTCCTCGAGCTATGCGGTGAGCCGCAAGTGATCAACCGCGAGAAAGCGAAAGAGGACCTACAGGAGTGGCTGCAGCAATATGCGGCTCGCGTGGAAAGCGAGGCGCAGGAGTGGACAACGGGTGAAGGCAGTGTGGACGAGCAGAGGGAACGTGATATGAAGGCAGCCAACCCTCGCTTCGTGCTCAGACAGTGGGTCCTAGAAGAGATCATCAAGAATGTCGAGCGCGATGTCGACAGTGGGAAGAGGCTGCTGGGAAAAGTGCTGCAGGTATGCATCCAGAACTCCAAAACATAGGGGGTCCGACTTGACAATATCTTTTGCCAGATGGCCTGCAATCCGTTCGAACCTTGGGGTGCCGAAGGCGACGAAGGGTCCTTGAGTGCTGAGGTTCGAGAAGAAAGGAGATATTGTAGCATGGGCGACAGAAAACTGCTCGGATTCCAATGCAGTTGCTCAAGCTAGGAGACTGACTGGCCTGTACCATATTTTCATGAAGGCATCGTCGAGTTGTGCACCTTACCTTGCATCTGTAACCATTTGACTGCGTTCAAACAATGTTGTAATCGATAGCATCTTCGTATTGTGTGTCCTTGTGGTATGATATGATAATACACCGGGCCATTCCAGCTAACATTGTTTCTACGTTGCACTTCCGAAGATCTGGTATCGACGACAGATGCTTGGGCCGACCTCGTCATACTGCGCCTTCGTGTGGCAGAAGGAATAGAACTCGGGCTATACGCGAGTGAGTGAGTGGATATACACGGATGCAGAGGCAAAACGTACGAGTGATGCGAGGAGAGATCCACCAAACCAGACGGCATACCTGCGAACATACGTTTAGGATAATATAGTCAATTCACTATCGCTAGACTGACCGTTGGCGCTTGTGCGAGATGACTTCGACGTCAACACCAGACGACTGTTACCCCAAGTTAATCACTAGAACGAGGAACGCGACCCATGACACTATGAAACTCACTCGCATGTGGCTGCCGCTTGCCGTGACGCTCGCATCGAGCCTGCGGTCCACTATCTGCTTCAAGTCTCGTTTCAGGCGTTGACCAAAGTGCTGGAACATTGTCGATCCTCCGGAGAGAACAATGTTCTGCGGCGTACGCATGATGAGTACAACTTCTAGCGTACATCTTTAGCGCTGATACCCACCTTGTAAAGACCACGTCGAACATCGATAGGTGTTTGTTGAATAACGCCATCGACAACTTCGGGTAGAGGTGTCAGGAAGTCAGACGAGTAGATTTCGGGGTTGAAGAAGATCTCAGGCGCAAGGAACCGCTCGTAACCGACATCTACCGAGTATTTCTAGGGTAGGTCAGTACTAATGAGCCCGGCACATAGCACACACTCACACGCCCCGTGACAGTATGCTCGCCCTCGTACCGCTCAAAGTACTTGTACGGCTCCTGGTCGTACTTCCGGAATTCCTTCACAATGTCCTGGCACACGTAGCTGTAGTTCTCTTTGACTTTACCCGCGACCTTGAGCTGGTCCTCGGGCGGGACAGTCGTCATGTCTCCGCGCTCGCGCATCAGGTTGAGCACGAACTGCGAGATGTCGCGCCCGGCGATGGGGATGTGCTTGATCGCGCTGCCGATGACGTAGCCCTCCGCACAGGGGATGACATGCGTGACACCGTCGCCGGAGTCGATGACCGTACCCGTGAGCGTGCGGTCTGTGACGCGGTTCGAGGACCACGATGCCGCGAGTGCGAGCACAGCCTGCACAGCGATGTAAAGGCCCTTGATGTTGAACGATTCGAAGAAGATCTCGGCAGTTTGTTCGCGGTTCTCGGGAGGGTTGAGCGGCGGCTCAGTCTGTGGTGGGCAGGCGCGTGTCAGTGTATATTCTGCTGCGGGGACGCGCTAGTGTTATTAGGGGCCTCCTTGAAAACCCGAGCATAGTGTATATCTCCTTGGACGACTCGGAGGCCCATGGTGCAGAGTAATGACAATGCGTATGTCTCGACTACGAATACATACCAGCAGTGGCCTAAGGAATGTAGACCAGAGCATCGTGGGCTGTCACGATGAATCTCAAGTAGACCGCGCGAACATTCACCCTCGATAACCACCAGTACCAGGATATCCCACAGAGCACTGAACCTAACAGAGACTCACCAGCAAAAAGTAGTGATCCTCGGGCTCGGCGCGAAGGTACTTGAAGATGGTTTGCTCCCAATACCGCTCCATGTAATCCCAGTTCTCGATCTGCCCATGACGAATAGGGTAGTACACGCCATAGCCCGGTGTCTGTGCGTTCGCGAGTGCCTCGTCGCCGATGAAGAAATCAAGGTCCTCCACGCCGCGCTTGGATGCGAGATTGCCGGGGCGCGGGGGAACGGCTGGGCCTGAGCGGCTGGGTTGTTGAACGGGCCCGCGCGTCGCAATGGCTGTCGGAAACACACTGCACTTGGTCAGGATGCCAGATTGCAGCTCACCTATGTGTACAACTTACAATGAAGGGTCGGAGTTGCCTGCGAACCTGATATACCGTGGATTCAACGAGGATACTCCTATCCGCGAGACTGCACATACCCAACTTTTGAGAAACCAGTGCCGTTATCACAAATGATGGGTGCGAGGACGGACATGGCGGACAACAATCAAGCAGTGAATGAGCACGCTCGCCCTTCGCGTTAGCAGCTCAAGAGCTGAATGCTGCGATGACGATGAGATGCGGAATAAATAAGTAAACATTTCTGATCAACTAAGTAGTGTCGGGTCGGTGGCGTAGTTGGTTATCGCATCTGTCTAACACACAGAAGGTCCTCAGTTCGAACCTGGGCCGACTCACTTTTTGGCTCGCATCGTTTGTGCTTGCCATTTGGGGAGGTGCTCTGCGCGACTGTTTGCCATGGACGCCGTGCTTCTAGACAATTCATGGCGTTTACCAGTGCTAGCACCTATAGGACATGATGGCGACATCGCCCACTCCTTCTAGTTCCTCTGGACAGCCTCACCTTGTCTCACTCGTTGTGCAGTCTAAGAAAGCATTACAACATGGTAAAGATTTGTGTCTCAGAGCGGACGAACTTTCGCGTTCCTCAGCACAGAGTGCGGTAAACTTGCTCGCACTGGACGCCAAAGTTCGATGGCTTTCAGAGGCGGTTCTGGAGCAGCTCAAGGTACGTTTTGAATGCCTTCATATACCGACCACATTGAGTGTGCTTCATACCGCCTCTTCGCAGATGGCTGCTCATGTCGCAAGGAGCATTGAGCAGAAGCGGTCCCAGCTGGAGAAACAGGCACAGGCAAGGCGTCCGTAACCCCATTTCAGCTTACTGCTAACCCCGGAATTGTGGCATGGATGTATGCGTCTGCACCCCACAGGAATGGGACACTATCCGCTCCCAACGTGCCGACGCGCTTGACGCGAGTTTGGAGTCACTCGGCGCGCAGCCCGTTCCGCCAGACTTTCATACGACCGCTGCGCCCGACCCGTCGCCTTTCGGCATCCAGAACGACTCGGACAGCGAGCGCGACCCGGACGACATCCCGATCTTCGGCGAGCAGCTGCATGCGCCCAGTCAGAGTCCGACGGACACCCTGCGCAACATAACGCGCAGCGTCCGGCTGAATATAAACGGCGTGCCAAGAGACCGCTCGACGTGGAAGACGCTACGTGATTTTGTGGACGAGCGGACGATTGAGGACGTCCTGGACACGATTGAGAGTGATCGGAATGCGCTTGACGTACGCCCGTCCTCTCTCATGCTACATTGGGAGTGGAATTAACGCAGGCTCGATGTAGGACATTCTGGCGCGAACGTCTGACTACCCAGAGTCGCTCTCTAACACAATAGCAGCCATCGAGGGTAGTGTACCTGCCGAGAATACGCTGCCCTCCATGCAAGATATTTTCCAAGCGCAGGGTATCGCGTCGACAGACATGGCAAGCCACTTAGAAAGTCTCGCCGCCCATTTCGAGCAGATGTCCACGGCTCTGGAGCACCACGAAGCCGGCGAGACGTTTGTTCATGAAGACTTGCATGGTATGCAGTCGAATAGTGCTGTTCGTATAAACTGTTCATAGACTGGGGTACTACCTGGACAGAGATGAACCGTGACACAGAGGAGCTCCCCGCCATCCTGTCCGAAATGGAAGAGAGACTCGTGTCTATTGATGCTGCACAGTGGGTTCCCGTACTTTCTCAGTCCAGGGAGCTTTCCAACGTTAACCGCCATAGCACGAAACTCGTTGCCACCAAACGCACCGCCCAGCAGAACCTCGACGCTCACCGTCGTATTCTCGACGATCTGGACGAGCTCGGCGAGATCATGTCCGAGATGCTCGAACGACAACAAGCTGTCGAGGTCTGTAGTTTCCATGCTCAAGACTTCCAGCCCATCTGGAGACTGACCTGCACTCTCACAGGACGAGGCCAGGGAACACGTAGCTCTGCTGCACCACCACATCGTGACAATCGAGGACCTGCAACATCGTTTCACGTCATACCAATATGCTTACAGCAAGCTGTTGCTGGAGCTTGCGCGCCGGCGGCAGTACCGCGATGCCTCGGATCGTATCGTGAATGGCATGATCGCGCAGCTCAACGCTATGACTGAAGGCACGTCTTCTTCCCCACAATCTCAGGCGAGCACTCACGAGCCGGGTGGTGGGTGAACAGAGGAACGACAGCTCCGTGAAGAGTTCAGCGCAGAGCATGGGCAGTATCTGCCTGAGGACGTGTGTCTCTTCGTGCAGAACGCGCCGACGCGGTGGAACGTGGTGCCGCACAACCAGGAACTGGAGGTGCTGCCAGAAATTGACAGCGATTTGCTCGATGATGTAAGCTCGCTCTCAAGATAACTTTGGATGTCCCGCTGAAATGATGTCCCCTAGGCACGACTCAGAGTGGGCACTGGAGTGGCCGCTCTTGGCGCTAGCCAAAGCTTGTAAACTATTCATGCATCGTCTGGGCCACTTGGCCTGAAATACATCTTGCAACGTCTATCGTTATCGGAATTGTTGCAGGCTCTGCATTGGTGAGAGAAGGCATGCGGGTGGTGTCGACAGTGGGTTGCACGTTGATGTTAGGCATACTGATTTGACAATTACAAAAGCAGCCAGGTTCCGGAAGGTGTGCAAGGTACGCATGAGGGAGACGAAAAGCGGCTTACACTGATTTATGAGGTCATATGCGAGACAAACCATATCATGGCAATTTCTGCCGCGAGCCTCATGTTTCCGTTGACGTCGACTGGGTCGACAACGTGTGGTGGAAAACCATAGAATGCGTCGACCTTCTCAGACCTTCTCAGTTCGCCAGCTTCCCAGAGTCCCCTTGTCATTTGCGGTCTAACGTCTCGGGCTGCTGCGAGTCTCTGCTCAATCTGCCATGCAATTCAAACAGTTTCACATTGGTCGAATGGTGTGCTACCAAGAGCGTATTCACTCACAGCAAAATCATTAACGATAGACCTTCGCAACAGCCACAGATAAGCGGCATGAAGCACAGCGGCGCTTGTCACCTCGAGGTGACGTGTCCTCATCCCTTAAACTCTAGAGGTTATTCGCAGCAGCTATACTAATCCACGCCAGTTATCTCAATATTCGTCTGTTTGTCGATGTCTATCCCGTCGCTCTCTGCTTCTGCAAGCAATCACAGACAGCGAACTCTGCTCTCCATGGCGCGATGCCAGTAGCTTCCTCAATCTGACCTTCTAGACAGGATGGATATAGCGCTCGTTACTGGCCATGGCGGCGAGATGGCGAGAGGATTACAGCAAATGTCTACCTCACGATTCTCATTCGGTACACGGGGAGGTCACAGTATTCAACAGGGGCGGACTTTGTGTCACTCCACCCCGGGTGAATAGCCGATGAGTCTGGGCGGAAATCCGAGCAGCGGACTTGAGTCTATCGTGTGCAAGTCCGCCGGAGCATGAACCTGCCATGAGCCCTGGACGGAAATTCTCATAAGAGCACGTCCCGGCCCTGCCTAGATCCTCGGCTCGCAGGCGTGCCCGTAGAACAGATGTTCATGCAGGCATAGCAGGCATCATGCATCAACTACGTAATAGAGTGCATCAATTACTGTGTGGTACAAAGTACAGTGTAAAACAAGAATGGAGCATACTCAAGGCATAGTGAGCACATCTTCGACCGCACCCTACCAGAACACGATCTGGCCATCAACCTCTACGCCGCTATTGGCAATGGGCCCTATACGTATAAGATCAACAGGGCATTCGGGGACGACATGAGCGAATATATGCTGAACGTACCCTCCTTCCATGCCTCGCCCTCGCTCTCGCATACCCACACCCGCGCAACGCTGGGATCGTGGTCGCTCGCACGCTCACCCATAGTCTGAGCCCATGTATTCATATGGACGTGTTCGACATCCGCGCCACGCGCTGCGATTGCGGGCGAGACGAATATGTGATCAATCTCCTGCGCGTGCTGGTCGTACACGTAGGTGTACCGTTCGGCCGGCGGCACCCCCGCGATCTCGTTGATGTCCCTTAGCAGGTCCTGCAACGCGGCGAAGACGCTGCGGGTCTGAAGGAACTCATTCATGTCGCCGCCGGCGATGATGCTGGCGTTGGCGTCGTGCGCCAGAAGCGTGTCAACGAAGGCCTGCGCAGAGGGTTGAGAAATGAGACAGCTCTCATGCTTCACAGGAGGCTTACCGCGGTCACGTTTGCTTGTGCAGTGCGCTGTGCACTCTTGCCGTTTACAGGGGGGCGCGCGTCCCCTTGGGCGGACGAGCTATCGCGTTTCGAGCTAAGGTGGACATTGACGGTGTAAAAACGGTCGCCAGACGCAGTCTGCCATGCGGCCGCCAGAGGCTTACGGGCCTCCTCCCAAGCGGCGTTTGTAGGGTCAATGCGTCCTGGGTTCAAGCTAAGCAGGGGATGGTTGATCAAGACGATAGATGCATGAGGCCGAAACACATACCTGAGTGTCAACCTGCCTTCCTTGTCGATAACGGCTTCTGTCGCCTCTGTTGCATTGCCAATGCGTGAACCAGGAACAAGAGATATTTTCTCAGGACGGTATCTGCAATACTCTGTCAGCTTGAAGAAGGGGATATCCAAGAGATGGTACTCTCACAGGTAAGCGACCCGGATGTTTCCGCCGGGTTGACCGCCGTCCATGTTGTTCTCTGGCGGTATGTCGACGAACTCATATCGCACCTGACCGCTGCTCGCCTTCGATATTGCCTTAGTGAGGGCACCAAGCGTCCTGTTCGCAGATACCGTGCCATCGTTCTTGGTCCCTGAGTCGTCCTGAATCTCCTGGACGAAGACAATATTGGGTGCATTGAGAAAGTCTATGATATGCTCAGCGATCTTCGATTGGTGGTGTGAACGAGGGCCCATATTCTCTACCTGACGATCGTCTGTTGCGTTAGGGACGAGAAAATAAAGAAATAGCGGTAGACGCACGTTGTAGTCGCCAATCGTTATGTCACAGGGATGCGTACTAGAAACGACCGACGCAGGCTCGGGTTTGGAAGTTGGGAAAGAGAGAATCTTGGGTGCAGTAAGAGGCAAGACGTAGTAGCTCCCGTACTTGTGAGGTCCTAAAGTTGAGGTACTGCCCATAAAACGTATTTATAGAGCTCACTTGGTAGGTCACAATGCCCGTGATATCGTTCATCGTCGTGCCCATAGTAGTGCGCGGATTCCTGGTGTTGTCAAGGGGATGGCCAATGAGGATAGCTCCAGGATGTGCGTAAGGAGTATTGTCTGAGTCTTTACAGATTGTTTGCGAAGTTGAGCACGATTATAAACAGAGACATTGGGTATTTCATGGATACTTGCCAGATAATGTCAGGGTCAATCCGCCTCTCGAGTTCTTCCCCGAGACAGGCCAATCACCATAGACCCAGACGGAACCGAATCTGTCTGGGAAGTTGGCCGCGACTGGAGACGGTATGGTGACAAGCTGTCCCTCCAGGCTTTCCCAGAAGTCAAGCCCATACAGGTCTGGCTGCAAGGTAGCATTCAGCGACTCTAGCAGTGTAACGTTGTTCGGCACAGAGAGCCATCCGTCTGGCCCGACATCGCACGCTGAAAGCTGCCCGATGGGAGGGGTACGGTCTTCGCCCAAAACGAGAGGGACAACAAGGTTGTCGTGCGAGAGCACCGTGACTGCGTGTGGCAGGTCCAGCTCGGTGAGGAATAGGTCGTTTGGACTGTAGTTGGCGCGATACTCCGTGACACGCCCCGAGAGGGATATCCTGTCTCCTAAAGACACGGACTTCAGAGCGGAGGATCCGTAAATACGTAGTCCATTAGATACGCGCGGGTCGTCGCTGGGTGAGTCTCCCATTATCCATACGCCATACTTATCCTAAAGGCTGTTGGTCAGTCACCTGCAGCGTACGTCACAAGAGGAACGGCACCGCGGACCTTCGCAAGACCATATACCGATGAGTTGATGCCAACTGGCGAGCCAAATCGGCCCTGAAGTTCGCATCAAGCCATGGTGGGCTGCCATAACATGTTCGCTATGAACGACTTTGGATCACAAGGTGGAGACTGACCTTTGCTGTAACCACTCCAGTTACATCTTGTACCATGGACCCGGCCAGCGGGGACTGAAACGACGCGCCCTGTATCTCAGCCACGCTGACCGCGTTTGCAGGAAAAGTGCTTGTGAGTAGCGCATGTATTAGAAGGGCTGGAATATGCAGCATGATGGACTGCGTTGACTTGTATCGTGAGTATCGTCGAGTTCGAGTTCGAGTTCGAGTTCAAGTTCAAGGCGTGCACCTTAACGAGGGCCACAAATCTCAATTTGACAATAGTTGTGGCACGCGTAGAACAGAGGCACAACGCGACGCGTATGGATGCGCTGCTTGTGCCACGCCGCGGCACGCGTCTATGCCAAGCACGCTGCGAAGGCAGAACACGACGCCATAAACCGTAGTATTTGTGGGAAGAATCCACATGCAAACAACACATTTTAGTCATGAGCTACACACTGGGCGGTATATACAACTAGCAGAACGTACAAATATGTGACAGCGAGAGTGCAGTAAGAGGGAGGGGGGAGGGGGGAGAGACAGCGTAAATGTGTCCATATGCGAAATAGATACAGCAATTCGGATAGCCCCGACAACATAAAGCAATATACAGCAAGGATAATGATACAGATCTTACAGCGTTCAGAGTTCACGGGCGCAGAACACTAGTCCGGGTTCTTTGCAGAGCGTCCTTGACTATACGGAGCCACGCGATCGCCTTGTCGACCTCTTCTTCGGAGTCGTCGAGCCATACCTCGACCTTGTTTGAGATCAACCTGCGGAAAACGCGCGTATCATCATCGTCGCCCTCGATGAGGGTGGACGATATCGATGCGATGGATGAACTCGCGGATTGCACTCGTGGTCGATTCGTGCTTGCGCCCTCTATGAATGATGAGTCCGACATATCGTCCTGACGCATTATGATGGGCTGGTTGCGCCACGACTGCGAGCCAGCACTCAACGAGCGCATTCTGCTCTGCGTCAGACGAATGCATTCGAGTGCAATCGTGCGAGTCTCCGAAATACTTAGCGTTACGTCGTGCTTGAGCAAGTATAACTCACCTCAATAGCTTTCGTGAGTCTAGCCTCTGCATGAGTTATTGCCCGCTTAGCGCATGTGATATATTGCTCCACCTAGAAAGACGTGTCAGCAAATCAAGGCAGGACAGCGCTTAGTACCTACCACATCCAAACAGGCTTCTATGCGGGTGAGATCCTGACACGAAGCATCCATGCACCGGCGACACATTGACAGCACGGTGAAAGTAACACCATCTGCACGGCTTGAAGTAGAGACATTCCTCATCCTCATCCCAAGGATATGGCTCCTCGACCGTCCATCAGGAGCGCTGTCAGACTTCGACGCGAGCTCGGGCATCAATTTCTTCAGCCAGGCCTTCAGCTTGGAAGCATTGCTGGGAGCAGATCCTTTTTTGCCCAACTCCGACTGAGCAGCGGACTTCGAGTCGTTCCACGTGTGGCTACGCTTCCGGGTGAGCTGCCGAATCGAAGATGCCGTGGACTGGGATGGGGAGCTTTCCTTGGAGGAAACTGGTGTACGGTCAATTCGCGGACCCCCTTGACCCAGCAGAGTGGTGGTGGATGGAGATGATGGGACAGGCGAGAGCGGGATGCCCGACGAAGTCGACGATTCCGAGCGCCGAGACAATTTGAGATCTGTCATGGACCGGCACTTGCGACTCACCAGCACGTAGCTGGCATCGGACACAGCCGTTACGTCGGAATCGTTAGAGTCGGTCGTGCGCCTCCGATAGTGCCCGGAACTGCCTTGGGGATCATTCCACTCCTCTGAACCGAGCACGTCCACGAGTGAATGACTGGTCTCCTGATACAGGCCATAGACGTCTTGGAATAACTTGCGAGCGCTACGCAGCTCTGCGACCGTGTCGCGCATGCGGGAACGCAAGTGGGGCAACAGTCGGTCGCGCATAGATGACGTCTCCTTCAGAACCTGAGTACACCACGTCACGTCGAGGGACGTCATGTCCGCAAGATTAGTAGATACGGACCGCAGATTGTCGAGGATTTGCAGAGGCAAGGTCATGTAGTCGACATCAGCCTCTGAATTATCGTTCTTCCACAACCGGGCAGAGAGGGGCGGAGAGGGATAGCCTTCATCGAGTCTGGGCGGCATCGACTTGACAGATGTCGCTGTGGACGGTCTGATAGTACGAATGGACGCAGAAGACATGGAGCGTATGCGTTCACTGTCCACACCAAACGCGATGCGAAGTTCCGGGTTGGCGACCTCCAATGCTGTCAATCTGCGACTGTCAATGGCAAGCACAATGTGACGCAACCAACGAGCACGTACCCGTTCGCATTGCGCATATCCGCTATGGTGCCGCTGGGATCACACGCGAGTAGTGCCGCCACCACGTCGACACTCTTACCATACTGTGCGGCAATATGGAGACAGGTATTTCCATTGGAATCCCTAGCCGCCAGCGGTGCACGGAGGTCACTAACCAAATGCTGCACAAATGAGTGTATAGAAGCAGCGTTTTCATGTGACATCGCTAGGCGAGCTTTGTATGCAAGGCAGTGTAGGGGAGTTTCCTGTCCAGATGTGGTATAGAGGCTCACGTCGGCACCGGCGCGATAGAGGGTGTCGAGCACTTCCACAGAGGGACGCTCAGCAGAGACACAGTAATGAATAGGGCTCCAGCCTGTGGAGTCTGGGAGGTTGACCAAAACGGGTGTATCCCCCAGCGTGGAACCGACGGAAGAGGGCCTCGGGGAGAACAGCAAGGAGCGCAATTGTTGAAGATCGGCGGTGATCACCGCCTGGACAAGCGTCTCAGTGGGTCTAGCAGAGCCGCGCAATGTGTATGTCGCGGCCGCGGTCATGTCTGGGTCGTAAATCATGGAGGACGTTGAATCAACCAGTCTATCAAAGTAGGGCTGTGGCAATGGCATAAGATGTAGCTGATAGCGGCAGTCAAAGATTGTATGCCGCGCAAAGAGTATAACAAGACATACCATTGGCTCTCGGAGACGGAATCGCCTCAAGGCCTGCTCACATAACCACAAGATGTAAGGATGCCGGAGAGCGTACTGATTTGATGTCCGATAGTTGACATCCCAGTAGTCGGGCCTGGCACCGTGCGCGAGCTGCATTGCGAGTGAGTCATATCGCTAGACAGATGATGCTTCAGGCTTACCAGAAAACATACGGTTCGTACCCGGCTATCTCTTGCAGCATCTGTCGACAGGTATGTCAAAACAAACGAAGGCTCTTCCAAAGGGCACGGACTTACACATGAGAGGCGTGGCGCCATAGGTATCTGTCGCATTGACGGATACCAGGCCATCGCTGCATTCGACGAGGAGCCGCACAATCTCAGGCACATCGAGCCAAGCAGCGAGACACAGGGGTGAGACGCCTCGCACTGGCGCATTCAACGTATGTAACGATAGTTCCGCGCATCCCAGAAGATGATGCAGGATATTCAGACGACTTTGAAGCTGATACGACGCGTCAGACACGTCCAACTTCTCCCAACTATCGTCCACTTCATGAGTTACGCGCACGCGCCGACAGCGAGCTCAGCAACCAGGATCTCACCTATCGCCCGCGATCGCGCATGAAATAACTGTTCTACCAGAGGTATCCGAGGCATTCACGTCAGCACCCGACTCAAGAGACCGCAGAACCGCCTCCTCGTCTGCGCGTGCCACGGCGTCGAGCAAAGCAACAGAACCAGTTACGGGACGTCGTGCCCCACATCGGTCATGATCAACAGCCCTCGTCGCCATCCTCGAGTCCAGATCGTCGTCGTCGTAAGCAAGCACGTCCGAGGTGCCAGACCTCCCCCAGAAAGCAGAATGGGGACAGCGCGGGCGGCGCGCCGCTAATATAAGGAATCCTTACCACCACCGCGAGGCCTAACAAACAAGCACGAGGCCGAGGATTGATCAGAAGCCAGTGCTGTCCGGAAGTCGAGTGCGCATCTTCCTTACGAGGAATGAGTTCAGCCTCGAGGCAGCGGCTGTCTTCGAGAACAGTGCGAGATATCAGATTCAGTGCGTCGTATTCGGGGATATCGTAGCCGATAGTGCTGTGCCATGGGAGAGACAATGCAAGCGCTGCCGATGACCGGAGGCGAACAACATTGCTGGCGATGAGTTGACTGTTGTCGCCGGACAACATTTATTTGCCCCCAGACTTGTTTGCGCAAAGCAGGCGCTTGCTCAAACAGCACAAGACACGATGCGCCTATTGTTTCATTCTCGCCAAAAATATAAAATCGAGGCCAGGCAGATGCAATAATATGTTGTGATAAACAGTGCGTGAGAAAGAAAATGACGGGAGGCGATGCTATAGTATACGTTACAGATGGGCTAGTGTCATGGGAGGGTACAAGTACGTAGCGCGATGCAAGAACGAAGTTCTGAACTGAGGTGAAATCACTAGTCCGTCAGGAGCATCTCCACAAGCGATCTCAATCAATTGATCCGCGCAGCGAAGGTATGATGCTGATTCTACCAGGACCTGAAGGGCGGGATGATGCGGTTCGGTAGGCACGAGGCCTCTATAGGAACGCATCTCGTGGCAGGGTACCCTGTCGGTTGCGGGATCAGAACGTTTATCAAGAGTGACGATCATGATCAAAGTCTAAGCTACGCACCTTCACCTGCTCGAAATTCGCAATTGCACGCCCCACGTCCCATGCGTTGGACTCGAGACATTGGACGGCATATTCCAGGTTGAGGCCCGTGCGCGTCAGTACTTCCATCACCAGAGACCTCTGGGGCTCAGGCTGCGACAGCGGTAAGATATAGTTAGCGATGATAATTCGACATCTCGGAGCGGCGGGACTGATAATCAGTGCGAGTACACTCACCATTGCCGATAGAGCAACCTGTATCTGTGGATTTGCCGGCGGTTGCAGCGATGAACCGGATGCCATGGGTTCACCCGCCTGAACCCGCATTGGGCCGGGCGTCCATGCCTCGTGGTTGGAGTACGCTCGGACGGTCAACTGATCAGACAGGATGACGACGTCCCACCCAGTCTGTCTGGCACTAAGATTCGGAACTTTATGATTACAGTCGAAGCCGTAAACATGAGAAGACATACCGAGAACCCTCGGGGGCAGGAGCCAGAATGAACGACCGATCAAAGGAACGAATGCCAAGCGAAGGTTCTAGTGATGAAGTGGTAAGCGAGCGAAATCGAAATCAAGAAGTCGAAGCACCTTCTGTGAATTGACCATGTATCGTAACAAAGAGCTGCGGGGAGTCACCCGCCTGCACAGGCCATGCATCGACGCAAAACTTCTCAGGTGAACCCGTAATGTCATGTTTGGTAATGGGCAAGTCTGCCATTGCCTTAACGGCGGCTTCGCTGCCGACATGTAACGTCTTCGTCATCTTGTCTATACCCCCGCCCATCCTGTTTAAGTTGCGTGAGCCTCCGTGACCGCCAGTCAGCCACGGGGTCCACTCCAGCTTGCGTTGGTTTGGCATTTCCTTCGAGTAATGGTACCCTTCAATTCGCGCACGCGCGGGAATGGTTGTGTTGGAAGAGAAGGAGAATGTCGCGTTTGGATGGTAGACATCCAGCAATCCGGCACGCTGGTTGTCGAATAGAGGAAAAAATCTGAAGATGCGTGTGAATAATCAACTCTAGCACATGAAGCCAACACATACCGCACGAGGAAATTGCTGACGACAGAACTATCAACTCCGGTTATGAAAGAGAGTCCCATTTCTGCTGGGAACGTTGTCGCTGTGGCTTGGGAGGTGGACGCCACGGCCGATGTTGAGGCCGCTGGCGCGTCGAATCCAATCTTGGGGATAGCTTCCATGTCGAGGATGTCCAACGACGGGAATCGGCGAACCATCTCGCTGCACCTCGCAGTGAGAAGGGATTTGCCATGAATTTTAATGAACGCACCTCTTATAGCGGTCTATTCGATTGTTCGAATACTCCATATCCCTCAAAGGGTTCTCGACCATTATGAGTTCGCGTAGTTGCTGCAAGCGGCCCCTTTTGCTTGAGATGTAGTCGATATCTCGCCAAGTGCTCAGTTTGTTATCCTGTAGGGACAGATTGACAACCCCGGGGAGATAGTGTGAGAGGCGAGAAAGAGAAGATCCACTCGTAAGCCCATTGTGGGCCAATGAGATCGTCTCGACCTAAACACAGTGAGGAAAGAGTAAAGCAATGAGCAAGAACTATACCTTTGGCTGCAGCATAGAGGCAAGCTTGAATAGTACTGCGATCTCTTTGCCTGCTCCGCTCGCGCCAGACCCTGGTAGCAACCGATGTTGTCGCACAAACTCGTCTTCTGCTATTCGCTAGAGTAGATGTGAACATTGACAATCTAGATATTATGTGCAAATCTCACGTACCTCAAGGTTGAGAAATTTGTGCTCGGGATTCCATCGCCGATGCACGAACTCTCTCCAGAGATCCACGACTTTGCGTTCGACAACGACATCACCATTTGAAACTGCATTTCTGCGAAGACGACCTAACGGTCCCCTCGCGGCACCGCGAATTGCAATTGATTCACCCCCAGCAATGCGAGAGGCAAGCTTTAGCAGACACAGAGAAGGGACGTCGGGGGAACCAGGATGAACAATGTAAGTAAAGTGTTTTCACAAACAGGGAGAATGTGGCGACATGACGGTCATTGTGGGTGAAGGGGCAAAGAGTGATCTTTCTATTTACCATGGCTGCCTTGGCGTTCGCAGAAGAGCTGCCCTGATCCTTGCCCGTCAATGCGTCAATCGGACGCGGCCGATGCGACGACCGGTTTTTGTGTTGTATTGTCTTTGCTGCGCTGCCCTTGCGACCACCAGGTTTGTCGGAAACGTCGCGCATGCGTGTGTCGCGGTCCATGAGACCCGCGCCTCGAAGAGCATTGGCAGCGATAGCACGGGTCGCACGATTACTGGCTGTAGATGTTGTGGCGGAAGTTGTGGCGGAGGACATGGCTGGAAGACGCGGCGGTTGGGATAGGAGGTAGCGTCGGTCAACAGAGTATGAAATGGCGATATGTGCGTGTCTCGCTGTCGCGAACGGCTCGAGAGGGAGGGGCGTGTTGAGTAAAGTTGAGGAGTTGCCACTCAGTCCAACAGGGTGGTGGTAAGCGTCCAAGTCGGTCAAATTCACGGGCCCGTAATTCTGAGGTCACTGACTCGCCGTTCCGTCACAGCACGTCACGCACACGTCACGGGTTTTCGTGACTGTCGTGAGGCGTTGTTGGTGTTTGTTCGCAGGCCCAGTGCATGTTGCCGGAATCCAAAATCGGCAAAAAATTGCTGGAAATTAATGTGGGTCCCAATGTATCGCGCAAGCGAGGAGCACGCCCGACATACGTAGCCGCCTCGCGGATATGCACAGCAATCAAGGCTGAACCGCCCCGACGGCGAGCTCAACGCCTCGAGTCTTTTGTAACCCAGCGAGATGTTTGCGCGGCCTCGCTTTCCCACGGCATTTCTTTGTCTTCCTGAACGACGTTTCCGCCCCTCCGCTCGTCCAGCGTTACACAATTCTCCATCCGCTTTCCATTTACTGAAAATTAAAAAAGATGGACAATCCGCAGTATTATCAACCCCTGTCGCACGCTCTACATCCCCCTCTCGTCTCGTCCGGCCATTCCAATCAGCAACAGCAGTACACCTATGGCTCCCACACTCAGCCCACTGCCGTAAATGGCGCTGGCCATCGCGAGGAGGAGGAGGAAGAGGAGGAGGACGATGAGGAGATTGTAGAGGAAGAGCTCGACCACCACGACACTCAAGCACCCTCGGCTGCTAATCCTTCACCTCACGCGTCTGCTCCCGCGCAGAATCTGTCCGCCGGGTGAGCACTCCGGTCCTGACCCATGCTCTGGTCTGACGTCTGCGCGAAGATCCGCCGCAGCCTCTGCGAATAATTCTGCTGGCAAAGCACAAGCACCTCACGACCAAAGCCAGCAAGTAGGCACAGACGACGATGCTGGGAAACGAAAGCCAGGTCGCCCGCGAGGCTCGAGGAATCGGAAGCCTCGAGCTGCTCCAAGCAGCACAACGAAACCCCCCACCAATACGCAACACCCAGGCTTCTATCAATACCCTCCCGCACCTGCTAGCGGCGGCGCAGTCTCCCAAAATCAGCAATTCTACGAGTTTCAATGGCGAGCACTGAACCTGTGTTCAGAGTTCTATAACGCGGCAGAAGAACTCGTCGTCAGTGCTCTGTCGACTACATCCCTGATTCGCTGAGTCTCTAATCGGGCCTAATCATTCAGAAAGCCGCTTCTCCCATGGTCATCGCCCAATGCTACCAGATGGGTCCAGCAACAAAGGTAGACCCCCTGGCGATGATCGCGGATGCGAAACGCGTATGTGATAACCTCGTGAGCAACTATGAGAATTGCTCGTTATCTTCCTCTAATATCCCAATGTAGCTGGCAAACCCAAGCCAATTAGTTGGCAGCCCACCTCCGCCAGTCTACTCTATGGGATCGTACGGGCAAATGGCACCGCCACCCCCTACAGCTAGTTCTGCTAGCAGCAGCAGTACTCCTGCCTCAGGCCCTGTCATAACGAACGCTGGATCATTTATCATGCCTCTTGCTGGCCATGCCATGCCACCGCCGGCTGCACCGCCTCAATCCTACTATCCTGCTATGTATGCAACCGCAGCCGGAGGCTATCCCCGAGCGCCCTACTACCCATACGCTCCCCAACCGGCCGCATCATACTATCCACCTCCCTCACAGCCTGTCACTACTCCGGTGCAAAGCTCGCCTCCACCAGCCGCTTCCACTACCGGTACCATTTCAACATTCAATGCCGCAACTGGTACCGCAGCACCAGGAGGGCAGCAGGGCACCTGGTCCGAGGAAGAGACGGATCGATTACGCAAGTTAGCGGAGCAGAGCCGTGAGATGGGTGGCCCGCAAAACAAGGGTGAGATTGAGTGGGACTGGGTGGTATCCCAGTGGGGCAACAGTAGGACTAGGTACGCGTGCAGATCCTTGGGGCCCTCCTAGACAACGTGGTCTCTGATCGTGGATCTGCAGGCACCAGATCCTGCTGAAAGCTACATCAATGGGCCTCAAGGAGAGTACAACACGCGGCACAAAGCGTCGTCGTGAAACAGATGCGTCTGCCAATGAGAACGAGCAAACACCCACGCCTACAGCCCAATCGAGTCAAGTCACTACTGCTGCAGCTACAAGTACTCCTAGTACTGCGCAGACTCAGGCGACGACACATACTCATGCACAGACTACACATGCCCCTGCCGCCCCGGTCAACACAACTGCGCAGTCAGCCACCACTAGCGCGTCCCCCGCCTTAGCTCCGCAACGCCCGCCATCGTCATCCACCTCTCAGACGATTGCTCCCGCCCGCACCGCGCCAACGTCGTCACCTGCGATGGCAAACGCCCGACCCTGGCCCATGCCTACTGTCGCGGCGAACACGCCTTCCCCCGTGCTTGCCAGCGCCCAGACCGACCGCAACAACTACTACAGGCCACCACCAACGCAGACACCATCATACGGGACCACGGGGACCACGCCGTATGGAACGAACACAAGTGCGGCGAACACAGCCTCTTACGGTGCGTCCACATCATCGAATGCTTCAAGGCCGTCGTCGTCACACGGAAGTGTCGCAGCCACGCATCAATACATGTACCGACCAAATGGGACATCGAATACAGGGCGGAGAGACGGATCGTGAGGCCCTTCATTTCCGCTCGGCGTGCAGAGATTGTTGATACCATGCTGTTCGCGCCCTTCCGCGTCCTCTCTCACGTTAGACTCCCAGGCCGGCGGGACCCTCCTGTTCCTTTCCATCTCCAGCCCTCTGCGGACAGGTAGCTTCTCGCTGTTGGTGTCGGCTCTCGTGTGGGGCACTACTGCCACCATTTTTTATCTTTCCCAAGAACCAAAACTCGCTTCATGGGTCGTGTCTTCATATCTAGGTGATACCTCGTGGTAGTCCTTGACTTATAGCAGCCTGCGGTCATTGTTACTGTTGTTTTTATTCGCTCTCAGCTTCCTTGTGCATATTAGTGATGTTGGTGTACCCGGTGGCTGGCTGTATTGTTGTAGGCTCCGAGTGCGTACTGCCGAGATTATAATGACATGACCCCAAAACCAGGATGCGAGCCTCGAGTATCACGTAGTCTGAACTGGTCCACTTTCGAGTGATTCTATTGGGCGCCTGAGACGGCATAGAGCCAAACCAATTCAAACAACCGCCTCGCACGCTGTCTGCACGCTGCGCGCACATCCAGGCGAACCGGTCTGCACTCGAAAAACATGGCCCACATGTACGCTCCTCTTGCTATCGAAGACGATGACATGCGGCATGCTCACCGCCGGTACGCGTACAGCGCCTCCAGCGTCGCGACGTCCGTCTCGGGGAACGGCGGCGGCGGCGGCGGCGGCCAGTTCGCCTCGTCGAGCGGACAGTCCATGAACCAATCCCCAAGCGCGGAGGCCGTGCAGGTACGCCGCCTCGAGGTCTCTCCTGGATCAAATGCTGATTATCACGCTCGTCCTCGCCTTGGTCTCAGACCTCGGGCAGCAGCTCCTATGCGTCTCAATCGCCGGTGGCATACACGACCCCGCACATCTACCCCAACAACGCCGTTCCGTACGTGAGCAGCTCGCTCCCGAGTCCGAGCATCCTCCCGCCGTCAAACTCGATCTACCCGTCCGTGCCCAGCGCGAGCTCGCACACGCCCCACGATGGACCGCAAGAGTCGCCGAGCACGTCGCCGTCGCATAGTGCGGGTAAGCGCAAGCAGCTGGACGACGGCGGCGCGTCTGCTCAGTCGGCAGCCAGCACGAGCAGAAAGCGGCGGATCCTGCCTGCGCATGAGAGGGACGAGTCGGAGGTGGGCCCCAACGGCGGGCCGAAGCACTGGACGGATGCGGAGAAGAACAGCTTGTTCCAGTGGCTGCTGGTGCACGACAAGCATTGGGACATGTTCAGGACGAAGATGAATACGGTGTTCCGTGAAGTATGTCGTACCGGACCTCGTCAGGCTTACCCGCTGACCAGCGCACAGGCATCCGAACAGATCTTCGGCGGACGCAAGTCCTTCACGGCGCTGAAGAGCTGCTACCATCGCAATGTGGAGACATTCAAGCAGATCTTTGCATTCGAGACATACCTCACGCGCACGCTGAGCGACAGCGACAACGAGGCGATCCGGATGATGTCGAACCACGGCGATCCGACGATTGCGCGACAGGCGTATCTCGAGCAGAAGCTGGAGGACGCGCGCAACCAGAGCGTGCCTGTTGGTAACCTGAATGTGAAGGTCATCGACCACTGGCATCTGAATGGATGGTACGGTCTGTTTAAGCGAAGGTCTGTGTCGGCTGCCACCGCCCACGGGCCATCACATTGACGTGGCATGTTGTAGATTTCGAGAAGATCCCCGGACAGGACAGCCTGTGCCGTTCTACGGACCCGGTAGTATGTCGTTCCCGAACGGACCAGCCCCTGCCGTCGACCCACAATTGGTACACGGTGCTCGCGAAGAGGAGGAGGAGGAGGAGGAAGAAGAGGACGTCGAGGAGCCCGAGCACGAAACCATCCCGCCTCCGCCACACCCTCCCATTGCTGGACCCAGCACTAGCTTCACCGACGCGCTGCATGATAATAATGTGCCACCAACCGCGACGCCCCTGCGTGGAAGGCCATCATCACAGTCGTATTCCGCCCGCAAGGGTTCATCCTCAACGACCCAAATCCCCGCGTCTACGGCTTGGACAGAGTCCCGCGGGCAGACATCGACGGTACAGGCTCTCGATCGGCTAACGGCTGTCACGCAGGCCCTCGTAGAGCAGTGCTCGACGCTGACGGAGCTGCTCCGTGCAGAGCAGGAGGAGCGGCGCGAGCGAGCTGCCGCTATGCAACGGCGTAACCCGGAAGACGGCATGAACAGGAAAGAGAAGGCGGCGTTGGCTACGGAGATGTTGGCAAACGCGGACGTTGGCGAAGAGGTGCGGAGGGCGGCAGCGGATTATCTGAAGCGACTGTTCATGAGTGCCTGAAGATGAGATCTTTTTCATATGACACTGCTTCTACCGTAAATTATGGCAATAATATGGTTGTAGGATGGCAAGTTGTAAACCATGCTAGTGTGCCTGGTCTGAAAAGCAAGCTGCTTCTCTCTTGAAGCAGTCGAGATGTGACAGCCGCGGACGACAAATTCTTCCGCGTTGCAGTTACGGACAAAGACGAGGAGGTAGGCGTCGCGCGCCGTAGGTGTTTAGTTTATGATAGAATACTTGTCTCAATTTTGTTAGTTGTCGGGTTCTTAGACTGTTCCCTCTGCAGGCCGGAAGACACGCAAACTCAGCCTGATCTCTCACAGGTAGGATCCCTCCCCGCTCTCTGAAACGATAGTACTATACATAAGCAATGGTCCATGACATATCTGACGAAGCCGCCGTATCCGGCGCGTCAGGTCTCACCGACGTCTAGGACCGCCATCGCCACCATGTTTTCTGTGCCTGCTCCCTGGCCGCCTTGACCGAGCGCATGCCCGTCTGCAGCAGAGGAAAGGCCGGGACCGACACTCCCCGGCCCTCGCACCGCTCGTGCTCTTCCCACTCGTCATCATCCAAATATCGATCAATTGCGCGGGCATCCAAGCTGCTCTCACCGCTATTAGCATCAGTGATGGCGCGCCGTTTGCGCAGTCTGTCGGCTGTCTTCTCCGAAGTGCATTCAGCACCAATCGCGGTTGTGCTGCTCGGAGAGGCAGCGTTATCGGCGGCGGCGTCGAGGTCAGCGAGTGCAACGTACGCCTGGGCGACACGCCAGTCGCGCTCTTTGGTGAGATTCTGGAGGCGCTGCTGGGCACGCTCGCGGGCGCGTCTGGCAGAGTGCTCGGCGTCTTCAGACGTACTAGTACTGGCGAGTTCGGCGCCGCGCGCGGTTGGAGGCAGGATAAGGAATGTACGGGTATGTAGGAGGTGTGGGGTCGTGCGCAGGGTGCTAAGAGGGAGGTTGTTCAGCCGGCAAAGCAGGGCGACCTGCAGGTAGTAATGCGTGAGAAGGTGACAAACTGATGGCTCAGGACTCACGTCAATACTGAAGCGCAGTGCGATGCCTACGAGGGTATCGGATGGTTTGATGTAGTACTTTGAAGGCCCTGAAGAAGCGGTAGGCTCTACGGACTCTACGTTGGCCTTGTCCTCGCAGAAAGGCTCAGAAATATCCTCTGTGCTGCCAGCGACAGGGAATGATTGCAGAGAGTGCGGATCTGTATATGCGGGCGGCGGGGTATCTGGTGCAGGCGAGTCAGACGCTGTGCTGCCCTCGCCGTCCTCGATATCATCTGGTTCATCATCATCATCCTCAAGCACGAAGACATCTCCGCCCCGCACAGCGCCGTCAATGTTCACCTGCTGCTTCATTCCTGGCCTGAACGTAGCCGAATACGAGCGAGGGGACACAGCCTCCGCACCGGCCAAGCAGTGCAAACATGGATTGTAACGTGCTAGACGAGGGTTAGAGAGTAGGCAGTTTGGACATATAGGGCGACGGCAGCAGGGCGTCAGGAATATTCCCTCACCGGGGCCCCCCAGCTGAGGACCGCCTCGGATGGCTTTGCGAGGAGGCAGAGAAGCAGAGCATGCGAGACAGAGAGTCACAGCCTGATCGAGCATATTTCTCGTCGGAGCTGTCGGCTTTGATATGAGATGCGCAGATGTGCCAGCGGAAAATACAGCAGAGAAAGAGAAGAGGGAGAGAAAGGGCACTGTAGAATGAGCAGAATGAGATCACTCAGCCAGGGAAGCGGCGAAGCGCCCGATCGGGAGCCCCGCACTGTGCAAGCGCCCATACCGCGTATGTAGGTCTAGGAGCGTGCACGTCGTGCTCGCTGTGCTTCGCAGCCTCTGCATGCTGGCACCTGTACACACTCGAATGCGATTGTTGTCCAACTCTCAAATATGGCACCCTTCCTGCCTCCGAGTCCGGTCTTGAATGGTTTCAAAGAACGAGCCGAATCGTTAGCATTGCAAGGCGCATACACTTGTTGACTGGTCCGCGAAAGTCATCTGAGCATTCATTCTTCAGGCGACCGACTGTACATTGGGACAGCAACCGGAAGTCTCAGCGTATACGAGCTCAATGTCTCTGGTATGTACACCATTTCTCTATGTGCAGCAATGTTTAAGGCCTTGTGGTAGATGCCGGAGAGCCCCAAGCAACACTTGTGGACACCAGGAAGGCTCTGAGCCGCCGAGCCATAGAGCAGCTAGGCTTCATCAAGGATGTAAACTCACTGGTGGTCCTTGCAGGTAACTATTCAAGTCACCTCTGTACGCATTCCTTGACGCTTTTGACGCTATAGACTCCATTGTAACATTGTATCCGCTGCCGACGTTTGCCTCACCTACGCCTCTTGCAAAGACTAAGGGAGCTCTGGCGTTTGGCACGTTCACCGGTACCGTATACGGTGAATCAGACGCCAAGTCACGTCCGTCTCTTGACGGCGAGCTCAACAAGGCCAAGGATGTCCCCGTTATCGTCACACACCTCGCTGTTGGCTGTAAGAGGAAGATTGTGCTGTATTCGTGGAGAGATGGAGAACCACAGGAAGTTAAGGTGAGTCTGACGCGTCTACGTTCGTTAGCCTGCTCAATGTGCTCTCAAGGAAACAACGTTGACCCACTCTCCCCGTGCGATATCCTTTCTGGGGCCCGACACGATATACTTCGGATACTCATTATCTGACTATGCTCTGTTCTCCTTGAAGACGTCGTCTATGACGGAACTCACGCTGCCAGTGCCCACGGCAACTTCAGGTTCTGCAATCGGCAATATGGGCATGGGCGCACTGTCTGGTCTAGGAGGCTACATGACTCTGGGCCTTGGTTCAAAGGCGAAGCCATGCGTCGTCAGCATTGACGAGAAAGAGGCCCTCGTTGCGAAAGACAGTGAGTAGGGTCACCATTGCGCGCCGGCCGCTAATATTCAGGATGGATAGACAGCGGAATCTTTGTTGGAAGCGAGGCAAAGCCCACGAGAGAAGTTACAGTGGATTGGCCGGCTCCGCCAGAAGACTTAGGTATGGGAATTGACTTATGGGCACTGTTCATACTCACATTGCCCCAGCTTTTGTCAAGCCGTATATCTTCACCATCTTCCCTTCTGGTACTGTACCAATCGTGCAACCAGACAATAGTTCAACATCCACGTCCTCTCCGCCGACGTTCATATCCTCTCCTGTAGTAGAGATCCGCTCTTCGTTGTCACTCACCCCGGTGCAAACCCTTCCTTTCCCCCCGCCCCCTGACGATACCCCTTCACCACCCATCCAGCATACAGTGCGCCTGCTGACAGCCTCGTCTGCCGGTCAGGGCTCGCTGTTCGTCGTGACAACTCCGTCGGAAAAAGCGACAGCCGCGGCTGTGGGCAGTGCAATATGGCAGTTCCAGATGCGGCCCTGGAGCGAACAGGTGGACGAGCTTGTAGAGGTTGGGTCATACGCGGAGGCGCTCGCGCTGTTGGACACTGTCGACGTTGCGGTTCTCCCGGACAAGGTAGGGTACCACGCCATCCCACGTGAAACGCTCTGACAGGCCCGCAGGAGCGTCGGAAACGGCAAGTGCGTGCCCTGCATGCCGTGTCTCAGTTTATTGCGCGTCAGTACGACGACGCGATCAACACGTTCATTGAGCTGGACATCAACCCGGCGAAGGTCGTCGCACTGTACCCGGAGAGCATTGCAGGCAGGCTGTCAGTGCCGCAGGACGAGTGGATCTCCTTGTTCGGCGGGCCCGCCAAAGTGGCGGAGAGCAAGCCTTCGTCAGTCCACAAAGGAAATGAGCAGGAGGAAGGACCGAGTGCAGCTGCGGAGGTGCCTCCGCGGCAGCCGTCGCCCAAGGACTCGATAGCAGGCGTGCTGAAGACGGGCCTAGAAAACATCATCGCCCCCGCTGCGGCGAAGGATGACGAGACAGCGTCTGTCATAGGCAGGCGAAAGGAGCGACCAAAGAAGGGTGCGTCTCCATCCACGGATCCAGTGCCATCCTCTGACACGCTTTACTGCCCAGATGAGTTTCACAAGTCCGTCGAGACGCTCATGCGCTATCTATCCGACCGACGGCCCAAGATCGACGGTGCTCTGCGCGCGCTCAGCATCACATCCGCCCAGTCGCACCAGATGCCGAACCTCTCGGCCGCGTCAAGGGAAGAACTCTTCGGGCTCCCGGACGCGCCCCTGTCGGCATTGACACCAGAGGAACTCGTACGGTTTGCGCAGATCGTGGATACGGCGCTGTTCAAGTCGTACCTGCTGGTGCGGCCGGGACTGCTCGGCCCGCTGTGTCGGTTGCCGAACTGGTGTGAGGTGTCTGAAGTGGAGGAGGTGCTGAGGGCGCGAGAGGTTGGTCTCGAGAAAATGCCTCACTTCGCGGATGGCATGTTAACCATGATGGCAGAAATTCTCAGAGCTTATCTTCCTTTACAACGGCCAAAAAATGCATGGCGAGGCGTTGCACTTGTTGCGGGAGTAAGTCTGCCTGGCTATCCATGCTGCGTATGTCTCACCGGGTTGCAGGTTGAGCGAGAAGGAATCCGACCTGAGAGACAAACTGATGCCTTCTGTCTCATACCTCCAACGTTTGGGTCAAGAGAATATGGAGCAGATTTTTGACAGCTCACGATGGATCCTCGAGCAGGATTCCGAGATTGGTATCGAAGTATGCACTGTTCATCTTCCCAATGGCACACGTTGACTCTATTGGCTCAGATCTTCACGTCAGAGGAGGTCGAGCTTCCAAGACAACCGGTGGCGAAATATCTGGAGGGCATTGACCCCAGTATATGCGCTCGATTTCTGGAATTCCTCATTGATGAACGTGGGGAAGAGTCTCAACTATTCCATGATTGGCTAGCAGAGCTCTACTTACGTATGACCATGACTGCGAAGAAAGAGGGAGACGAAGGCACGTAGACCCTTGTCACAGCCTGTGCCGGCTGCTGACTTCGAGTGCAGAGACTCAGTCGCATATGTACGCGAGGCTCCTCCACTTCGTCGACACGACAGATCATTATAACACTCACCGACTATATGCGCTCTTGCCATCGGAAGGTGCGTCCGGTAGGAGCGTTTGTTCCGTGACTTATTGTGACGCCATATTATGATCTAGATCTTTATGAGGCTAAGGCCATTCTCTTGGGTAGACTTGGAAGACATGACAACGCCCTTGAAATATACGTCTATCGCCTACATGACTATCTCCACGCTGAAGAGTACGTGCGCGTGAATGGCGTCCCTGCATTTAACTGAGCGATGAGCCAGATACTGCAAGCGTGTCTACCAGCCGCATTCGGACACTAGCAACGTTTTCCTGACACTCCTCCGGATATATCTCCGACCTACTGTGACCCCGACGACGGACCTCCTTAAGCCTGCACTTGGCCTTATCAGTAGACACAGTCCAAGACTCGACCAGAACGAAACCTTACAATTGTTGCCGCCACTGGTCACTGCTCAAGACGTGCAGGCATTCCTCCGCGAGGCCCTGCGCCCGCCTATTTTCGACACTCGCGTAAGGCGGGAAGTCGTCAAGGCGCACAAGGAAGACTTGGAGCTGCGTTTGATGTACTTGCAGACCAAACGGGTCAAGGTGACGGATAGCCGAATGTGAGGACAGTCATTACTCTGAGGGCTTCAGGGCGCTCAACGTTTGTCCTAGATGTCCTCAGTGCCATAAGCGAATAGGCCATAGCGTTATAGCGGTGCACACCCCTCGGTATGATCTTTTTACTCATGAAGGTATACACGCTCACATTCCGCTCAACGTTTAGGGGCGAGGTTACTCACTATCAGTGCCGAGAGGCATTTTCTCGCAAGCTGAAAGAGACACGGTCATGACTGTCGATTGTTGAATATCAGGGAGCTCGAGCAATTATCGCACTATAGCATAGCATAGCATGTTTCGTACTACATATTATATCCATTTGTCCGTACAGCATCCCTTCCCTGTCTACTTCAGTCGTCTTCGGAAGGAATGTCGTCGGCAAAGAGACAAGGTCCTTCTATGTCCACTGGCACCGACGGACGCGATGTCGGAGGCCCGCCTTGCGAAACGTGGTCGTCAAACTTGGGTGGTTCTGGGGAACACAGTACTCTCGGAACGTTTGCGTTGGCTTCCACGGGGCCACTTGACTCGAAACCAAGGCGGGAAGGCTTTGCGGCGACCACCGAATTTGTGCGTATGGCAGTAGTCTCCCGGCCTTCCATATGTGAAGTGGCGCATTCAACAGCGGGCTTTGTCTGTTCGGACACAGGACAAGATGGGAGATGCTTCGTCGACATGCTCACGGGAGAACTGTTCGTGAGGAGTAAGCAAAAGGAGTCGTCAGTCTCTTCTTGTTCGACGTCTGCATCTGCCTGAGTAGTCTGGACTAGACAAGCATCTTCCGATAGAGTAGTCTGTGTCCAGTGCACATCCTCCGCGCAAACGTGCTCTAGCGCGCCAATCAAATGTTGAGAGACAGGCAGTAGTCCCGGCCCCTCGAAGAGTTTCACATCCGATGATCCTCCTGTGCAATCGAAGTCCACTTTTGAGGAGAGTCCATACACGTTCGTCGACGCGTCTGATCGTTGCGGCGTCCGAGGAGACAGGGGCGAGGCGCCGGCTGCCGAGCGAGGGGTCTTCAGATCCAGCACAGTATCAAGAGCCCGCCAAGGATCAGCACCGTCGAACAGCTGGCCGCCCAGCGCGTCGTGGAGACTTTCTTCTTCCATGTCTTGAGGCATGGGGTCCACAGCGAAAAGGCTTGTGGGCACAGCGATGGATAAATAACGTTGCATGCCAAGACCAGGAGATGGCGAACGAGATGCGGAGCAGTCAGAGCAGTCAGAGGCATAGGCAGGAGCCTCAGAAGTTGTCAGAGAGCCAGGCTCCAGCGACATCGACAACTCAGAAGCAGCGGTCGAAGAACGTGCATGGCCGGGACGAGACATAGAAGCACAAGGGGCAGACATGAACAAGCATTCGCTCTCGGCAGCATCAGAATCCTTCTGCTGAGGTGAGGAAAACTTTCCCAGGAGGAGGGGCGGAGGCAGTTCCAGGCGAGATGGACTTGACGCAGCCCAAGGGATTGTTACAGACACGGCAGAGCGACTGATCGAGCTAGAGATAGAGCCGTGGTACCCAAGCATCGAGCTGTCCTGAGTTCCATCGGCATGCCGCTCAATATCCACGAGGTCATCTTTCCTCTCTGGAGTACGTGGCTCGGGCAAGCTGGAGCGATCAGTGTGATCGTAAAACGACCACCTCGTAGACTGGGGTTCTGCAAGAGGGATCCAGCTGCGACTTGAAGTGCTGTGCGCGTTCGGGGTAACGTTTAACTCGACGAAGCCAGAGTCGTCGAATGGGCTGCTATCCAGAGGCATGGGCTCGAAGTCCAGTTCAGTGTAGGCCAGCTTCCCAAAATCTAGTTGATTTACATATTGAGGATTACCATCGGAGTGTGCTAGCGGATTGCGAGATTTTGCGCGCATATAGTCTGGAGCTGGGAACCTTCCTTTTGCAAAACACATATTATATGCGATGCGAAAGCTTACCTGGAGAGCCCAAGGGTCCAGGAAGCTCACGGCCATCATATTTATATAGTTCTTGACTTGGCGATCCAGGCCCTTCGTACGAGGGGGACATCGAGTCGTTCCAGTCGGCTGAATACGATAACACCGAGAGCGAAGGAGAGAAGCTATGGTGTAATGAAAGCGAGGGGCTGCAGGAAATCTTGCGCTATGTATAGCGTCAGGCAGCGCATCATGACACGCTCAAAGCGAGACCATACTCTCTTCCGCGCACGTTCGGTCGGCGAGGATGGCGTACGCAAGTTAACCTGCGCGATCGACTTGGTTTCGAAACACCTTTCCGCGTCCGGCGCGAGGCCGGCGAGGTTAGGAATATTACAAATGCGCTCCATCTCGGCCTTCATGAAGATGGCTGCGATGAGCAGAGTATCTGGCTTTGAGAGCGATGAGAGAAAAGGGGATGCAGCAGGAACGCACGTTCGGACATGTCCAATGCACGTAAGATCTTGGAACGACTACCGGATGACTTGCCTCGCGGACCAGAACTTGAAGTATCCTCCTGGGGTTTGACTGGACGTGTCTGCCCGTGTTTGCGTGGTGTAGACAGACCAATAACTCCAGGTTCCATCCTGGAAGACAGGTCGCGATGAGCATGAGCGAGAGAGATCTCCGGTAACCCTCGGCTGCTGGGAACTGCGTTTTCTCCGCTGTTTCGGTTGTACGACTTGCTGAGCCCTTTGGTGAGGATACCAAGTTTCTGCTTGCCGAAAAAGGACCTCTGTGCATTTCCTATACTGTCCTTCGCTCGAGCTTTGGCAGCATTTCTGTGTGGTACGGCACGACAAGGCTGTAGTGTGGTCAGACGGCTCACGAAAGGGACGTACCGCTTGCCACCCATATAGTTTGCCCCCGCCATGGCCGGGCACAGTGAGGGTTAATACAGATGAGTGAAGATGCGAGGCCGTGCTGTCGGTGATAGATCGGCAAGCCCTATTCTAGGGGCTGAGATCGATCACTGCAGTGCAATATTACAGGCGTCAACGCCGAGCCTTCGTTGACCCGCACTGCGCCGTCCAGCCATGGCCGACCAGCTCAACCCAGAAGAGGAGAGCCTCCTCCAGGTGCGCTCGTAAAATTCGGTAGAAACATCTCATATAAATCATTACCACCGCCTCCAGTCCGCACTGCAAACGGCGTTCTCACCCGCGCCCCTGCCCAAGCAGCCCGTCCTCCCAGAAAACCCCCCAGAGCCGGAAACTGCACCCGAGGCCGCACCCGCGGAGGAGCCCGCCGCTACAGACAGCGTGCCGACGTACGACTCTGCCGAGGACGTGTGGAAGGCCGAGTACGAGGGGCACGTCGCGGAATGGCGCCGCCGCTCTGCCGAGCAGCGTGAGCTCGCCGAACGCGAGCGTGCCCGCTGGGAGGAGATTCGCCGCCGTGAGCGCGCGGAGGGCCGCCCGCCGCGCAGCGAGAGCGGCTGGGAGAGCGTCGGCGGCAGCACCAGCGCGTCTGTCGTCATCGAGGGCAGCACCCGCGCCGCCAGTGTTGCGACCGGCGAGCCAAGCGTCGCGGATGCCCGCGACCTCGTCAGCGGTGAGCATTCCGGCAAGCACTCCAAGGAGGAGCTCGAGGTGCGTCCGGCCCATCCTGCCATCCCGCTCTGTAACTAGCCCCACTGACACCACGCCTCTACTCCCGCCCAGAAGATCCTGCCCGGCGCACCCATGCACGCACAAACGCCCACGCCGCCAGACGCGGAGTCGCACAAGTGGGAGGACATCCACTCGGACTCGCTCGCGTCCTCGTACCCGTCGCTCTCGTATCCGTCCGACCCACACTCGCCCTCCTCCGGCTCGCACCCGCGCCTCCACGCGCCCCCACGCGCGGGCCACCACGACGCGCACGCGGGCCCCCACCATGCGCACGACCCAGCGCCGCCCACACCGGTGTCTACTGCGACGCATGCCATCTTCGACTCCTCGCTGTCCACGCGGACGCGGGTATTTGCCCTGATCGCGAGTCTGGCGGTCAACGTCGGTCTGCCGTTCATCAATGGCGTGATGCTCGGCTTTGGCGAGATCTTTGCGAAGGACGTTGTCGTGGGCTGGTTTGGCTTCCGGCGGGGGACTGCGGCTGAGGAGGCATTGAGGGGGCGGCAGAAGAGTCCCGGCTCGAGGGAAGCGGGAGTGGGGCTCGGTGTCCCAAGATAGTTGTTGCTTGGACGAGTATTTGAAGACTATGTACTCGTCTTGCATACAACATACCACATTCTAGGGCTGCATGGCATGCTGACCATCACCACACGCAAAATAAAGAAGTCTCCGGTAGTCCCTGCAGTGATATCACTTTTATCGACATGTCATGCCTCAGATTTCATTGCAGCCAAAACATGGTGAAACCGCTGATTATCCACTAATGAAGTCGCATACATACAGCCACAATCACTCGGATCGCGTTTCGCGACGTACAATACATACGGGGGTATCCTATGTCAAGACCTCACCAACAATGCTCACTTCACAACAGCTCTACACGCCCCTCAGTACCTTCTCCACGACCTCCTCCTGCCGCGCAATCCACACGCCAAATGCCGGCGTCCGGATCCAGCGCGCATAGAACTCCTTCGCGCGCCCCGCCGAACGGAACGGCAGCACGACGGGCTTCAACGACGCGAGGAACGCGCGCTCACTGAACGGCGCGAGTCGCGGCACCGCGCTGGTTGGTGTCGGTGCGGGCGACGGCGACGGCGCGGGCGAGGAGAGAGAGTCCGTAGATGACAGGGCAGAGTCCGTGAGGGAGGCCTCAGACGCGGAGTGCAGGCGCGAGGGCACGGCGCTCTGCGGGGCGGACGCCGTCGCCGGCGAGGGGTGCGCGCCGGCTGTGGGCGTGGGCGGGAACGCGGGGTTCCACGTGGGCGGGTCGTCCTCTGTGCTCGACGCGGGGGACGGGAACGCGGAGGAGCCCGACGATGCGAACGCTGTCGCGACGGACGTCTTGGGGTGCGTGCTTGCGGCGGCCGTCTTTGGGTATGTGCCCGTGACGGACGCCTTCGGGAATGTGCTCGCCGCGGCGGACTTGGGGAACATCGCGGATGCGGACAAGGCCTTCGGGAAGCGCGCCCCACTGGACGTCTTCGGGTGAGCAGCGCGGCCCTGGCCCTCGGTCGTGGTAGGAAAGGTGGCGGAGACTGCGGTTGGCGGGGGGATGAGGGACTGCAGGTAGCGCTGTAGTGGCACGAGGAGCGCCGCAGTGCGCGACGAGAAGTGCTGCCGCAGAAGTGCGGATGCTTCCCGTCCTACAAGTGAAGGACATTGGTAAATTATATTGGGCACGCAAGACGCTACGCACTGGTTTGTTCGGAACCATTGCATGCCTCCTGGAGCTGCCGCAGGAGTGCCTGGTCCTTCGAGGTGTACCGCTTGTGAGTCCGCGACTTCCATCCGGGGATAGGGCCCAGGGTGGCGCTCGCGTCACTTTTGTGGCTGATCAGAGAGATGAGCTGTCGTGACATGCATGAGGAGTGCTATTGGCACTGACCGTGGTGCCCTTCCAAGACTGAGAACATGTGGCCAATGCTTGCATGCTCGCTCGAAATAGGGATTAGTCACACCGAGGATCAGGCCCGACGAGGGTGGGCGTGAATTGACGAGCGCAGCGTGATCCGCATCGTGAATGGTGAAAAACGGGCGGAAGTCACCAGCCACAGGAATCTAAACGACGTGTTTACCAAATGCCACAGGGAATAACGCATAAAGGAGAACGACGTACAGGTCGCAGCACGTCTCGCAGCCACCAGATGGCCTGGCTGGTCATAGCCGGTGAGGGGCCAAACACGAGAATAGGTTCGCACAAAACGAGACACTCCCATATTGACCAGAGCTGCGATAAACACGCGCCAAAGAGATCAATGACTGGGGGATCCGGCGGTGCCAACGACGCAAGTATCTGGTACTGTATTCCGTGCATTCCGGGTTTAACGACCAGTTGTGACTTCGCCGGGGCCTGCTGTGTATCTATATTGCTCGGAATCTCGGCTTGGAGGACAGATCCAAGAAAACCGAGCTCGAGGGTCGCGCCTGCGGTGGGATCCGACCTTCTTTTCGCGGCTCAGCGAGCCACAAATCGACAGCAGGAAGGGCTGCGTACCAAGTAGCGATATTGTGGCAGGCAGCCTCCAACATGGGTCCTCCGTGGGATAAGAACGCAGGTCCCAGTTTGGAGAGCAGGGTATAGAACAGCGCTGGGTATGCGAGATGCGAGAGGATGACTAGGGAGCGCTGGACAATGGTTCAGATCAGGTCTCACCACCATTGGAGTTATGGTTACCTGTTGGTATCCTCGTTTCGATGTAGCGTCTCTTCTTTGTGTGAAGTATGAGTAGCCATACATGAAGCCGTCTTCCGAGTGAGGGCGTTGGGTACTTGAGCGTAAGAGCCCGTCACCTGCGGTTATGCGGATGCGGAAGGAGTGAGCTTGTGATCCCTGTTCGAATTGCGGGGAGTCGGGGAAGGACAAGAATGCTCTTAGATGGTCGTCTCAATTATTTCTTAATTTTAAAAGTATGATAGATAGTTGACGAACATGTTTTCCGATTCAGACAGTGACAGGTCTAGAGGTGGATATATGCAAGTTATCTTCGGGCCCACATCCAAGTCGAAGTCGACTACCATACATGTCAGCTCAATGGCGCATCAGGGGTATAAGCAGGGGACTTATACCTATGACCATGCTCGCTATCCAGCGACGCAGCCGCATCACCTTCTCGGGCTCCATTGACAAGCCATCGAGACTTAGACTGGACTGATGCGAGGAGGTTGCATGTTTCCAAGGGTTCGTGTTCGAACGGGAGAGTTTACGCGGCGTCAGGGGAAGAAGATTAGGTGAGGAGGGCGACTTCAAACCAGACGAGACCGCTCTCGAGTGCCGACGCGATCCACTCGGAGGAGAGGTGGATTGTCGGTGACAGAGATTGACCAAGCCGATGTCGGTTTCGACTTCGTCCATGGCCAGGCGAAGGGATGCGTGGGCTCTCGTGCAAGCTAAGCTCAAGGCGACGCGTACGTTATATCAAGAGACGGGACAATCTGGTGGTGCGTGCAACAATGAAGTTCCCTGCCAACTGCCATAGGAGCGCTGATGTGGGGCACGTGCAAGGTGCGAGTTCACGCTCTTCACGAGTCCTGGTCCTGAATACTTTGGATTCCTGGGAGCTGCTAGTACTCTATCCTTGAGCAGCATCATTGTGTCTTCTATACGAATATTAATGTTTCTTTCCCGTCATGTAGGAGGACTTCTCAGGGTAGCCGCTTCCTTATAAGGTAACCTGCCTTCCGGATTAGGGGCACAGATCCAGTCGAAGGCCCCACTGCTGCTTGGCAATTCTCCAGCTCGCGAACGTGCTGTGGGGTAGCATCCAGGCGTCACAGGGATGGTGGTGACGACACCTATGACCTCAGAGATCCTCCTCGCGTGTATATAAACCACTCAGATGCATCTCGAGGACCCGCATCGTCTGCGCGTTCAAATCATACTCACATTTGCAAACTCTTTATCTCCGCGACAATCGAAATGCCGTCTTCTGCTTACCAGGTGAGTTTGACTTGCGCTGACTGAGGAAAATGTATACTAACGTTTCTCAGCAAGGTGACAAGGTTGAGTACCGCCCTGTCGGTGGTAAGTATATTTACGTGAAAGGCCAGCCAAGTATTCATACATGACTTGCGCGTGCAGGTGCCACCGAGAACGTCTCACACTCTACTGGTACTATTGCGTCGGTTTCGGAGGCTGAGGATGGAGTAAGTCTAGTCTTCCTAGTATGCAGCGATGATGAGGCTGATATTGATACGCTGTAGTCTGTCCGCTACGCCATCAAGAACGACAACACGGGAAAGACCACCAACTACCAGGTGCGCTTGACATTTATATCGTTGACGTTCCTCCACTTATTACATCTCGTTCAACCTTCAGGAGATGAACGTTGTTAAGAAATTGTGAACGTATTCGGTTTCATAATCTGTTGTATCAGTGGTACTAGTGTGTAATCTTACAAATGGTTGAAATAGCAACCTGCAGCAATTCTGAGAAATTAAGAAGCGTTCATGAGCGAAAAGCCACATTCACGGCCCATCCCTGCACTTTACTACTTTTCAAAGTCATTGCATCAGCCATGATGCGTTGACAAGCGCTCACCACACATCCTGCAAGCGCTTGTCATCTGCACTTGACACTCCAGCCTTTAGAGAGCCCATCCTCTGACCATCAAAAAGGGCGCTCTATTGTAGGCTGCCTAGGGGAGACAACACTCCAGCTGAATGTAGGCTAAGTACACCTCATCTTGACCTCATCGATCTCCTTGAGAGTGACACTGATGTCGAGTAGAGCTTGTGTCATGCTACTTATATCTGGGGTCCGAGAGCCTCAGAGACCACCAGCAGTGTCTTTGGAGGTGAATGGTCTACTTGGAGCACGCATCGTGTACGTATGAGCCCCCCAAGCTCTTGAAGGTGGTTGTTGAACTTCCGTACCGACGCCCCAAAAGATTTGAGGTGTCTCGATGCGGGTCCGCGAGTCTTAATTATGGTGTGACAGTGTCCTTAAGGCGAGTTAGACAGTTTACAGGGTTACGACACCAGAGAAGCGGGGTTTGATTGCATTTCGGTATGTGTTCGCCTTTGAATGGTGCATCGTCTTATCCGAAGTTCTGGACCGAAACATTTTTAGAACGACTCTATCATGAGGTATGGCACAAGTACATGCATCATCCTCAGAAGTCTCTGTGTCGAACCCCACAGTGCTTGTTCCTGACGCACGTTCGACCATGTACCTACAATGTACGGCATAAAATTCCAACAGAAATGCTGTCGTGTTCTGCATTTAACCTCGTCCTCTCGGTTGCGAATGCAGTGACCTCTGGAGAGCTCGCCCTCAAGCTCATTGCGACATTGTATTGCTGTGGATGCCAAAATGTCTCGCAGCTTGCTCACCACGGCCTGCATTGCGATGCTGGTGTGGGTCGCGGACGGCCAATCGGACCACATAAGTGGACTGGGGCCGAGCGCATATACCATCCCCGGGCTGTTTCCGACTTCTGTATACCAATCGTACTACAATGATCCTACCGCCACCTCTGTTGAGCCACAGCCTGTGATATCCGATCCTGTGACGGTGAGTGCCCGTGTAGCATGAGATTCTAAAGTGCTCAATCTACTGTTGTTGCTGTAGCACGAAACTTATCCATACTGGCTCTCGAACCCGGAAACCATCCCACAGGTATGTGAAATCTATGATCGACGACAATATAGATGCCTTGCTACTGCTTCTGTACTCTCCCAGTACGACACATATGAAACGCATCCGCTCCCGCCTGTCGCGTCTCCCGAACAGCTGCTCGACGCGGCCTTCACACAGGTCCTCTCGATCGCTGCGAATCCCGTGTTCGGCAATGATACCTGTGCTCGCTGCCAGGCGTCCCTCGAAGTAGCGAAGTTCCTCGCGCTCACAGTGCCCGAGCTCGTCCCGCAGCTCGCGGTGCGGCTGTGCGAGCAGTTCAACTTTACGACAGACTCGATGCCGACCTGCGCGCTCGCGTACGGGCGGGCCACGCTCGGCGCGTTCTACACGCAGGTGGCGGCATACGCGGATGTCGGCGGGTACGACGGGCAAGCGTTCTGCGCCACGTTCTTCAGCCTGTGCCCAATCCCGCCGACGAGCCCGCTGGACCTGACAAACTGGTTTGCGAAGCCGAAGCCCGACCCACTCCCACCGCCGAAGCAGCCGACGGGCGAACGGCTGAAGGTACTGCACGTGTCTGACCTGCACATCGACCCACGTGTGTGTTGTACACTGGTTGTGCGATGGTCGGTCGTTCACGTCGTCCATAGGATATACGATTGGAGCCGAAGCGAATTGCAGCCAATTCTTCTGCTGCCGTCCGCAAGGCTTCGATATCAGCCCTGATCAAGTCGTGTTCCCCGCGCCACGATATGGTTCTTATCTATGGTATGGTAGGACTCCGTTCCGTCGGGTGCCATTGCTTACGCGTGGATGCTGCAGTGATGTGCCGCTCCCAACAATGGTAGGAGTTATGAAGGCCATTCCCATCCTCACTGGCACGGAAGGTACAGGATTCGACTTCACCATCTTCACCGGTGACTTGGTCTCCCACGACCCTGAGAACGAGTTGTCGAAGTGAGTATCCTTCCCAGCGCAGTCTTCTCTGTCTCACGAGATATCATGTCCATCCAGGGTGTATACAGTCTACACGGAGGTGATTATTCTGTACGTTACTCGGCGATGTGCTGCTGATCGGCTCCCGTAGACAGTCTTGTTTGATCTCCTCAAGCGCCTGATCAAGACAGGTCCCGTATATGCCGTTCAGGGAAACCATGATACATTCAATCAGTTTGTGTTACTAGTGGCATTGAATGTAGACACGCTAACCCACTGTCTCCGAACAGAGCACAGAATTCTCCGTACGATATCCCGGGAAATCTATCAAGCCAGTTCAATTGGTACGATGGCTGGGCCCTGTTCTAGAGCCTCCTTGTTGACCGGACGGCTTAGGAACTATGATCACCTCGCTGCGCTGTGGGAGCTCGAGGAATGGATTTCACCAGAGACGGCGCAACAGGCGCGAACACATTATGCAGCGTATGCAGTACAACGTCAAGATGGGCTCAGGATTATCACGCTGAACACGGACATGTGTAAGTGATTATTACAATTAGCTGTCTGGATTTCATACATAATCGATAACTCTTGATCCCTTCTCGCAGGGTTCACGTATGTCTAAACACGGGAGGCGATGACGGATGACATCAATTGCCCATTTACAGACAGAACTTTTACAACTACATCAATCTTGCTTCGTCTGACAACTCGGGCATGTTGAGGTTCCTGACAGATGAACTCCAAGAAGCCGAGGACGCCGGTGATCGAGGTAGAAGCACTCGTCTACTCCTTGGTTGGCCTGTAACTGATGTCTACTAAAGTGTGGATTTTGGGACATGTACCGAGCGGGTGGGACTCCACGGATCCGTTGCCGAACCCGACGAACCTATGTACGTTTTCACTCAAGTGACATTATGCAGCGACCTTATGCGTGGCGTAGTCTATCAGATGTACGAGTATCACGACAGAGCTATCGACCGCAGACTTAATCTCGCACAGTGTCGACCGGTTTTCTCCCCACGTTATTGCCGGCATATTTTTCGGGCACACGCATGAGGACCAGATGACAGTGCGTGTTTTCTTTGTATCAGCTATGTTCATAGCTTGACGACATGCAACCCGGCGCGACATGCGTTCATCAGATCTTCTACGCAAACAATGGGACAGTCATGACTAAAGAGACAGCTCAGATGGTTTCATGGGTAAGCCGTCGTGTCCAACGTGTCGAGATGTTGTCAAACGGCCAAACAACGCAGATCGGGCCGTCTGTAACACCACTAACAAATTACAACTCTGGGTTCCGGATGTATGAAGTCGATTCAGGAGTAAGTTGCCCTACTTACTACTTGTTGGAAACTGCCTCATTGCGTATGCACGCATTAGACATTCGAGATCCTAGACTCGTACACGTGAGTGTTCTGTGCGACCTGTTGTCTAGCTCGATTGGACAACTTGCCCACATAGATGGTTTGCCGATGTCAACTCCTTTCCGGAACTGGACGGGCAAACCGAATTTGGGCCGACGTACAAGTTTGAGTACAGCGCACGCGAGACTTATGGCTCCAGCATCTCGGGCTGGGGCCCCAATGACCCCTTGAACGCGACGTGGTGGCATCTTGTTACTGAAGGTTCGTGTCCTCCCTCGGGTATGAGACCTTACCTGCTGACGGTTGCATGTAGCCATGGAAAACGATACCTCATTGGTTACGGTAAGTTACTCCACCGATATCGTTCCATGGACAAGACCGACGAAGACTCCTTGATTTAGACATTTAACACCTATCAAGGCAAAAGCTCTATCAGGTCGCCCGCCTGCACAGGGGAATGCGTTACCGCCAAGATATGCTACATACGCAGTGCCAGTGCGAGCCTGGTTCTGCAAAACTGCAATCTAAATTATGAGACTGTCGGAGTCAGGTGAAGCGGTATGGATTCATAGTTACACGAAGCAGACGTCTCCGCACCTTCCAGTCCCTTCACAATCTTGATACTCAAATGTCACTCGATCCAGATATCCATTCATCATTGCTGTAAGCGGCCCGAGTATGCCACGGTGTTGCTGCTCCTACAGGTCGGAAAATTAGAACAGGCATGGGAAAGCCAAGCCATGGATCCGAATTGGGTTTTATTCAGGACCAAGTTTGGATCAAACTAAACGTATACTACAGTTCCCCTGTTGAAAACCGACCACAGAAGGTCCGCGTCGTCATTTCGATCACGTTGATTACAGGAGCAAAGTCGAGGAGCCCAGTGTGAGTGGCGGCCGGCGAAAGTGCCTCGGGACTGCGATCTCTATTCAGTACGCTGGCAGATATTACGAAAGCTCGTGGTAAGCTCCATGAGTTCTTCACAACACGAACCCAATGATTATTTCTGGCTACTGCGTGCGAGTTGTGGTCGCTCCACACGACCTGTCGCATTCTGGTAAACAGAGTATTTGTTATTAGCGAAGCGTTGTAGTGGGTTTGAGCAGTGTCGACGAGAAGAATGATTTGATCCCATTCTGGGATCATAAGAGCGATAGACACCGGACGTTCCCATTCTCGAAACCAATTGGCATCAAGTTTCGAACAGGACCAAGTGATGCTATGACCTTTGTGCGATTCATGGACGTCAGGTATCCGGTACGCACGTTGCTTCCTGATGCTGTGATGTGTCCAGGGGGCTATATCCGGTCCAGTCTTTTCTCATGACTATATCAAGATGTATCGCTGAACTCCGCAGGTTCGTGGGACTGCACGAACGCCCTATATAAGGCGCTCACCGACAACTCTACTTTCTTGGTGTGCTGAAGGCGTTCACTGCGTTGCAGTAGCAGTCTCGTGACGCTCAAACTGCATTCCGACATGTGGAGCCTAACCACAACCGCTGGATTGCTGGCCATCGAATGTGCGATGGCTGGTGCGACTTCGCAACCAACTTCGGGTGCTGTTTTGGGTCCTTCGACATACGCCGCGCCCGGATCATTCCCCATTTCGTTATATCAGTCCTACTACAATGTCCCAACCGCGAGCTCTGCTGAGCCACAGCCGGTGATTTCGGATCCAGTCACTGTCAGTGTATGACCTCTAGTGCTTCACGCTCAATTCTCACATGCATCCATCAGCATGAGACTTATCCATTCTGGCTAACAAACCCGGACACGATTCCACAAGTATGGACATTCCCCTTGGCGACTTGTTGACATGAACTCACATTGCGCAGAGTGATACTTGGGAGTTTCACCCGTTGCCACCTATAGCATCGCCATTGCAGATACTTGATCAAGCATTCACCCAGATTCTGTCGATCGCCACTAATCCGGTATTTGGCAATGATACATGCACCCGATGCCTAGCTGCACTGGAGATTGGTAAATTCGTCGCACTTTCCGCCCCAGAGGTAGGGCCGAATCTCACGGTACAGCTCTGCGAATACTTCGAACATTCGACTAGCAGCTGTGAGGCCGAGTACGGTATGTACTCGCTGGGCAACGTCGTTACCCAGGTCGCGGCCTATGCCGATCTTGGGGGCTATGATGGACAGGTAGGACACCGTGCGAGCGGAGTGCTGTGCGAATCTCAAGAACCAATTGCAGATGTTATGCGCCGTGTATGCTGGCCTCTGTCCGCTTGCACCAACCAGCAGCTTGAACCTGACAGGCTGGTTCGCTAAGCCGAAACCGGATCCTCTTCCCCCTGCGAGGAAAGCTACCGGACAGCGACTGAAGATATTGCATCTTTCTGATCTCCATATAGATCCTCGTATGTGCCTTATGTTACCAATACCCGAGCTGAAGATGTTGATCACGCAGGGTCGGTTATGCAGGGTATGCAGTGGGTGCCGAGGCGAATTGTACATCCAACGTGTGCTGTCGTGCGAATAACCCCAACACATACAGTCCGGATGAGGTGACGTTACCTGCCCCGTACTATGGATCATTTCTCTGGTATGTTTCTCTCGGGTTTGTGTATATGTGTCTTATTTCGCTACTAGCGATGCTCCATTACCACTGGTTGTGAGCACACTGCAAGCCATTCCAACCCTTACCGGCACGGAAGAGGACGGTTTTGCATTCACTATCTACACCGGTGACCTAGTATCTCATGACCCCTTCAATGAACTTTCGGGGTGCATTCTTTATTTTGACACGGCGAATGGGCGATTCACTAATATTTTGTACTCTCAGATTGTATACCGTATACACAGAGGTCCGACGGTTATGTGCTATGTGCTTTGTGGAAATTGGGTTTGATATATACTCTGTCAGACCCTTCTCTATGATCTCATGAAGCGTCTGGTCAATTCCGGCCCAGTCTATGCAGCACTTGGCAACCACGACACATATAACACGTAGGTATAATGATACTTCCTCTGCTCGTCTAGCCTCTGGAGCACACTCTACAGCGCTCAAAATGCACCTCATGACTTGCCTGGTGATCTCGCCGATCAATACAACTGGTACGGCCGAATCCCCTCGACACCGTCGATTTACTCACAATGAAATATCATCATAGGAATTACGACCATGTCGCTGCGCTATGGCAATTAGATGACTGGATCTCCCCGGATGTTGCACAACAGGCTCGTACCACTTATGGTGCATATGCTGTTCAACGACAGGATGGCCTTAAAATCATTACTCTGAATACCGATTTCTGTGAGTACAGACAACCTGTTTTCATGGGATCTCTGCTGATACATGCTATGCAGGGTATACGTGCGTCTGCCTGCCTCATTTCTGCGCAATAGCAAAAATCGACGCGACCGATTCTTTCCTAGACAAAATGCGTACAACTACATTAATCTGTCATCGTCAGATAACTCCGGCATGTTGAGGTTCTTGACCGACGAATTGCAGGACGCAGAGGACGCAGGAGAACGAGGTATGTGCAGCCGTGACATGTTAAGATGTAAACTTACAGTACCGTATAATTTTTGATTAGCGTGGATTATGGGACATGTTCCCAGTGGATGGGACGCTAGCGATCCCTTACAGAATCCTACCAACCTTTGTGAGTCTTAATGGCTACAGTCACCTCGTGTAGCTCATCTGTTTGCAGTCTACCAGATGTGTGTGAGATCTCATCTCTTGTCGGTGTACTGTCGCTTCATCTACGGAATCACACAGCGTTGACCGGTACTCACCCCATGTGATTGCTGGTATGTCTAACAAGACCGGCCACTGACCTGCTGTCCTTTGCTCATGTATGGCTAGCAATATTTTTTGGACACACACATCAAGACATGTTGAACGTACGTAGGTTTTGGTCAATATCGCATCTCGCGTGTCTTAGAGAACATCCTCAGATCTTCTATGCGAACAACGCTACCAACATTAGTGCAGCGAACGCACAGACAGTTGCATGGGTGAGCTGTCAGCGCTGGTCGGCGAGATTGCGTTGAGATTTATGTTTACAGATTGGTCCCTCAGTAACTCCATACACGAATTACAACGCCGGCTTCCGGGTATATGAAGTGGACTCGGGAGTAAGACATTTCCTACAGGCCACAGTGTTGGCTACTAGCTACTAACCGTCCGGCCCGCAGACGTTCGAGGTTCTCGACTCATATACGTAAGATTTCATGGCTCCATATATGTTTCGATTAACGTCTTAGCACATGTCATCTAGCTGGTTCTCGAATGTCAGCTCCTTCCCTGACCTGGATGGGCAGACCGACTTCGGACCCACGTTCCAATTTGAATACAGCGCACGAGAGACCTACGGTGCGAGCGTCCCCGGTTGGGGGCCGGATGATCCTCTCAATGCAACATGGTGGCATTTAGTTACAGAAGGTTAGTGCGTTTGAGCCCTCGGACCGGCAGGCCCGCTGAACTAAACGTTTCACACAGCTATGGAACTCGACCCTTCTCTCGTCTCGGTGAGTCCTGGATAGTCCCTTCATGGTCTATAAGGTAGTTGATTGCCGTGCTGTTGCAGACATTCAACCTCTACCAGACGAAGAGTTATGTGGATACTGCAGCTTGTACTGGGGATTGTGTTACAGAGAAGATCTGTTCCATACGCAGCGCAAGTGCAAGTCTATACTTACAGAATTGCACTTAGTATCTATCAGGCTTGATGTCCCGAGGGTGGGTATACGCGATGAGATTAGGGACACAGTTCAGATCTTCGTATTTTAATTAGGAATCAGCTCGTTGTTCATAAAGGGCAACTTATGCATGGAGGCAAAAATGAGTCGGCCCAGGTTCGAACTGAGGACCTTCTGTGTGTTAGACAGATGCGATAACCAACTACGCCACCGACCCTGTAGCAACAACTTAGCATAATTATTATATAATATTCCCTACCAAAAGAGTCCTCCGTGATAATCGCTTTGATTCTACCAAGCTTTTGCTTTGACTAATGCTACTCAGTATACCTTGTTGAATTACTGTCATGAACTGTTGTCACCTACACAACTATTTCTGCGCTCACGTAACAGAGAGTAAAACGTCAACAAGGAATAGTACTTCCAGTATCCTCCAGGTTGCTTCTTGAGAATGAATCTACCGGCAAGTGTATAACTCAACTGAGTGAGCTTACACTGGCAGGTAGGTCACATCACCTTCAATGTTCCCAGTCTCTGTACTAATATTTCTTCTGATAGAACTGTGTCTCTGCATGAGGTCTTTAGGTACCCTTAAATATTACGGTGCTGTACCGCGATCGAGGCTTCCACAGGTATCGGCTTCCATTTTTACGGCCCGAGGACCACTGGCCTAGGAGCTTTATTCACGCTGTACATGTGGGAACATCGGTCGCACCACCATCGCATTCTCGATGGAGGTTTGAGCTGGTAATTCGCGACTTTCGCGTTTGAACCTACAGCACTTTTCGGCAGCCAACATGATTCGCTGTCAATTATCCGCACATTCTTCGCGAGTGCCTCGACCATTTAGTCCCAGCTATTTAGTTGCTCAACCAAGCCAGTGTCCAGTCTCGTGGTTATTAGCCGCTTCTCAGAAAGAATACTCGGCTCGTTTTGGAAGTTCTACACCCAGTCGTATTTCACGCACGTTCGAAGAGTGTTCAGAGTCAGACTTATGTCCCTAGAGGCCTGATGCTGATAAAGGGGTCGACGCGATTGAGCCGAGCCTCAGCTCGCTGCTGTAGCTCAGTACATTGTAAAGCTTCCGCTTCGCACCAGCCATGCTGTCTGCCACATTTTTGGCGCTCTGCTTGACGTTTGCCGAACAAACTATCTCGTTGCCCAACCATGGTCTCGGTCCTTCCGCGTATACCGTGCCAGGAGCATTCCCAACATCTCTGTATCAATCGTATTATAATGATCCAACTGCAACGTCGGCGGAACCACAACCGGTCATCTCTGATCCTGTCACTGTGAGTATACAGAGCATTTTATATAGCGTATATATTGATTTTCTGCAGGATGAGACGTACCCTTATTGGTTAACAGACCCAGAGACCATTCCTCAAGTACGTTGCCCTACATATTTGTTCATACTATGCATCAACCTGTCAACAGAATGATACGTTCGAAGCGCACCCTTTGCCTCCGCCGGCGACATCCGATGTATTCCTAGAGACCGCTATTTCTCAGATTATCTCGATCGCTGAAAATCCGGTTTTTGGTAACGATACGTGCACACGATGCCAGGCGTCTCTGGAGGTAGCCAAATTCCTGGTCATGGCCACTCCCGCGCAAGGTCCGCTTTTGGCTACGCGCCTGTGTGAACATTTCAACTATACCAACGACTGTGGGACCATGTACGGGATATACACCCTCGGTTCGTTCATTACACAGACGCTGGCATACGCGGACGTTGGTGGCTATGACGGCCAAGTACGTCATCTGATAAAGATTATTGGCGGAACAATGAGCTTCGTGCAATAGATGATTTGTAGCAACTTCCTCAGCTTGTGTCCAGTAGCCCCCACGAGCCCTCTTAACCTGACCTCTTGGTTTGCGAAACCGAAGCCCGATCCTCTCCCGCCACGAAAGCAGCCAACAGGTCAACGTCTGAAGGTGTTGCATCTATCAGATCTGCATATTGATCCTCGTCAGTCTCTTCCTTGTTGCGTGGTCGCTACATTCTCACGTTTACAATGCCCATCTACAGGCTACTCCATCGGTTCTGAGTCAAATTGCAGTGCTTACCTATGCTGTCGTGTTCAAAGCTACAATCCCGCCAGTATGGACAAGATCACGGCGCCCGCTGCACGGTATGGTTCCTATTACTGGTAGGTCTACTTACTTGGACTACCTCAGATAAGTTGACAAATTGGACTAGCGACGCACCCTATCCTCTCATTTTAGCCGCACTACAGGCCGTTCCTGTGGTAACGGGAACGGAGGAAGACGGTTTTAACTTCACAATCTATACAGGAGACTTGGTGTCGCACGACCCTGACAATGAGCTATCTAGGTATGCCGTCACATTTCATTCTCAGGCGTCAACCTGAGATATCATCTTTAGGGCGTATACGCTGTACTCAGAGGTCTGTCATATTCATTTTATGACGACTCAATTGCTGACCATGAAGCAAGACTGTCCTCTATGACTTGATCGGCCGAATGATCAAAACAGGGCCTGTCTATGCGGTCCAAGGGAATCATGATACATACAGCCAGTATGTGCAGAGTTTCATATCTGAAGGTATTCATTGGTGAATGGCGATACCTCTAGAGCAATGTCATCACCCTACAACATCGGGCATGGCCTTACGAATCAGTACAAGTGGTACGTGTGATTTGTGACTCGGGCTATACACCTAAATCATGGGAATGGTTCTCGTCAGGGATTATGACCATCTTGCTGCGCTTTGGCAGCTGGAGAAGTGGATCTCGCTTGAGACTGCTCAGCAAGCTCGTACTCATTATGCTGCGTATTCTGTGCAACGGCAAGACGGACTAAGGATCATTACCATCAATACAGACTTCTGTGCGTCGTCGTACTCATTTCCCTGCGCTTTGAGTATTAATACCTACTTTGACAGGGTATACGTGGGTTACCGCGTCGTGTTCACCGTATCGCAATCTGACTTTACGATGCAGAGCCAATTACTTTAACTACATCAACCTCGCGTCCTCTGACAACTCGGGAATGCTGCGATTCTTGACTGACGAGCTCCAAGATGCTGAGGATGCAGGTGATAGGGGTGGGTAACATTTCTGTCTAGTGGAGATATCATCTTGATGCCTCCACGAAGTTTGGATTTTGGGACATGTCCTCAGTGGATGGGACGGGACAGAGCCCTTGGAGAACCCGTCTAACCTCTGTGAGTTCTGATCTTGCGAACGTAACAAACTGAAAGCCCACATACGCGGATTAGTCTATCAAATGTATGTTCGGACATTGTTCGACCAAGGCGTTAACTCCGTGCTGACACTGTGATGTTCCCAGCGTCGATCGCTTCTCTCCTCATGTTATCGCAGGTACGTCTCGGTATGTTGTTCCGCATGTCACAGGCTACAATTCAGCAGCTATATTCTTTGGGCACACCCACGAGGACCAGCTGACCGTACGTACTCACCATATCTAACCCCCACACCTCAATCTCAATATCATCCCATAGATATTCTATACGAACAATGCCACAACGATGAGTGCCGAAACAGCACAGACAGCAGCATGGGTAAGCGCGTTTATGCAGATATGTACTTCAGTGTGCCGCTTGATCTCCTCCCTTCTCTGCAGATTGTTCCTTCCGTAACACCTATCAGTAACTTGAACTCCGGCTTCCGGATGTACGAAGTGGATTCAGGTGTATGTTTAGGATATTTACATATTAATCAGTGCTGATACGCGTGGTCCTTCAGACATTCGATATCTTGGACGCTTACACGTTAGTGTTCTTCTGATGCTACTTTCAGGGAATGCTGACTGTAGTTTAGTTGGGCGGCAGATGTCAATACCTTCCCCGAGCTTGATGGCCAGACCGAGTTCGGGCCTACTTACGCGTTGGAATACAGCACGCGTTCGGCATATGGCGATAGCATCACCGGCTGGGGACCAAATGACCCCTTGAACGCTACGTGGTGGCATCTAGTCACCGAAGGTCGGTACAACAAGCGAAGATAAAGAGTAGACTTACCAAGTGCACGATATGTTTTAGCGATGGAGACAAATTCGTCGCTGGTACAAGTACGCACCTCCACACATGACCTGAATAGATACAGCGCTCTTAACAGTGATGCTGTTCAGCTGTTCAACACTTACCAAGGGAAGAGCTCTGTGCGTACACCGGAATGTACCGGAGATTGTATCACCGCCAAGATCTGCTACATGCGAAGTGGTAGCTCGAGTCTGTCCTTCGCAAATTGCCCGGCTGGCTACGGTACAGTATCCAACGGATACTACCCATGATCCTTCCAATGGCTAGACACAGATTGGGAGCGATGCCGGGGGGTTGTAGAGCTTGTACCAGGTCACGTTCGCTTGTGAACGAAATCAGAGAAGAGTAGCGGGAAATGAAATGAACGCATTGGGACACTGCCCGAGATCGGGGGCCGGAACTAGGGGCCGCGTCAAGAGCGGAAGCATCGACGTGTGTCCCCGCGTCGATGCGCACCTCGTGACCGCGAATATCACGGACTGAGCACTCGCATGTGATAGTCGCTTCTCCGCATTATAAGATGTGTCAGAGCGCATACGATCGCCATCCCAATCATTCCAGCGTCCGGGCTATTCCCTTGTGAGGAAACTATATACGGCAAGGAAGATGTCTACGAAGGAGGCGAAGGAATTCACCCGTGAGGATGTGGCAAAGGCAAGCGAACAAGCCTCGGTGACATAACCGTGTTCTAACAAGGCGTCTCCGAACTGTGTAGCACAACACACCCGACGATCTGGTGAGGCGGTTCCCGCATCTGCTGTGCTACGTGCATGATGGGCTGACGCCGGCGCTGCAACGCAGTGGATTATCATCGACTCCAAGGTGTACGATGTGACAAAGTTCAAGAACTTACATCCTGGAGGAATAAATGTGTTTCTTACTGAGGACATCCGTGCGTTTTGCTTCCATATAAATGTTCTGCCCCCCTGTCTTACTACAGCTGCAGCTGGCGAGGATGCGACCGAAGCGTTCTATGGGCTCCATCGACACGAGGTCCTTGAGAGACCTCAATATGCGCGTCTTCAGATCGGAACGATTGCTGGGGAGAAGAGCCAATTGCACGGGCGCATTCGTGGCGAGCTGAGTGAGGTGCCGTATGCGGAGCCCACATGGCTCGCGAAGGGTTACCACAGCCTATACTTCAACGAGGTGGGCTCTAGGCCTTTTGATCTTGCGCACTGCAGCTCATACAGACCCACAGAGTCATAAGCGGCTTCAGCAGGCGATGCGCGAATTCGTCGATGAGTTTATTGTACCGGACGCATGGGTACGCGTTGAGCCAACCTCTATTTCACCCCAAGACTCACTCCAGGTGTGATTAGGCTAGAGAAGATGACGGCAAACGACCAACTCTGAGCGTTCTTCAAAAGATGGGGTGTGTTCTCTTGACGATCTGTGACTGACTGTGCTGCCCCGCTCACTGTCCTCACAGAGAATTGAATATGAATGCCATGCGCATGGGTCCGGGCAAACATCTTCAGGGCCTGACATTAATGAATGGTGCTGTTAAACCAGAAGAGGTATGCCAACGCTTGCCCGTATTTGTGTGCCTGCTCACCCCAACTCTGCCTCAAGTATGATTACTTCCATGAAGTTGGTTTTCCTCATCTCATTCATCAAGACCTGTCGCTCATGACGTTCTAGCTCATCCTCAACCAGGAATTCTCCCGCATCTCGCCGCGCGGTTACCAGGACGGCTTCAACGGCGGCATGGTCATCGGCCTCCCACCCGTCATGCATTTTGCGCGTCCGGAGCTGCGTGACCGCGTGATGAAGGAGGTGCTATCTGGCAGCAAGTTCATCAGCCTTGCCATCTCAGAGGCCTTCGCAGGCTCAGACGTGTCGGGTCTTAAGACTACAGCGAAGAAGTCGGAGGATGGCAAGTTCTGGATTATCAATGGCACAAAGAAGTGGATCACCAACGGAACGTATGTACTACTTGTTTATCCGTGAATGTCTGTACTGACCGCAGAGTGCAGTTTCTCTGATTAGTGAGCATAACGCGCATCGTATCACAAACAAATATGGCGTCCTGACCACATCATAGCTTTACCGTTGGCTGTAAGACAGAGGTCAGTTTCACCGGATTCTACTCTTAGCAGCAGAACCTAACATGACCCTTCGACACCTCAGAAAGGCCTGACCGCCATCCTTGTGGAGCGGTCAGACGGTGTGGAGACGAAGGCCATTAAGACGTCGTATTCATCGACAGCTGGCACAGCATATATCACCTTCGACAACGTCAAGGTTCCTATCGAGAACACGTTAGGTCCTGTTGATGGCGGTGTCTTCGTCATTCTTAGGTCGGCTATTCACTGCGCAACCTCGTTTGGACTCGACTAACGAGCGTTCCAATAGTAACTTCAACCATGAGCGATGGGTTATGGTTTGCGCGTCAGTACAGAATCAGCGGAAGATAGTCGAGGAGTGCTTGAAGTCGGTCTACTTAGTTCTTTTAGTGGGATGCCTCGTGCGTGCTAACGCCTGTGCTCGTTGCATAGGTGGATCAACCAGCGGAAAGCGTTCGGCAAGCCTCTCAGCTCACAAGCGGTCATCCGCGCGAAGCTTGCCGAGATGATTGCGCGCACCGAGAGCGCCCAGGCCTGGTTGGAGAACATCACGCACCAGATGAACAACATGGTAAGCCGTGCGTCTTTGCGTCGGATCATCACAAGCTAACGGAATGGATGGATTGATAGTCGTATAAGCAACAAGCCGAGTTGCTTGCCGGGTGAGTAGGATTTGATGAACTGATAGGCGTGAACTTCCCGCTCACAATATGACAGTCCAATTGCCCTCCTTAAGATGTACTCTACGAGGAGTGCGCAGGAGACGGCCAGAGATGCTGTGCAGATATTCGGTGGTCGTGGTATCACCCAGACGGGCATGGGCAAGATTGTTGAGCACGTATGTGGTCTCTCGCTGCTGTAGATGATGCTCAGCGCACTAATGCCATCTCCATGCCTTGTGCAGTATCACAGAACTGTTCCCTTCGATGCCCTACTTGGTGGAGGTGAGTGCTGCATTCACTCAGTTCTTCCCCCATCTGATTCGTCTTCCGTCTCGTAGCTGAGGACGTCCTTGGGGACCTGGGTGTGCGTCAGGCGATCAAGCACTTGCCCAAGAACGCGCGACTGTGAGCTTGTCATGGATGGTCTTACAGGCACGGTGGAACCTAAGCATATATCCTTATTGTGTTCCTACCCCATTACTATTGAGGTGTACAGTATTACAGAGTCCGGATGTATCATTTTAACATTCGAGTATTCATCTGGATCATTACGGACACGTCTCAACAATTCGCGGTGTACAGAACCGCAAAAAGCGATAGAACTTCCAAAGGAAGCATTGTTCTGAAAAATACGGAGTATGGCTACAAGATGGGGCCAACACACGGAATCCCCTAGTAAAAGGCGAGGGAATTAGACGTTACATTGACCCCAGCCACTGTAACAAAGTGGCATGGACGACGAGTAGTTGAGCAAAGAGATGAATTTAGTGCAGGCAGCGGGTTGCATGGCAGGCGTCTATTGGGGAAACAAACAGAAGCAAACAGAATAGCCACATGACGAGATGGGCCGCGAACCAACCAGTCTGTTCTGTCTTGTTTCCAACTTCCACTCTCTCCACTCCGCCCGTCCTCTCCGCAGCTCAGCTCTCTCGCAAGCCTGCTACGTTTCCGGCCTGCGCGCTGTAATTTGTCTGTATTCCGGGCGAAGAAGGACTCTGTAGAGCACCAGGACTCTGTCACCTGTATTCAAATCCTTGTAAGAGTTGCTTCACTCGTCGTACTGACGTGGTCGTCGGCAATCCTCCAAAGTCGTTGTCTCTGACTCACCACATCCTGTCGCATCGCTGTCTTCCTGTCTGTCGGTACTCGAAACCCCCTGTCGTACTTCCAGAAAAAGTGCAACAGAGTTTTTATCCCCCATCTTCACATACTTGAGCCACGCGAGAAATGCCTGAAGACGACTTCGATATCTATGGCGAAGATGATGGTTTCAACCCATCGAAGCCTATTGAGGTGAGTGCAGGAAGGGTCGTCTATTTATGCTTGCATTGACCATCTGAGTCTCCTAAGTCCTTCGACGACTCGCAAGAGACCGCCGATCCCCGTGAGAATAATTCGGAACAGCGTTCAAGTTCCCCCGTGACTGGCGAAAAACGGCGACGAGAAGAGGATGATTCTGAGCAGCCACACCAGTCGAATGGCCATCCACCGCAAGACAATTCCGCTTCTGACGCGAAATCGAATACCTCTGTGGCGCCCAATAGCCCCCACGGTAGCGCTAATGGCAGCATCACAAACAACACGTCTGCAGGAAATCAGGCTGTAAATGGAGGAGGGCCTGGGCAAGGCGCTTCTGACTCCCTGTACATCGGAGATCTACAATGGGTCTGTTTGTCTCGTCGTCTAGTATTCATTTTTTCGCATCGTTCTGAGACAAATTTGTGTACGTTTCCAATCCCTACAGTGGACGACCGATGAGGACGTACGGCAAGTCGCGCTCGGCGTCGGCATTTCACTCGACCATAAGGACATTACCTTCTCTGAACATAAGGTCAACGGCAAGAGTAAAGGGTAAGCGTGCATATATCCGGTAGAACACGTAAATTTGACCGGGTTTTCCAGTGTCGCGTACGTGGAATGCCACAGCGCCGAGAATGCCAATGCCATCAAGAACTGGTTCGATAACAAGTAAGCGCTAGCGCATACAGCCCATGCTCGAATATAACGTTGGTTCTCCTTCAGTGAATTCCAGAATCGCCGTGCGACTGCCACTCTCGCCAATTCGTCTCAAGGAAATCCGTTCAGGACACTTCCGAAAGGTGGGGAACGCCTATAATTACTATCAAGCTGTCTTCCAGACGCTCATGATTCGTTCTTAGAACCCCCTCCGCGTGAGATGCGGCATCAAGGCAACACACCAGTCGGAGGATCGAACGCCGGACGCGGCGGTGGGAACTTCCGCGGGGGCATGAACCACCAAATGCCTATGAACAATATGATGAATATGAACATGCGCGGCGGCATGATGAATGGTGGCATGATGAGGGGTGGGATGCCCGCCATGATGGGCATGGGTATGGGCGGTATGCCTGGTATGGGCACGATGAACCCTGCTTACGTCGGAAACGGGATGGGCGGGGGCTTCAGCGGACGTGGGGGCATGATCCCGCAGGGCCCACGTGGGGGCATGATGAACCAAAACGGCTTTGGCGGGCGCGGGGGCGGCATGATGGGCGGCATGGGTACGGCTTTCTAGGGCTCAATGTCCGTTGTACGCGTGTGTTCCGGGGACTGACTTTGTTGTACGTTATGTAGGTATGGGCATGATGGGCATGGGCCGAGGTGGCTTTGCGAATGTCCAGGGACACTTCAATCCCGCCTTCATGCAAGGCGGAGGGGGCGGCCAATTCGGACCTGACGGACCAAGAAAACGATTCAAGGCGGATGAAACCAGCAGCTGAACACTATCCGAGTCGTCGTCGTTGTTTTATATCGTATTAAGCCCCTTTACATGGAATGTCCATGCCATCCTTTGTTCACTTGCTCGCTACGCTTCGCTATCGTGATAATCGCTCGCTACTGTAGGCATTAATGTACATGGTCGTCCCTGGCTACAACATGTTTGAGACAAACGAATAAATGTCATTTAACCGCCGTAACTAATGTGCAAGCCTTCACGATGAGTCTAGAATATCGGATGCAAGGAACAGTTTCCTGAATGAGACGAGAGTATGATGGATGGTATTACAACAGTAGATGATGAGCATATAGGCACGGGCGTCGTGCTTAGTGGGGGGTGCTTGTGAGCCCAGGGCAAGTATGGCAAATAACGTCCGTATCCTGGATGAAAGGGAGCAACGACGATATACATACCAAGAACTACCAGGCTCTCTTCTCCCGAGTCTCTTTCTCCTTCCTCCTGCGCCGCTTCTCCTCTTCGTGACGTCGTTCCTCCTCCAGAGCAAGTTCGTCTTCGCGTTTAGCCATCCGCATACTGTGGCGCACATCAAGGGGTCAGCGCCCGCCTCGAACAATGATTTGGCCAACACAGGGAGTGAGCAAGAGTAAGGGGAACGAGATCCTGACCTTCGCTTTTCCTCCCGTTCGAGGGCTTGGGCATCTGCCTCCATGTCCTCGTCGTCGCTTACGATGTCTTGGCGGACATACTGCGAACGGTCCTTTCCGAACAGCTTCCAGATCTCCTGGCTTATGTCATTGGACCTCGGACCTGCAGACGTAGCACGTCTCTTGGCAGAGGGTTCGGGCAAGTCTATTTCAGATGAAGAAGAGCGCGTGTGCTTCTTCGGGTTTGGTTTGCTCGCGGATGTAGCAAGTTTAGATGAGGAGGGAGTGGCCTTGAAGAATGCCGGGGAGGACTTCTGGCCGAACGACGTACTCTTGCCAGGAGTCGCCTTAAGTGCGGTGGGACGCAGCGGCGGGGGTGGGGGCGGGGCGGATTTCGATGTGGCGGAAGGTGCTGAAGGTCGGGAATTGCTAGGCGTTTTGGCCGCAGGCGAAGCGGACCCACTGGCCAGTTTGGATGCTGCGATTTGGCTACCTGCGGGTGTGTTAGCCCGCGATGTAGATGTCGAGTCCGTTGGCGAGGCCGTCTTCTTCGCTGCGACCTTGCCTTTCCCGAACCAGTCGCTGAACTCCCGCGCGTCGTCGCCCTGCAGCACTTTCGCCGCCTTGGCCTTTTCCAGGTCCCTCTGGATTTCATCAATCGTACGGGTGTCCCGCTTGTTTACGTTGAGCTTGATGAGCATCGCAGGCGCCGCGGCGAGACGCTGGCGAACCGACAGCGAGCTGTTCGAGTCAGCCAGCGCCATGCTCGTTGTCATGATATCCACAGCGCCGCCCGGCAGCCGTCTTCCCGCCTTGGTATAGCCCGACGACTGCGTCGCGCGCCGCGGTGTACTCACTCTCTGGCGCATCTCGGCCTCCACACGGCGCTTGCGCTTCTCCTCGCGCGTCAAAGCCATGGCGCCCTCGTCGTCCGAGTCATCCGAGGCGCGAGTCCGCCGTACGCCCGCGCTCGAAAGCGGATAACCTTTGCTGTCCGTGCGCTGAACCTTCTTCGGGCCGTAGCGCAGCCTCTGGCGCTCCTCTTCCTCCCGCTTAGCGAGCTCGCGCTCGCGCGCGACCCGCTCCTGCTCAAGGCGCCCCCGCCGCGCCTCCTCCCGTTTCTCTTCCTCGAAGCGCTTCAGTCGCAGCTTGTGCTCCATCTCGCGCTCCTTGCGCTCACGCGCTTCCTGTTCCTTGCGTTTCTGCGCCTCTTTGCGCTGACGTTCGACCAGAGCTGATTGGACGGCCGCCTCGGATTGTCGGGTTTGTGTGGCGCTCAGCGCCATAAGCGCAGCGAAAGACGACATGGCGGATGGTCAGTGGGCGATGGCGACCAGGAAAGGGTGTAGAATGCGACTGAGGACCAGAAAGCAGGGTAGAGGGGACAAAGATGGTGGTGGTAGTGGTGGTAGTTGAGTTGGGTGCGGTGCCCGCGGTGCTAAATACGGCAACTTGGCCGTTGCGCGTGCGCGCGCGTCTCTGACCTTGAAGTTATTGTCCACTCCTCTCAGACCGTCCCCTGCCTCTTGTACTCGGAACTTGCAATGGTGCAATGATACAAGACTACATTCATTTATTCCTACGTGGTCACGTCTAGTTACTCGGAAGGTGTCGCACGATAACTGGCGGACAATGGATGGATGTATTATAAAGGTCATCGGATTGGTCATGACTCCTCAGGCTCGTTCTTCCACACCTGCGATGGCAGAAGCATCGCAAAGGTCAGCGCAACGCAGGCGAGGCACGTAAGGACGACGTAGACGAGCATCCCGCCTAGGTAGTGGTGTTCGGCGTCTATCGACAGCGAGAACAGCGAGTTCGCGACGGCCGGGCCAATGGCACGCATGATAGATACGCTCATCTGGGCAAGCCCGTTGACGGATCCCAGGGATGCGCGGTTCGGAGACGAGGCGGTGATGAAAATGAAGACGCTCCCTGTTCCGCAAGATCAGCACGCGCGACTCTGATTCCACGCCCAATTATGCCTCACCGTAGCAGAAATTGAGCGCAATCGACATGAACAGCTGTAATACAAGGAGAGCCCATACTCCCGAGCTGTATCCGTTCTCCCGCGCAAGAAGATTGATCACCGGGAAGGATGCGAAGATGGGTAGCGCTGACGACATCCCATAGACGTAGATTTTCTTCGCGCCGAAGTAGTTTATGGCCCGCGAAAAGGTCAGAATCTGCAACGTGCCGTTCGTGATGCCGTACACGGACAGCACAGCACCGATCATCGGCGCTGAGAGGCCCAAACCGCCATATGCGACAGGTGTGGACATCCACACGGGAAGCACTGTGCGGTAGCTGATATCCACAATCGCAAGTGCCGCGTAGTTTCCCGCGGAGACGAGCACGCGCCGAGTAAGAAGAGCGCGGAGAGGGAGAGGCTCCTTGCCACTTTTGGTTGGTGAGATAGGTGCGACAGGCTTGGGAGCGTCGGCGCCTGCGACATTTTGGAGGGTGAGATTCGCCTTGCTCTTACGAAGGCTGAGGATGCGGCGGATGGGGATTGGATGTGCTACAGTCTATTTGTTTGTCGGCTTGTGAGTAGCAATTCGAAGAAGTCTTTGCAGGAGGAGGAAGTACGAACGTCTTTCAGAAAGAACAGCGTCACCAGCCATGCGATAGCAGAGAATGTTGCAGGGACAGCACATGCGAGGAAATAAGGATATGTCTCAAAGAATTTGAAATGCCCGAATGTATTCGGGAAGCGTTCGTGTGGTCGCGATAATGATCCACCGATCATAGGCCTGTAGATATCCAAGCGACGTGATGGGTAATAGCGTGGTGGGCGCAACAACACGAATACTCACCCGAGAGCACCACCGGTCATCCACGCGAGCGGAAGATACGAGTATGCTTCGGCAATGTTGGTGGAATCGGTGATTTCAGCCATCATACTCTTCAGTACGCCAATGTTACCATTGAGCGCACCATTGAGGCTGCGGCTGCGAGAGTAAACGTTAGTATGAGAATAAGGAGTAGACGATTGATCCAGTGTTCGGCAGAAAATGTTCCACTATCTATGGATATCCACGTAGGCCCTTCCACATTCGATACTGCTTTGTCTCGCCGTGGAATCGATGCACCCCATGCAGGAATAGAAACAGCCGCGAGTACAAGGGGGATGCTCGTTCGTATAACGTCAGCTACTGACGTGAGCTGTCCTGGCGTCGCCGCAGACCATGTCAGGGTAGCAGGATGCACGTCCCAGCAGTTTAGTCCCTTTGGGAAAAAGGTACATCTGTACAGCTTAGATCCCTTCGCTGATCTTGCAGACCATAATTGGACAGAGCAGCAGATAGTGCTGTGCCAGCCGCGCGACGTGCAAGACCGTTGCGGAGATGTACGTGGATATCCATCCGGTATATCCCCTTACAGTGATATGGTGTTCCTCGGAGCACCAGAGAAGTTATAGTTACCTCATCACCAGACCCCAAAAGGTCCTGGATAAGCCGAAGCTGTACATGGAGAGAGAAAGGCCGAAAAGCCCCGTCATGATAACGGGCTTGCGACCGACGCGATCGGAGAGTCGACTCCAGTGAAGGACCGTCATTGCCTGCGTCGCAAAAAAGAGCGAATGCTACACGAGATATCAGTATGCGAGCGCAACTAAGCATTGCGTGGGGCAACGTACCAGGAGGCCAACATAATAGCCCACTTTTGCCTCATCCCCACCCGTGATCCCGATGCTGCGAATAAGCTAATGATCATGTCAGTAACAATGTTAATAAATTGAAAGCAGAGCGCGGCTCGTCTGCTGTCGCCCGACGCGATACGGCTCGCGCGGTCCTCAACAAGAGACTTTGCATGAGCAATACGCGTCATTGCGTGCATGACGCAAGGGTTAAATTGCAGACGCGACACAGGCGCAGGTGCCAAAGCATGGTTCGCATCTTCAACGCTCAACGACGTATCCAGACAACCATCAAGGCGCATTGTCGACGCGAAAGGATATTTCCCCTTGGATCATCCTTGCTCAAAGCATGCGTAGCTTACCTCGGGCGCGAAGGGAGAAATGACCTGGCTGGTCAGCGGCTCAGCCAGCTGGAGTACGAGGAGGATGGACAGCTGCCCCCATGGGATCGGGGTGCGTGCAGGCTTCGCCCGGGGCGACTCCTGAAGGAGGGGGGTCTCCTCGTCACTACGAGCGTGTACAGTCATGAGTGGAAGGTACAGACGCGAGATAGTGAGTCAGGGAGTCGCTCTTAAGTATCAGAACAGGCTTGACGGGCGAAGACGAACGACATGTGAGAGAACAAGTCACCGGCAGCAGGGTGCCGTCTTTTCGGTATAAGGAATAACATAGAAAGCCTGATGCCACTCTAGAATCTGGGTAATGACTCGCCAAATGCTTCCATTAGGTAAGCACGACATACTGTTGTGTCATTTGCCATCGATCCCCGGCTTGGTCTGCTTTTGCTCATGTTCGCAGCCAGGCCTCGTCATTGACCCCGTCCGTGGGTGGTAGACAGAAGATGATAACGAGGAGACGCGGTACGATGTCACCCACGCGACTTCGTTTCCTCTCTGGGCCTTCCTATGTCATGATCGCCCCTGCTCAATGAAAACTTTTGCTTGGGCCCGTTCTCAATCACGGAAGATTAACATACCTGCTGGAAGCCTCTCGACGAGAGCCCTCTGCTGCAGGGCATCGTGCATTGATGCAGTCATGAAGAAGTTCATATTTTACACTGAGCTTTCGTGCAACACATAATCATGGCTGATCCGATGAACAAACAAACGCAGGTACAAATCCCTTGAAATTTACGACCTACATGACTTCGAGAGCACACAATTCCTGTGCAACGTACGGAAACCATGAATATCGCTCAGTTCGCAGTCAGCCATTTACATTGTAGTTTGCAGAGCTGATCCATTCAGATTAGCATGCTCCAGCCTCCAGCGCCTCATCAATCGAGGAATTCCCTTTGGACCCCTTGTCTATTCAGCTGTCCCCATGATCGTTCTGCACGTTTATACTGCCTTGATCTTTGTCAGATACCGTCCTCTCGTTTGCACCTGACCACGTAAGTATTCTGCTCGGGGCGCCGAATTTATTGTCGTACTCTTTAGGCCATCGGATCTCGGTGCGGCCCTGTACGTGACTCTGGTGCAGCGTTCGCCTTCCCGCGTCATCTACTTCAGCATCTTACCCGGGTTGGTTGCGGCAATGTCAGCGAAGCACTATGACTCACCTATCCATTTATGGTGCGCGTTTTTATACATATTCATCGTTGCTCACGCTGATCGAACATCATTCCCGGCGTACCGTAATAGGTTTTCTATGCCCACTCCCTTGTCGGCCGTCATCCGAGTGGCCAAATACATTCTGAGCACCCATCACAACCGTCTCGTAAATTAGTCACTGTCGCGTCGAGAGCCTTGCTTCCCTGCCCCTCGCCGTGCGCTTCCGCCGGCAGAAAATTATTACCAGGGAATAGCATTCGACACCGTGTCCACGGGTCCATTGTACTACAAGAGGTATCCACGATCGTGAGGTCAGGACCGCGATCGGACGCGGTCTTAGATCGGTATCTCGCTTGGCATCTGAAAGCTAGTGGTGGCGTTGGGCCCCTATGGGCTGTATGAGGTCTGTTTTGTCAGCGTATGCATGGCATTGTCCAGCTGCAATGGGTGGCTGTGGGCGCGTACTCACGGTCGTTCTGGATGTATAAATAGTGCCTCGTGTTTCGTTCCCCCCGTCTTCCTGCCTACATTGTCCAAGCAACGCCACGGCAGACCCCAACCATGCAATGCCGCAAGCCTCCCGAGGACTCTCGACAGTTTCCAGTGGGCTCATTGCTGCCTTTCATGGGTACCCTTGGTCAAGAAACCCTTCGTGCTCCTGTCACTCCGGTTCAGTCTCCGAAGCGCCTGCTCTCGTCCCCGCCAGAAGCTGAGCGAGTCCAACGCCCGAGGTTGCGCTTCGAAGATGACAGCCCGCCGCATGAAGCTGTGGAGGATGACCGTCCTCCCCATTTGCGACTTCCACCCTTTTCAAGTCTTCTGAAGATAGCTGACGCGGGGGAGATGAAGGCCAAGAACAGCAGACGCGCGAAGACACAACCCTCCTCCCCGTCCGAAGACACTTGTTCGAACCCCTTCGATCCGCGTACCAACCCAGAGCACATGCAAGCCCTGTCAGCTTCTTCGAAGCCTGGTCTCGGCAGTGCTTTCCAATTTGAGCCTGCGGACAAATCTGCGCAGAATGCGTCAGATGACGGAGATACGCCCCCCAGACGCCACAATACTTCTCAAGACGACTCGCTGGTTGTCAAGTCTCCTCGAACAGGTCAATCAATTTGCGCTCCGCGTGCTGAAGAACTTCGCACTGTTTCTCGGCGACTCAGCTGTGAATACGATTCGGACGATAGCTTCCCCGCAGCGCCTCGGGGGGTCTACAATCATCAGCGAGGTTCGTCGTCAACGGATGATTTGCTAAGCAGGCCGTCGTCTCGCGGAAGCTGGTCGGCGAGTTCGTATCACGTTCGGAGGCCCCCGTCTAGTGAATTCTCCTTGCGTTCTTCTTCACGTTCTACGAGCCCCGGCTTCATCTCGGATGCGGAGATCTTGAATCTTGTCGAAGAATCACGGAGTGCACAGGCTCCCCGGGATCGTTGTCAGTCGCTAGGCTTTGCGCACTATCGCGCTCGTCCTCAGGTGGTCGCAAGTCAGCCAAATGTCCCGCTTGTGAGAAGGACGAACGATGCTCGGGTTCCTAGCACCCCCCTATCTAGCCTCCCGGGACGCAGCTCGTATCAGCAGCGCCCACTCTCGCGCGACCAGAGCGGATCTGTGAAACCACGTTTGCCATCTATTCAACAGCTCAAGGAGTCAAACGGTCTGCCTGATCCCCGGGAGCTCGGGCCTCCGCCTCAAGTCCCGCAAGTCCCGCCTTTGATTGTGCCGAAGCCCAGGAAACCTCAGCTGTGCGTGCCCAGTAATAAGCAGTCTGACACCAAGTTTCACTTGTACTCCCCCAAGGTCCCGTCCTACCTCAACCCCGAGCGTGCCGCGTCGTTCGAGCACCGCCCCGCTCTTGCGAGAGGAGCGTGGTCCTCGTACGACCGGCCGCCGGCCGTTCACGATATACGGTTTGTCTTACCTCGTACGGCCTCACACTGCCACATTTTGATAGTGATTGTTTCGATAGCAAATGTAACAGGGCCCGCTTGGTGAACGGTTTTCATATGCTATGCTGGGACTGCGTGCATGCGTCGGAGGCCATGATCGGGTTGCTGATGGCGCGTGCCGTGGTATATGGTTTCCGGAATCCTTCCCGAAAGTCCTCAGCAGGCGCATAAATTCTTCATTGGTCGAGGGCAGAAAGCTGGATATTGCCCAAATTGGAAGACGTCTGTTCTATGTAACTCTGTATATGTACATTATGTGCCATGCCACGGACTCTGTTCTGAGATGTAACATTATGCTTATCAATGGTCGTGCCAGCTGGACACAAACCGGTACTTGGACGCATTTCATTTGTGCGATGTTGATGACGCGTTGTCCAGTCTGATGTGTACATTGTTCGAAAGCTAGAACTTTGTAAGACGCACCTCTGCGTGCAACCGACGGCCATGTCTCTGCTTGTTTCCTACTGCATTGCAGAGGACCTAGATTGGGATATACGAGTAGTTCGAATAAGCGTCAAACGATCAGCGTGACTTTTTTCTCCTTGTCATGATGCTGGCCGCACTAGGCGGCATGGCATGATGATCATGATGGAGCCGAGTTATGCCCGAGTTACTGGAAGAGCTCGTGCAGCCCACCTGTAGATCAACATGATTGATGGACATTTACTTCAGCAGCATGAGGTTGAGTCCACCGTTGTAATTTTGCTACCTCAAAGCTTGCTCAAAGCAGCAAACTCTTTGGTCTCGTACCCATCATGATCTCAGTACCACGACGGAGACAGGCCGATAGGCGCCCTCACTTCGTCAAGCGCCACGATGTCAGCCTATGAGACGGGGGTTGTTGAATCACTGCCCCAGACGGCCTTTTCACGAAGAGCATTCTATTCACCGCCGCATATTGTGTTCAGGCAGATGATGGTAGGTTCTGAAGTACGTAGGTCGAGGTGGAACAGCACAGTGGTCAATTACCACTGATGATCTGAGACCGGTGGGTGTCTTCAACAATACAGGCTGCACACGATGTAGGGGCACAGGCACATCATTCCACCTTAAATGAGACACATGGTTCTTACTGTACATATATGTTGTCCGCAGGTCTGCAGAGATACACCAGTTCCTGGGAACTAAACTTCTGCACTTTGAGTGTTGACAACATGCTCCCGCCCGCAGTGACTGATTGATTCACCGCATGAATGAGAGCTACATCTTCTCGACTTGTTCTGCAAGTGGTGCAATCTTCCAGCGATATCCCCCATGAGTCAGAGCGTTCTAACTCTAGTTTCACAAGCTCAGAGCTAGTCAGTAGCCTTCAGTATAACTTCTTGCCTTGACTCACCAGTCTTGATCGGCAGCCAGGCCAGTATTTTTTGTCAGCTAGCGGCCAGCGGTAAGTTTTAAGATCAAATGCGCAGAAATCGACTCACTGTGTCATCCACAGCTCTAGTGCTGTACGAACACGTAGCGACGTTCTCTCAAGAAGTCCAGCTCATGTGGTTTGCTAAGACAAGTCTTGCGACCGTATTGTTTTTTATCAACAGATATGTGCTGCTATTATCCGCGACCCTCAGTATGCTCGAAGTATTCAATGTAAGCAGGAACGCGGTGAGTCACTTCCTTCTTGGCCTTGCTGGACCATAGTAACTGGTGCACTCTTTAATTACAATAGCGCAAGGTTCTTCTTGTGTCGCAAGGCATCTGTGTCATTGTATCCCTTGCCACATGGGCAGGTCAGGCTCAGACATGCAATATGATATCAATCTTTGTGCTAATTGATATTCTCAGCGTTCGTGATGCTCCGGGTCTATGTCATGACCGCCCGCAAATGGCTCCCAACCATACTCTCATTGTTGTTGGGACTGGTTCCTTTTGCTGTCAACCTCGTGAGTGTATCCTTCAAAATCAAGCGTATGATGACGACCCTGTATTACCTTCATCAGGCTGCGCTTGCCGAGTCGTGTTTTGTCCCAGGATTGGCACCAGACATTGGCCCCAACATCGGCTTCGTGTTGAAAGCACCTCTTGTAACCAGTCATATGTTTGTGCATAATTATATGGAGTGTATCCTGCGCAGGCTAATTGCGACCATCAGATGTGAGGAAACTTGAGTTTGATCACGAAAATTCGCTCCAATAACGTACTACTCAGTCGCCATTTTGGCTCGAGCTTCCAGCATTCGTTCAGACGCACTAGTATTGGTTATCACTTTCTTCGGTATACAAAATGTGTTCACCAGAGCTCATACCCGTATGTCCCGGCCCTTAACATCTTTGGTGAGAGACGGTATGTTCATGAATCGCTCCTTTTCCCAATTGGCGTTGATGACTTTAACTCTATAGGTATGCTCTACTTCATGTGTGTCGCGCCGCTAGTATACAAAGCAAGAACATTTCTAATGGCATATATTGGCAGCGCGCTACTTTTGCTAAATTGCCTCGACATGGCTCTATATTTCACTGGAGTAGGAATCCGACACATCCGTAATGCTGAACCGCTGATTAATTCAATGTTGTTCATGCACACAGAGATCATATTTTTCCACACTCTTCCTTTTGCCGTAAGTCAACTCCCTGCTCGTGTACAAGCTCCGCTCATTCTCTTAGGCTATCCTCGATCATCATGTCACGGTTCCTTTTGAACATTCGTCAAATACAAGGGTCTCTTGACCAGGCGTCCGATGAAGATTGCGATGACTACTCATGTCCATCAACTCCTTCGGCATGTCTCAACACGAGCATAGCTATGGATAGTGTAGTCGCATCGCCCAGTTTGGGGTCGTCGATAATTACGGTGTATGTGTGAACATGAGACGTGGGATATATCTTTGTAACATGGCGATTCAGACCGTACTCTGCATGCGTCCATTATGGAGGAATTATTTGGGGTAATCAAGTTCGCATGACTGTGCACCATTGACTATACTTCGTAGTAATATCATAGGAGGTGACGCAAAGAAAGAGGCGAAATACAAGAAATACCAAAGACGCAACCCAAGGATAGAAACACAGTAGTCTACATCGGACCCAGAAGGAAATACGATATACAAGTCAGAAGATATTGTACGCCCGCGCTAATGGAAGACGTTCCGCAGGTTCTATGTCCATAAGAACCCCGTCTGCTCTAACTTCGTAACTCTCCGGGTCGACAGTCATTTTCGGCGTGGCGAAATTCCACCTCATGTCTTTCTTGGTCACATTGCGGCAATTTTTGACCGCTTCGCAGCGCTTGTTCAGTCCATATTTCTGCACAGTCCCAGACTCAATCGAGATGCCCGAGACGAACGCTACCGAGTTGAGTGCCGCAGACATTGCATGGGATCCCCACATTGGCCTGCCGATGAACGGCTGTACAGTGGGAATGGAGGCGTTGGCATCACCCATCTATCTCGACCGTGAGTGCATGGGTCCTCCGAGAAAAGACGAATGCAAACCTGAGCCCATGCGATAACTCCCGACTTTAGTATCATTTCGGGTTTTGACCCGAAGTTCTCCGGCTTCCACAGGACAAGATCCGCGAGGCTATCTACCGCAATCTGTCCGATGAGATGGCTCATGCCGTGGGTAATTGCACTGAAGAGCCGCCGTTGTCATTATGGCGCAGAAAGTGGATGAAGGTGAACTTACGGATTGATGGTGTATTTAGAAATATACCGCTTAACGCGCGAGTTATCTCTTCCTGGCGCGTCGCCTAGCAATATCAGAGGACCACGGGACTCACGCATCTTGCTTGCTGTTCGCCATGTCCGGCTAATGACCTCGCCCACCCTGCCCATGGCTTGCGAGTCGGAACTGATCATGGAAATGGCCCCTATGTCGTGCAGAACATCTTCGGCTGCCACGGTCTCCGCACGGATACGGGATTCTGCAAAAGCGAGATCTTCGGGAATACATTTGTCCAAGTGATGGCAAACCATAAGCATCTGCAGGACCCGAAGAAGATAATCTCAGGCGAGGCGCTGGGTCCTGGATACTTCGTTGACTCACGTCGAGATGCTCTTCCAGTGTATTATTAGTGTATGGCCGTGTGGGATTTGTTGACGAGGGAAGCACTTTCTCAAGCCCACAGACGACGATGATATCAGGTGCGTGACCACCGCCTGTGAGGATCGAGGTCAGATTTCGTTTACACATTGCAAACGGATCACCGTCATACCAGCGCCTTCGGTATGATATGTGTGGATCGGGCGGTCCCCAAAGGCCTCAATGGTACCTGTGCAAGATGAGTTCCGGCTGTACCGCAGTGATCGCTGATAAGACTACTCACTTTCCACGAACCCACTCTCATTCAGTGTGTCTGTGTGAATATTGATCTGCACGTCCATCTGCATCAGCCAGTGAAACCACATCACAACAATCACTCCACCAACCTGCACATCATACTTGTCACCTACATCCAGACAGTTCGTGATCGCGGAAGGCGTCGAGCCCCAGTCTTCGTGCAGCTTCAGCCCGGCGGCGCCCGCGATGATGATCTCCTCGAGCGCACGCGTCCCCGAATCATTGCCCTTTCCTGTGAACGCGAAGTTCATTGGCAGTGTGTCGGTCGCGGCGAGCATGTGCCGCATGTAGAATGGGCTTGATGTGCACGTCGTCGCGTTTGTGCCCGCGCTCGGGCCCGTCCCGCCCCCGATCATCGTCGTGACGCCTGACGCGAGCGCCTCTGTTACTTGCTGCGGGCAGATGTAGTGGACGTGTGCGTCCACCGCCCCCGCGGTCACGATCAGCTTCTCGCCTGCGATGACCTCCGTCGCGGAACCGATGATGAGGTCAGGGTGCACATTCGCCATGACATCGGGGTTTCCGGCTTTGCCTATGCCCACGATCTTACCGTACTTAACGCCGATGTCCGCCTGCGCGACAGGTGAGTAGGTTTGTGCTCTCAATGATCCACAGAGTGTTGAGCACCTTGTAGATTCCGCTCCAATCCACAACCAATGCGTTGGTGATGACTAGATCCAACGTCTCCTTCTCGGATCGGTTGGTTGCCTGGCCCATCCCCTCTCTGATAGTTTTCCCTATGCGACCGTCAGTAGAGATAATCATGAGTGCACTCGGATCCTTACCTCCACCAAATTTAGCCTCATCTCCGTACACGGTCTGTATTTCGAGATCTCAGTAGCTTGGATACGATGAAATGAGATAGACCGCAGTACCTCGTCGCGCTCGACTTCGATCCAGAGAGCGGTGTCACCGAGCCTGACCCGATCTCCGACAGTGGGACCGAACATTGCTACATATGCCTGTCGGCTCATCTCCGTGTCCACCGTAACTTCTAATGCACCCGGTTGCGGTGTGTGCCCGAAGCCTCTGTCCACGAGGTTCCGCACGATCTCGTCGGTTCGTAAAAGACTGAAGACGCCTGAGGCGAGGCCGTTGCCGCCAGAAATGATTTGTGCACCTGCGATCGAACATAGCGTGACATGTTTGGTGTCGCCTGGCTCGAAGCGGACTGCCGTCCCTGCGGGGATATCGAGACGTTTCCCGTAAGCCTTGCCTCGATCGAAGGACAGCGCCTTGTTGGTCTCGATGAAATGATAATGTGAGCCTACCTAGAGCCACATATATCAAGATACATCCAATGGTCAGAGATATATTGCGCACGTACTTGTATTGGCCGGTCACCATTGTTCGTCACTTTGAGCTTAACTCGCTCACGCCCTCGGTTGAGAACGATGCGTTCCTTCCTGACAATGAGCGCACCAGGTGCCTTGTCGCGGGCGTACTCAGCATGGTCGATCTGCGGGAATGCATGGTCCGGAGGAGTGGGCAGGAAGGAACCGTATAGGGCGTTGCAAAGGTCAACAGAGTCATTGCAGATCGGGTCGTGCACCGTGACGAGGAACACGCTGCGCAGCAGTTTGAACGAGGATGCGGACAGACAGGCAGCGCGGCATACCCGTCGGGGAACGTGCCCTCCACCTGGATTTCGTGCAGCAGGCTGGATACACCGGGGAGTACGTGTCTTCTGCCGAGGAGTGTCTTCCCGTGCTGCATGAGCTCCGCGACAGAGTGCTTGCCGTCGCGGATGCGCTCCTGCAGCTGTGAGGCGATAAGCGCGATGGCTTCCGGTTGATTGAGTTGCAGGCCGCGTGCGAGCCGCTTCTGCGCGAGAAAGCCTGCCTTGTTGGCGGTATATTACGGTAAGGACGAAGTTGAAGGATCTGAAACTACCTGGTGCAACAGGAGCTTGGCTTCCTCCCTGGGAGTGATTCTCATGATCGTTGCTCAGCCGACGAGAGACTTCAGAATGGATTTCCTGCCGGTATGATTAGACTGTGGTATAAATCAGCTGTAAGAACAGCGAGTTTCTGCTAGGGAGCAAATCTGACTCTTATTGGTATGATCCAGAGGAATGTCGATAAACTCACAATGTTGGCCTCCTTCTTTCGTTCCACTCTCACACGTGAGGGCCTCTGCCGACGCGCTACTATATGCACAGACAGGTCTAGTATACTGTGCTTGGTGAACACAAGTAACAAGGTGTCGTACTCGTCCAGATAAGATGATCAGGGTCGGCAACTTGATCATGAGATGCAGATCTCGGATATTCGCCTCGTGTTGATTTGGGCGAAGACTTAGCAGGTTGTTTGAGGATGTGGCTTGTTTCTCTCCCTCATCTTCCCGCTGGCACTTGTTATCAAACGGAGTTTTTCACTATCCTGCTGGCATGTATGGTGTCTAAGCAAGAACTATATCTGAGTCGGATTCACAGCGTCTATTCTGCGCCCTGACGCCTGCTACCGATTCAGCAATCGCTTTCAATTTACTTAGCCTGGATTCTGTTCATTTCCGATGACCTGTTCATCCATCAAGACACAGTCAATCAACACTGCCCGGTCATTCCCATCCAAAGCCGTGTCAGACGGGAATTATTGTCATGGTGGTCGCGGCGACTGTGCCTAGGCGGCGTCATGCCGACTGTAAGGCCTCTTTTGTACCATTTGACTCGCCGATGAGAATTGGACGTCATAGTTATGCAGTTGGCGCGAGGCAGTGGCTCTGGGCCGACAGGATGAAGTCAGTCTGGCTATCAAATGATCGACCATCTCTATCACTTGATGTCTTGCCGCAATGCTCCTCCATACATGTTCCACCCGCACGGCATGGCAGAACTCATGGTACGTCTCATGGACCGAATGCGCAGTCTAAGTATGTAGAGTTTCATTGACCCTCGGCTCGGAGCCCAGCATCGTGCATTCAACGTGTCGGGCGATACGGCGGAGCGGCGCTGCAGGGCGCACCCAGGCCGAGTCACGGCACTGCCCGCGCTCACCAAATCAGGCAATTTCTCACGTGCCTGGCCATGCCTGTCCATCTCATATCCGCCTCCGAGGAGCAGTCTTTGTCTCCCGTCTCATCACTTCCCCTTGTGCCCCCATCATCGGCAGCGCATCACTTATACCCCTTCCCTCGATGCCCTGCTCTCTCACCCCCACCTCCACCGGCACCACGTCTTCCCCACCCTCAGACAATCGCAAGCGCACCATGTCCTTCTCCGCTCCGCAGCCCCGCAAGGCCGCGCGAAAATTGCAACGCACGGCCTCGTATATATCTTTGGAGGACATGAACTCAGCAGTGGAGACGACACTCTATGGGCGCGCCGGGGCACCCTCATCTCCTCATTCACGCTCGGATCGTTCGACGGGTCCACATACACGCAGCTTGCGGTATTACAAGGAGGAGCGCGAGCGGCGTAAAGCGTCGTTGCGCTCTTCCACCAGTCCTACGCCTGTCGCCCAGCCCGTAATTGTCATCCAGCCCTCGCTCCCCCCTTCTCACATTCCAATGCTAAGCTCACGCACATCGTCGCCGCTCGCGCCGAGACCATCCGTTCTACCCGCCCGTGCGGCGTTCCCACGCTCCAAACCCGAGCCCGACCTCTACCGTGTGGCCATCACTACTCGCATGCGCATGTCTCCGGAAGGACGGAAGATACTCTACATGGGCCCACGCCTCGCCTTATCGATGCACTCCGCAAACCGCGAGCTGGACCGATCGCTGTTTGCGGCGACGAATGACCTGGAGCAGCTGGTCGCGGCGCAGAGGGACAGCGACGTCTCAATGACGGATGGCGAGGGGACTACGAGCAAGTCGTGGGTGGTCGTCCCGTCGGAGGACTGGGAGATGATTGAGTGCAGTGCGTAGGGGAGCACAGGCCAGGCGCCTATGATGAGGGCCAAGGATCGATGACGACCAAGATGATCTCAACACCGACTTCTGAAACCGATGCCAGAAGGGCATCTACACCTGGGAACAACGCTATGTCACCTTTTTGATTTGGGCAGACGGACATTGCGCCTGTCCTATTACTTATTACATTCGGTTCCCATTTTCTTGCGCGCCGAGCGCATTCGCTTCCTGGGATTTCTATCGAAGGGCCCCATGTATTGCACTTGGGAGGAATACCGATTGGACAATGTTGCTATGCTGTGTTGCTTTACTGTACTGTATACGCTCTTTGTACGCTAGGGATTTGTACGTATTCCATCTCATGTTTGAAAGACATACTTTGTTTCTCAAGCATCTATTTATACAAACTTAATAAGATCAAGCTAGCAAGTCTACTTCAGACTCTGCAGCGATATTGTAGATTCCATCACAGTTCCATCCCGTATATCTCGTCATGGAGCGCGCGCCTCCGCGAAGGCTTATGTTCAAATTTGACACGATCCGGTTCATGATAGGTCAAAGAGGCATTCCTGGCCAAGTCCATGGCATCCAAAAAATACGCATCCCTCCCGCATTCCTCCAATCCTGCGACGACAATCCTATTAGAATGGCAGCCCGGAGGGGACCCCCGACCGCGCTCAAGTCATTTCAAGAACGGACGGTAGCGTACCTGGAGAACGCGGGCCACTGCACTCGCCCGCGACACGGGGAAGGCCTGCGTCGTATTCGGTCCGGCAATTCTCGCAGCACTCCCATCGCGGCGAGAACACGTCGAGAGAAGTCTTAGATGGAGAGTCAGGGTCTTCAGAGGATGGCGTCAGGAGAAGAAGCTCCGGGAAAATGGTGTCGGCCACAGCGTCGTCCGAATCGACCAGAGCCTTGAGGATCTCCTGCAGGCGGGTTTGAGTGTAGCACTCAATGACGAGCTGCATGGCTTCCTTCAGTTGAGGGCCCGAGCGAGCGCGCAGCGCGCCGAGGGGGCCCTCAGCCTGAACCTCAGGCTCGCAGACGGGAAAAGGGTCTTCCATACTATAGTCGTATCCCTCTGTGGGAGACAACATGCTGAGGTCAGGATTGTCTTGCGAAGAGTCAAGAGGATCAAAATTTTCGGGTTCCATAAGTTCCGGTTCCGAGGAATAAATGCTGTTCATCATGTGGATGTATATTCTGTGTCAAGTAGACGGTGCCAAGAATCTCTGTCTTGAAGGTCTGAGCGCAAGATGAGCATGGAGGATCATGAACTCAAGTGAACAACTCACAGAAGGTTGTGTGGAGGTCTCTTTGGCTAGGGGATGGTGTAGGAGAAGGTAAGGGTCGATAGAGGGGCCAACCCGCTTTTATGCGCAAAAGAACAAGGTCAAAACAACTGTGGCGTGCGCCACCATGCCGTGACATCGACATTAAAATATTAAGCGGTGGCTAACAGAGGCGTTATCATCAACGTGGAATGCATTGTCCCTTGTACTATTTAAGGCCTGATCCGGGAACAATAAACACATCTACCAGTGCCGAGCACGTTTCTTCCTAGGGCCTTCAGGCACGTGCTCCCCATCTGTGCAGCCCTCCGAGCTGGCGTCGCCCTCGCAACAAGACCAGGTGAAGTTCTCGGGGAACTCGCGAATATTGCTCTCAGTCTTCATAGGACCGTGGCAACGTTCGTCCCAATCCGCAAACATTTCTTCGTCGACTTCCAGCTCCCCTTGGTAGAGTACAACCATCAGCCACATCTAGCGCGCTATATGTCACACGAGACATTCGTACCTGAATGATATAAACACTCATCTGTGAGCCTCTGCGTCCCTACATCATAGCGGCTCTCGCATCTGCTACAGACCTCCCATCTCGGAATGTAGGGCCCCTCGACTCCTCCATGCCTGTCTGCAGAGGGCCTCTCGGTGACTAGCTGTTCGAATATCGCTTTCTCCACCGCAGGAATACGTTCAACGAGTTCTGACAGGATTCCACGGAGCTTGTCCTCAGGACATGTCAGAATGGCGGTGTGTAGCTGCAAGCGTGCCACCGGGCTCAGCGGGGACTCGGATCGCAAGTCTGGTCCAAAGGCATCGTCGCGCTCATCGTCCCCGCTGTCTTCGTTTGTCAAGTCAACAATATCTGACATTCTCCGTTCGAAGCCCGGCGGTTTCTGGGCAGCTCAAGTACAGCACTGTGGCTGCAAAACATAACGTCTCATTGACATCTCTGCGACCATTTGTGAGCAACTCACTGTTTATATCACACCACTTGAAAGCGTCCTGGAGGGCCTCAAGCTAAATATCAGGTGTGGCGTGTCTTTTATAACCTTCAGGAATGGACAAGAGTAAAGACTAAGTGACAGTAAGTTGAAGTGAGCCAGCTCACAGCCATTGGACGATCGGCTGAACGATCTCGATGCTCGATCATCGGCATTGTGGCATGTCACGATCGGGTCTCTGCTCATGCAAAATCAATCAAAATCCTTCAGGCCCAAAGTCGCGACCGTCTGCTGCCAAACCACTGCGAGGAGAGCGCGTCAACTCGTTTCAGAAATTTCATGGGTTAGTCAGAAGACGAGCTTCATTGCCCGGGATACACGATGCGCTGGTGTCAGCGTGACATGGAGTTTCACGTAGAAGGTAAGCTGACCTGAGCGCACCGAACTCAGAGAGAGCGTGCAGACCGGCTCTAATATCAGTTTCAAAGCAATAGCCCGAAGGACAAGGACTTGACAAAGATACGAATCAACGGGTTACGGCACCGAGCTGTCGGAATGGCTCGGCTACGGCCTAGTTTTCTCACTTGGTGCGCTCACCTCTGTCTCGATTTTTCGCTTCCAAGATCCTGGTTTGACTGCTTTGGATAACGTTAGCCGAAGATACTGGGTTCCATGCGTAGAATCCGGCGATGTCAAGATATCATCACGTATGGGGCTCGTCTTCTAGCACCTCCGCTTGTTCATGACGCCTGTTAGTCGCTGAAGGATCTCAGGCCAAGCGAATAGCGCTCTCTATTCGAAGGATCAGCATCTTTGAATAACCTCAAAAGGGTTCAACTCTTAGGCGCAGCAGACCCGATATTTTACTTCCGTTGGAGCATCGGAATCCTGAGTATTCTGGATGCGCCAGGCGATTTGCCTGGACAACTCTGGATGCCACAAGGTTCAGTTACATAGTACATCTCGTGGGCGGACACTTCATTTATGACGTGGACATGGCGGTAAACCGCGATAGAGACCCTGCACTCCCTGATGTCACGCACGAATTTATCTAGACACCACGTGAATTCAGACTTGAAAGTCTACTATGCACCTTGTCATTGGCAACCGTTTCTGCGTTCATGTGCCTTACATCCAGATCAGAGGCAAGCAGCCCCTCTCTCCAGATCCCTGGAGTCGACGACCTTGCGCATTGCAGAAGGCGTTCCTGAGACTAACGATCGGCAACCCCAATCTACGCAAACCCCTTTGTCCCTGTCCGGTGTTTATGAAGCAAATCCGGATCGATCCGTCTTTACACCGTGAAAGTCTGACACCATGAGGGCTTGCAAACGCACGGGCGGCACAGAAGTTCATTATGGTCGCCTAACGTCCGCGTCATTGAGGTATGTGTCCTGCTCATTGTCATGCACGATCCCAGCAATGGAAGAAACATACGCGTTGTCAGTGTAGATTCAATGTGGAAGACACGTCTGCAGGCGCCTAACAGGGTCGGCAAGCCGCCCAATATGAATGCCAGGGTGAGAATCTCGTCGTGATCGGGCCGCAACTGAGGCTAGGGCCGCAATTTGACTGCTTAGAATGGAGGAAGAATCACAGCTATTCACATGGCTACCATAACGGAGCCCTGTGCTCACTGACTGCGGACTGCCAATCCTGGATGACGGCACATGCAATACCAAACTTCACGGCTACATAGTCGGGTGAGCTATTCCTACATGGTCTAAGACAAGGCATAGGCATTCCGGGGTGATCTGCGCGGACTCGAACCTTCGGGCTACAAACGGCCACATACCCAAAAAGTATACATTCGCCTGGCTTCATGCGATTCTGAGGGCTTTTTCGAGCGGAGCCGCCATTTCTTCTGGATTTCCTATCCAGTGGACAACCTGGTCCCTCGTGGTGATGACAAACGCTGCCAAGAGGTAAGAGGCATCTTTCTCGAAGGGTAGGGCGCGGCTGCGTACCAAGTGGTATTGACAGATTTTGTCCTGGCTCGAATAGCGCTGGAACGGAGACGGTCAGTGACAAGGTCACCGTCGAAGCCGAGAATACACCTTACAGCGAATGGCTACGCGCTGCGAGTCGATATAGATGGGATAGTTCATGTCGCCCCGAGAATCCACGAAGCCCTTGACCACAGTCCTGTTGATGTCCGCTTTCGTGAAGATACCTTCGTGATTGAAGGTGATAACCTTGACGTCCGGCTTTTTCGCGATATCTGACAAGATGTCGCAGACCACATGACATGGCTGCGGAGTTACAAGCATCCATTCAGCCTTGACACGGAAGCGCGGCGAGATCAGCACGTACGCGGCACCAGCTGAAAACCGTAGAAACGGGCATCAGCCATGCTGCTCACTGGCGATACGAAGGTAAGGAGCGATACACACGATGCCCAGAACTCGACAACGAGGACCTTCTTATTCCGCCAGCCGTCCTTGCTCGGCCTGATACACTCAAACGAGTCAGTGTCGAGCCACCCCATGTCGACTCTCTTTCCCAATAAGGGGCTGGTCCACCCAGGACGAAGAAACGCCGGTGGACCCTTCTTCATTTGTTCTTCGAGCGCGTCCCACGTCGGCAGACGCGCCCGTTTCATAAAGGTTTCCACGACCGCTGGCTCGTGTGCGGTTTTGAACCTTGCTATGTGGATGATGACGCTATGAGCCACCTACGGAGTACGGGAAGCTGACTCACCCACTGCAGCATTCCAGCGCGCTACCAGCGCACGTTGTACAACGAAGAATGCATCAGCAATGTGTGGGCGATGTTAGCGTGCGCAGCATCCACCTTGGTCCCACTTGTCTTCGTATAATGGCTGGAAGACCTCCCAGATATTCGCCTTGAAATCATTCATGGCCGCTCGCTCAGCAGGAGTTTCATGTGTGGCCGAGAAATCCATGTAGTGGTGGTGGTGGTGGTACCTGGTGCCAGAGTAGTCAAGTGGGGTCAGGGCATACGACACAATACTAGTGATCGAATGCCTGGTCCTGCAATCTCTTTATATCAGGAAGGCAAGATGCACCGGCTGAGAATGGTAGGTGGGACTGTCGGAGGTAGCGCGTGAGCAGACCAGTTCATGAAGAGCTACGGGTCGATGACGGGATAAGAGAGTGACTTCAGGCAGCGGCAACCCCGAGACAAATGATAAATGGGATCATGCATGATTCGGTCTCGGCCGAGCAATTAATCAAAACTGCTAGAAGACCCTGAAGCTTCCGCATCAGCAAAATATGTGACGCCCCTCTGAATCAGGAACAAGCTTTAGAACACCGGCACATATGGCGGACCACGGACTAAAGAGGGGTTAAAAATTGGACGCTGAGGGGTTTGAACCCTCGACCTCACGCAGACAGTACAAGATGCAAAGCGTGCGCGCTACCACTGTGCCAAGCGCCCATAGTGGATCGGTATCCATGTTTATACATATTTAGCATTGTTGCCTTGTTTGGCAAGGAACACCGAATACCTATCAAGTGGCTGCTGGATAGAGCTGTGGTGAGATCTCCGTTCATAGATAGCCTGTAGTCCAGCTGCCAGCTTCCTAACACTACCAGGGAGGAATCACCACCGAAAAGGGTGTACTGCAATTTCGTGCGTCGCGCGATCAGCTACGGTCCTGAATATTCTGCAAAGAAAGGGGTTCGATAGTCGAGACCCTATATTCAAAGTCAGTTCACCCTGAGGGGACATGGCGAACCATTCCATAATGCGGCTCGTACAGCTGAGGATACATTGAACACAGATGCGGATCCAGATGCTCATCAAGGCATTGCATTCACCTGTTCAAAGTTCGACTTCCACGGCTGTGGGATGAACGCGACGTTGAGGGCTGGCAGCCTAGGAACGAAGCGAATAAGGTCTAATTAGCCATCGTGATCATGCATCCGATCTGCGGAGTAGATTACGAAGGCAACTATAGTGCGTTGCATGGAAACTCTCGCTTCCGCGCTGGGCATCCAAGATAGCAATCTCGGAACTGGTGGCTGTCAAACCAATCCGTGTCAGGGTATGCAGCCAGTGGCGTGCCTTATGCGCGTCTTCGCTGGTTCGCTGATGTGTAAAGATGACAGCCTGAAAGCAGAACAAACGGATATCAAAAAGCTAGAACCGGCACTGGTCGACTCGAGCGGGCCGTAGGCGCGAGACGTACGTACGCAGGCGCTATCATTACAATGGCTACAGTGGAAACGTGATACAGAACGAAGTCTGAATGACCTTGATGATGATACATATCTGATGTCCGGCCCTCGGTCTTCTTCGTCATAACTTTGAGAGTTTGAGCGGGGCGCGACGGAGCAGGAAGAATACGGAAGCTGCAAGCTGGTGATAGGGCGGGAATTCTGATAGTGGGAGGACTTTACGGCTCAACCGCGGGATCCCCAAGGCCAGAAGACGGGAACCGTTCTGTGTGGGACATAGATGTCAGCATGGCTATCCACTAGAATGGATGAACGGAGAGAAGGTGCTAAAACGTAACCTATTGACAGGCGAGGGAAATGCAAGCGCCATCAAACGCGACGAGTACCAGAAATATCCTGCGAAGCAATCTGTTCATACAAAGCCGCGTGACGCGGCGAGAGACCACAGGTCACATCTGCGGGAGTGTCGTGATAGAATATATATCATGAAAGGGTAGGATCACGAAGAAGCATCACGAGACGCCGGAAACGGTCCAAAAGGCGGCGAATATCCGAGGCGAGCAGAGAAATGAAGGCTACAAGGCCTTCATTCGCCTAGGCTCTAGGCGGCATCTCGACGTATACAGCGTTTGGCAATCGCTTTATAGAGACATAAAAATCATATTTGTACCGCCGACACCACAAGGCGTCAACAACAAAGAATGATGATAACATTCGGGCTGAGACATTTTTATTGCCGCGTCAGCGCTCCAATCAAGAGCTAATCAACTCAGAACGGCGCCGACGCTCGCCTTTGGAGAGCATCGAAAGGTTGGTGCACGCAGAAGCTCGGGTCTGCTTCGCGTGGAGGCCATTGGCATCGGCAGGACCTGAAGCGACCTGATCAAGTATATGCAAGGAGCCCGCCGCCTGGCGGAGTTGCCACCCGCGACATGAAGACGACTTGGCGAATTTGTAAAAGGTCTCGTTTAAGACGGCTTACCGCTTATATTCCTGCCACTTAGGGTCGTCGCCAAATTTTCTGTCACCGGCTTTCTGTGTGGTCCGTGATTTTTTCAGCGCCTGCATGTTAAGGGACCCAAGCAGACGCACCTCAAGCGGCGGGACGCCCGACACGTTGCGGACTATGAACCATGTCACCAGTGGGCTCGCACCGGCCAACAACCACGTTCCACGTGGGAAATAGGGTGTGCGCAGGCAGCTTATGGAGAGCAGCCATATTCCCGTCCACAAACCGACTTCACCGACATAACTGTAGCATGCAACGCATTGCCCTCCAGCCTGTGAGAGGTGAGCAATTTAATAATGAGCACGTACTTTGGGTGACGGCTTAGGCCCCATAGGCCGTGGGATATGAACTTTTCGTTGTGTTCTTTGGCATCTTTTGACTCCCGCCATGCGGACTTTTGGCGGTCGGCGACTATAGGTATAGTATCATTGGATCAATATTGGTATGAAGAACCGGTTGTAAAGAAGACGCACCGATTTCGAAGAGCCATGATCCAGCGAAAAGAGCGGCACCCAGGTAGTCAAGAGTCCTCAATGGGGGATGCACTGCTGCCGGAATGGTGTTCGACTGCCGCATGCAGGATAATCAGTATAATACAAAGCTAACTTCATACAATCTGACGTACCAGGTAGACCGGGAGGCCGACGGTAAGTACCCAGGTTGCTATTATTCGGGTTTCAAAGGCACTATGTGAGTAAAATGCCAGTATATGCATCGTATTTCCCTCGTGAGGAGTATACCTTGCAACATCCAGCACGCAGTGAATCCGACAGGCTGATGTTTGAGCTCATCAAATCTGGAGTCGCCACCACGCACGATAGCCCTCTGCCATGGCAAGTTTTATAAGCAGAGCCATTAAGGTGCAATACCAGGTTTAGCCACATACCGTGAACAAAAAGCTACCGAGGCGCGTACTCCACGCGACGAGAGCAAGATTGAGAAGGATCTGCCTCGGGGCGAAGGTACTAAGAAGGGGTGTAGGCGTGAGTTTCGCTGCGTCCCATATTTTCACCCTTATGTAAGGGTAATAGAAGGAGACAAATGTAGTTGAGAGGAAGCCTAATGCTCCACCGAGGTCGAAGAACTTGTCATTGGCTCGAGGAACGAATATTGCAGCCAAGGCTGTTAGTCGCGAGTGAGTGCTGTGCTCATCATAGTCTTCACACAGCAGCACCTACCGGTTTGAAGACCATATGCGCTTATGACGGTCGGAAGGAGCGATGAAAACACTGGCATGATTTGCTGTGCTATAGAAAAATAGTTTGGAGGTTGTGTACCACTGATCCAACGTAAAATAGACCCTCTCACTGGAATATATGCGAATCAAGTCGTTTTTCAGATGGTGGTGTCGTCAACGTCCTGGCCAAGTCACAGGTGGCTCGTCCCCATTCCCCACGGGGAAGTTGGATGTGACGCGTTTCCCTGACGCGCCGTCACGTGACCGCATGCACAAAGTGACGTCATGCACCACCCCGAGTGCACCGACGGCACTCAAGTTGCGGCTAGTAGGTCGTACTACCGGACGATTCGCGCCATGTCGACAAACCACGTCAAGGTCAACGCGCACCCCGATTCCACGGTACATAAGGGTACGCATTCGAACATACCACACCCACCGCCAGGAGACCGTCCACACTGCTCTCCAACGGTCAACAAGCCTATTCCAGACACGGGCTGGAGGGGACAACCGCTAATACCGAGCAAGGACGGCGGTACACGCGAGAAAGACTTCATTCACAAGCCACCATATAAATGGGAAAGCGAAGGAGATCTATTCAAGCCAAAGTATAAGTCGTAAGCATGGCGACATTCTCGACAATGCAACGCCCATTGACCAGCCGCGATTTACAGAGAATGCTGGTGCGGAAACGTGTCATTTGAATTTCACGGAGATCCACTGGACGCGAAGCATTGTCACTGTCGACAATGCCAGCGCCTGCACGGGGCACCGTTTCAATGGGCCGTCATTTTTCCGAAGGTCAGCTCGCATTCAGACGAGGCATACGAATCACACTTACATTTTATATGCAGACCTCCGTGCGGATGGTGAAAAACAAGGACAACAGCTTACATTTCTTCTCGACAGAGGACCTCACTGGAATGCACAGCGTCCCGTGTAAAGTGTCCTGTAATGTATGCCGATCTCCATTATTCGACGAGGGGAGGAACACAGTCCTCGCCTATCCCTCGTCATTCCGTTTTCCCGAACATAAGGTGCCATTCAACTTCCAGCCCACGGCTCACATTTTCTATAGCCAGCGGTATGCGTTCAGCGTTCTGTATACAATACTTGATGCTCACGTCAGGAATTGTCAGAGTCATGGAGATTCCAGACGGCATACCGAAGTGGGCAGGCCACAGGGGCGAGAGTGAATTGCTGCAAGAACTCACCGAGGAGGAAGGGTACGTTTGTCTGCCAGTGATACCCCTTGCTAGCCGTACGACATGTGACGGACTGATTCCTACCAGGATACTACCGAAATACAAAGGAAAGCCAGCTCAGGGTCAAATCCACTCACGGGAGACGACGCAGCCCGGTCGGGAGGATCCATAACGGAGCTAGTTTGTGCAATAGAATCTGGGAATTGGTAACGAGATATGCCTGCAGCGAGGGTATGATCCACACACGTAAAGAGCAGCAATCAATCGTGTAAACCAACAAACGTGTTCCAAGATTCCTGTGCGCAAATGCCAAATTGAGCCGTCTCCGATAGTAGTTATAGTGAATTTAACTTGCTGCGTGGCCGCAACCCGTCGCTCGTCCCAAGGTTGTCTGGGTGAGCACTCCCTCTAGACCCTTGAATTAAGATTTGCTATTCCCATGATTCCCATGAACGCCTCATGACAACAGAGACGCACCATCGGTGACTAACGTAACGCCTTGGTGGATGTTGCCGCATTACGAGCACGTCCACGTTCTATTTGGGCTGTCAATTGTCGTCGATGTATGTGTGCTAACGCTACTTCACTGGCATAGTCATATTCAGGGGTAGAAGGGTTGACCATTGAGGCGCAGCAGGAAGGGAAATTATGTCTGCTCGCGGAGATTGAAAGCTCTCGGCTCCTGCGCGAGGAGGTAGGATAGTCATCGGAGAAAGTTGGTTGGTGGAACAGGTACAATTGAGCATTGACATCTCAGCGCTTCGTGAAATGAGTTGAGTAACTAGGGTCTCGAGAAGGATGCTGTAGATACGCGCCTTATAGCTATTGCTACCGACGACAATGTCATGCAGACTACTCTGTTAGTCTTGTCTAGCTGCGCTGCAAGGACTCTAACCTGTGGCATTCAATGCACGTTCTGCACCAGATTCTTGTCCCCTCAAATCCCTGTGATCGCGGTGTCAGCCATTAGTATTGCATCAGGAACACCGTGGGAATGACTACGTACAGGACGCTCCATATAGCTGTCGAAAGAAGGCAGGGAACTCCTACCTATACATACCGATTCGGAGCACTGTGAGTATCGGCCGTACAACGGTTTGATATATGGCAATTTGCGTTGTATGCCTCTGTGTATTAGTCATCAGTGTGTGTTTGGACTAACAGGGTTAGAGTTGGAGAACACCGTGTTCTACGGCATGCTTCCTAGCGGGCGTAACTTGTAACATTTCTTCGACGGGGAGGTTTTGTCGTAAATATACTGTTTGAGATTTCAGTCGAAATTGATTATACTGATAATGGGTCTTGATGCCATGCCGGGTTGTGTCTGACACACACCGAGTCGGTCTCATAGCTTGAAAATTAAAGGTCGTACAATTGGCCAAAATACTCAACGTAAAGTTAGAGAATAAGCATTAAGTGAACACAGAGTGCTAGAGTAGTTCTCAATCGCAGGGTGTCAGCAAGGCTGTCATGGGGATGGCTCAATACCCTCCAAACTTGTCATCTGTCAGGAGCTTGCAAAGGGTCATCTGTGCTTTGGAGATCACTGACTACTCAAGATTATCTCATCGGGGAGGACTCACCTGTCTACAGTCTATCGCCACCGGAAGGGGCCACACCATGGTTGTAACATCGGGTGCGCTTTTATCAGGTCACTATGTGTTAGCAAGGGTCCACTCATACAGAGACAAACATAGGATCATACCGATCATTGCCTGTTGCATTTGCGCCGTGCATTCTTGGATGCTGGCGGACAAGGTGAGCTTGTGGACAACATTTCGGAGACAAGATGCATATGTACCGATTGGACAATCCACCTTGCCTGTAGGAATATCAAGGCTTCTGTCGGTGAAAGGCTCCATGATGCGACTCACCGTCCGTTCAACTCTCCAAGCTGCCTTTCCACATTAGTGAACGACTCAGACAATCCATCTTGCAGGCTCTCGACTTCGTTGCGTATCTCGCCCAGCGCGTCGACGACGCCATCAAAATCAGGGCATAGCCCTTCCAGCGTGTCGACAAGCTGACTTTGCTGCTCTTCCCGCTGTTCCTGAACCTCCTCATGTAAACGCCGCCGCCCCTTGATTTTCTCTCGATGCAAGCGCTTCTGAGCCGCCAGTAACTCTTGATGCTGACGCTCCTGCGCTTGCAATTTCTGCGTTTGGTAGTGCCGTCGAGCGTTCATCTTCTCCCGATGCTGGCGCTCTTTGGCTTGCATTAATTCTCGGTGCTGACGCTCTCGCGCAGTAATATTTTCTCGATGCATTCGTTCGAGAGCCTCGACTAGCCCATTGGCCGCAAGGTTGGGGACGTGCGCGAGCTGTAAGGCCACATCTGCGGGTTCCTCGTCTTTGGGAACGTTTGCCTCGGATGGTTCGGGAGTAGCCATTAAGACAGACAACGAGCGGACGCTGTAGAACGCGCTACGTCGTTGCTACGCGTGGTACTCCCGTCACAACAAGTCACGACCTCGTGACCCCACGCGTCGGGAAGACCGTGACCGTGTAGCCACCGCAGCGGATAGAACAGTACTTACATGATCTAGCCCACGGATTTATTGCCACTAAGTAATACGACTACCCGGGAAAGCATCCTGCTTCGAGTTCATGCCAGTTAACTCAATGGATAGCGAAGTTGCCGCTGACCATATTGTAATCGTCGACAGTCTACATTATTTTCGCTCTCATGCCATTCCAGAGGTGTGTCCTTCTCGAGTCGCTGGCACGCATGAGTTTGCAGCAAAATTAACTCTGGCTTTCTTCGTGAGATGTCTAGTGACAGCGACTAAGGAGATACACATTGGACATGCAGCCCCGAGTCCTGGCAGACAGCCTGGACACCATCCGCACCCTCCCTGTCAGCATCTACGTTCACAGCGTCAGCACTCTGCTGACCCCCACGAGCGCCACACTTACCGATCATCTGCGACAGGGAAGTAAACGAAGCCATTTACTTGCTCTTGGGGGGCTCGGCACAGCCGCACGCCGGCCAGTTGCAGGTGCCGCCGTTCTTCTCGGTGTTAGCGCACTTCACGGTGTCCTACACGTAGGAATGAGATGGTCAGTTCCAGTAGAAGAAAGGTCGGTACTCGCAGACATGGTTGGTTGATGATTGAGATGAGAGCTGGTAGTCGAGGACTGACTAAACCGGGCACAGATCCAACCAGCTCTTATACCTTGGACCGCACAGCGTCTACCAGTACCGTGACTCTAGTCTTCGGCCCAGGCGGTGTCGATGCGCCACGGTGCTATAATGTGTAGTCTACCATTGGCTTCACTGGCTACCAATGGTATATCACTCGTATGTCATAATGCAATCCTAATGTCAGCTATTTTCTCACCTTTTGAAGGCTCTCTTGATGATAGTCTAGCGCTCCGACGCATCGGCTCAACCTTTCATTATAACGTGTACTCGAAGTCTGAATCCAAGTATCACCTGCATTCAGAATACAGCGCGTAGTCTGAAAACACTCATTCAGCCTTTGTAGAGCGTTCGCGGTCAGAGCCCATTATACCCCTCAATTCGGCGGCAGGATAAGTCTTGGCATCTTGTGGTTTGAGTGACAGGCCACACATGGAATATAGCGCTCCAGACCACATACCGTGTTGGCAGCATCAGACTACTCCTGATACCGCGTTGCGACCTCGGTGCACCCGAGTATTGCCTCCTTGACATGCCTGAGTCTGCTTGTTTTGCGAGGGATTTCCCTTCAATTCTATCCACCCATATGAATAAGACAATGGACTACGTTGTAGGCAGGGCGTCGACCAGTATTCTGCTCGGACAGAGAACGGAACATTATTGACCCGTGACTTTCTGATATTTTCAACAACCAGCGCATTGTCTCATCGCACCTTGTGCGGCGATCGGCGAGGTCTACCCTCGGATAACCATCATTGATGTCTCCATCCGGTGTCATAATTACTGACAAGCTAAACCGTATTGTGAGTCTTCTGCCCTTGAGACGCACGATTGCTTCTTGTTCCATCGTCAGTAGATTATTCGAAATGGCCGCCTTTCCGCACTACACCCAGTAAGTCGAGGCCTCTTACGCGTGTAGAACTCTTTGAACCAATCTCATCTTGCAGATGACTCAGAATAAATACACGCCACATCGCTAGCTGATTCAAGGACATTCGGGTGGCTGATCAGCGTGATGCCACCTCCACCAGGCCCGCATGTGTCACTTCGGCGTCAACTTTCAGCGCTGTCGGATGATGCATTCATTGCAACGCACCGCTGGTTCAAAGCGGGCGATCTGAAAGCTTGCAATATGGAATGTATTAGACGAGGAGTAGACTGTGGGTAATACATCAACCAATACCCACTGTGCAATGCAGGCTCGGTCAGAAACGATGTAGCGGGAGATGGCCGTTTGTTTCGGAAGCTTTCTGAGACCAATAGCGTTTCGATGATGACGTATGACGCACGCCCAGCTGGCTCACCAGTGTTCCTTCTTTAGTCTAGTCCCGGATCTAATACACCGCCAGGGATTTGACTGTGCGAATGACATGCTGTAAATGAGTGGGCTACTACATATAGACGCCAAAGCTAAACACTCCCAGGACTTGTAACAAGGTCTCGACGTCTTCTGGCTTGCCAAGTAATCACCGACTGCTACAACTGATACATGTATCCTAAGGCGATATGCATGCACCTTCGGGCGTCCCACTCTGAAAGAACAAACGAGCTTCGACCATGTTGCTATACTGTCTCTTTCGGAGTCTTCCTGACTCCAAGGAGGGTGGATCCTTGACCGCAGACCCTAGCATTATTAACAGGTGCTCTGCAGCTGTGCGGCATGCTATTGGTGATATGTATCCCAGAGAACTGGAGTGTTGCAGAGTATCAGACTTCGCAGAGGCTTTGACGTAGTGTGAGTAGTATCAGCTCTAACTTGATCTCGCCTAGTGATGGCCTGCCTTGTATGATGGAAAGATGTATAAGGTGATTCTGCAGTAGAGTGATGCAGCGCGAGGAGTCACATCTACATTATTCATGTCGACGCCCATTACAAAATAATTTCACGAGAAATATTCACAGCAATGAAATAAAGACCAACCTGTCTAGGAATCCTCCGAATCCACTTCACCACCATTTTCGTTCTCGGTCATTTACCGTCCTCAAGATCCTCTTCGACGTCGCCTTCATCCACTCCTGAACCCATTTTATCGTCTCTTCCACAACATCTTCCTCGTCGGATCCGTCGTACATCTCCCCGAAGAACATGCGCCTATTTCTCTTCTATATATGGGCCCCACGTCCCCCTTGGTGATAGACCCATATTCTTCCTGACTAAGCGCACCTCTCTGTCATTGACGCATGCCGGTAGATATCCGTGGGCCTGTTCAATCGTTTCTTCGCCGCTCTCTAACTCCGCGATGAGCTGGTCCAACGAAGTGATCAGGTCCAGCGCATATTCGATCTTCCCGCCCTTGTTGAAGTAGAACTCGACGGCGCGCTGCTCGAAGTATTCAAGGTCGATGTGATATTTCCACGGTAGTGCCCCAGAGAATTTCATCATGACGAGCGTATGGACATAGGCTGCCCCGAGTGTGATCGCATGAACGTCGTTGCGCTCGGCAAGTTCGCGTAGCACTTGTGCTATTGCACCGAAGACTCCACGGAAGCCAATATAGAACGTCTTGAACAAACTCCCGTGCAGGTGGGATGGAATGTAGGGAAGCGTGAACGTTATTGGGATGTGCGTTGGTGAAAGAGGAGCTCTCATCGCAACCTCCTCGAAGAGCCACAGCACTTCTTGGTACATCTCGTCAAAGGCGCGGTCGGCTACATCTGACAGGAAATCGAGTCACGAGCGGTTTCGCGCAAAAATATGGCAATGGAAGAGCCACTCACCAGCAAGGCGGTTGAGCGTTCTTGGAGACAACCACCCTCCTGCACACTTACCGCAGGTACAACCCCACTTTTTCGAAATGATATACTGCTCGTCTGTCCCCACGCCTTGTTCCATCGCTCTCTTGAGCATCGCCTCGGTGCGCAGTCCGTCTTCGCGATGTCCTTCCCAACCGCTGAGCAACATAGTTTCCGCGAAATCGCGCTCGCCACGAAGCTTGGCCTCGCATGCCATCAGAGGGGTGAGCCCATCGCCAGAGGCGCGATCAAAAACATCGCTTCCTACACCCAACTCAAGCAGGGTGCGGACTGCGACGACGTTCACCACCGCAGCAGCAACGTATAGCGGAGTGAAGCCATAGGCATCCTTCCGCCGAATGGACTCTGGGTCTTCGGTAAAGGCTGCGCGGATATATTCTGCTATGTCCTGGCTCTGATCGTCGTAGATTCTGTAGTGCAGAGGAAAAAGCTTGCTGCGCTCCTCGCGCTTGACATCTGCTGTGGTGCGCACTTTGGGAAGGCCGGTGTTGATGTCCAATGACATTCCGATTATCTCGTCCTTCTCATCCTGCGCAGGAGTCCGGCCTAGCCATTCGGAGTCCGCGGAAGGCGATAGGGCTCGAGAAGGATGATTGGGATCGGGAGAATGCGCGAGGAACCGCGTTACGCCAATCCTGCGGAAGTGATTCTGCATTTTCAACTCAGTTGAGAAGGGTATGGATGCTCCTATATGTGCACCATACCTTGCGGAAGAACGAGACAGATCTGTCCAGCTCATCGTCCCATTGGCACGCTGTCCTCTCCTTGCGATAAGGATAAGGCGTAGGCCAAACGATCACGAAATCATCCCGCCTGACAATATCGGACTTCAGTAGCTGCTGTAGTGTCCAGGAGCCCAGTCCTTGGCCTCTCCGCTGAATTGATTCAGGCGTCAGGCGTTTAAATAGTCGCATATATGCGCCAAAGTCTCACCTGCGTGTCGGGCACGTAGACGTAGAAGAGGTAGAAGAGGGTTCCTCGGTTCAATTCAACGCCCCAGCAGCCCGTCCCCTTCAGCACTTCATCTTCTGTGTGCCAACACTTGATTTGACCGAATTTGTCAAAGAGCGTCCGCGAGAAGTCGGCTAATTCTTGCTCATCTTCGTCAAGAACGCCCAAGAATTCCTCCTCTAGACAATACAGGCCCCTATTGATCTGCAAAGCGGACAGTCTCGCAGCCTCTTCGCCTCGAGCGTCTTTGGCTGTAACAGTGATGAATTGCAACATTTCAGGGTGCTCGAAGTGCTTCTTGACCTCCAGAGAGGCCTTGTAAAAATCGTCGAAGTTAACCATTACGGAGGTTGTCGACGGGCCCCGTGGAGTATATTCGCGAAGAGGTTGTGGGGTAGATGCTACCCACATTGCAGCCCGACTTTCGAGTACTTATACGGTGGGGATGCGCCGATCATTCGTAGGATGCAGACGTCATATCCACTTGCCACTGAATCGGGTTAGATGACTTCCCAGTCTGGTTAGGAAAGCAGTCATTAACCCATCAACGCCTCAATTGTAAGCTCAATTTTGTGAACGATAGGTTCTGTCACGTACTTGGCCCCACACTTCATGCACTTTATGTGGGATTCTCTGAAAAAGCAGATGCTTCAACAGCGACATGAAGTGTTCGAATTGGAGGCAAGTTGCCTTGGGGGACCAAAGAGACAGTATATACTCCCTGCGAACCCTGACAGCTGTTCCACGAAAGTAGGGCAAAGGCTGAAACTCAGCGATGGTGACGAGCATAGCAGCGAAGTTGGTCACCGTCCGCATCTGCCCGGCGGAGAGGCAGAGGGATCAGCGATACAACTGGGGTCGGCCAATATAGAAAACAGACACTGGCTGATGTGAGCACCGCGGCTTCGAGACTGTTGTGAAATTTACGCGAAGCGAAAACAGCCCAACCTGGACAAGACATTGTGCAGTTGTCCAGAGCTGTCCCTCTTGTGAGTACGGTGAGCACGGTGCGATTACAGTGGCTTAACATGAAAATCTATATCAGAAAATCAGGCAGTCACGGCCGATGAGCAAATCCAATCGAAGACTCAGGTTGCGCTTACCGAGATCTCTGCTGGTGCACGTCTAAATTTTGAACTTTCGCATCTTGACTGCTTGTCCTCAGAAGCAGAGATTGACAGCATTTACCACCACTCTGAGCAGCCGCTGCAGTCCGGATTTCAATACTTGATACTTGATATTGTCTTCTACGTGTCCGTTCTCGTCCCCTCGAGCAGAATATTAGAAAGAATACACAGGAAGAAAAGGTATCGTCTTGGCAATCAGGATGAGCTACACTGAGTATGTGACAGTTGTATGTACAGTACTAAGTAACATGAAGAAGAGTTACGGTCACCAAGTATATGCGCGACTGAGAATGCAATCACTAAAGGATGACAGGATGTCACTAAGTATTGCAACAGGAAGACAACGGGATAGCTTACCAGGAAATAGTCCGGTACACGTCGTGTCACGAGAGGCTCGCCAACACGCGGCGCAGGATCGAATTGGAGGCTGAGCAGGTCCATGAGGCCATGCAAATTGTGACAAGACGAGCAAAACGTACAAGCTGTAAGATAGTTTTTCGTCCATTTCCATAATTGCTGCTTGATTGCCGCAGCGGTAGCAATAGTTCGGCGCAGAGAAGATAGTGACGACATTACGGTCCTGACTCCAATTATAACCTGATGGCCATCGTGACAAGTTAACGTCAACAATCCAGGCCGAAAATAATGGGATGCCTCTCACCCTCCATGATCAACTGGTGCGCCCGCGCAACCAGCGTTAGTCCATTATTGTGGTTAAATGCCTCACTAATATCTTGCCCGAAGGTGTATCCTGCTCCTCGAGGCGAGATACCCCACCCGCATCGGTCATCGGGATCCGACCAGAGGAGATCGCACATGGGCCCTTCGTGGGGAACTTCTTGCACGCGATCAATGCCACGTACGTGATCAAGCGTATCGATGGATGGTGACAGGCCACCGTGAAGACAGAAAATCTATGGCGAGGAATGGTAGTGTGACATGAGTACCACTCGGAATCCGATATTCCGATGTCGCGAGATGGACGCACTTGGTTTTCAATCAAAGCAGTGAGGGGAAGGTAGTCAAAGAGGTCTGTGAAGTATCTCCACACGTTGGCGTTGCCGTACTTTCGCAAACATTCGTCGTAGAATCCGTACACTTGCGTGATCTGTCGGGACTCGTGATTTCCGCGCAGGATGGTGACGCGGTCGCGATAGCGGAGTTTGAGCGCAACAAGGAGGGTGACTGTCTCGACCGAGTAGTAACCTCGGTCGACGTAGTCGCCCATGAAAAGGTAGTTGGTGTCGGGTGAGTTCCCGCCGATGCGGAAGAGCTCTGAAAGATCATGCTGGCAATGCAACGATGTCCGTAGGTGAGCGAAGGGAGTGCGCTCGATCGATCTCGTAATTAGCGACGTACGAATTGCCCATGAATATCCCCGCAGACAGTCACCGGACACCTCACAGGCTGCACGTTTGACTCCTCCATCAGGATTTCCCGTGTCTACCATTACGTCCAACTATCATTAGTATCTGGCGCACCCCGGACGAGGCACGACGCTAACAGCGGTGAGTCCTTCTCCGTGGCGGCGAACTGCCTTATCATCATCAAGACGAACGCTGGCGTACCTTGTCGCAAAGCCGCTTAACATCAGCCTCGGAGAGCTGCTTGCACTGGCTCAGCTGTGCAATCCAGACATCTATCTCGTGCTCCATGATGTTTTGCTATACAGTGGTAGAAGGAGTAGGTGATGAGTGAATCGGGCAGAGTAACGCACCGCGGGCCCGTCACATTCGCGGTGCAGCGCGTGACATGTCACGGTGTCACTGGCGTGTGAAATATCGAGCTCGTTCTGCGTCTGCAAGCTCCGGCACAGGTCTGTGCAACTTCGCTGCTGCAGCGCCCATCTCTGCTGCCATCCCTTGCGGATACACCCACAAACCAGCTTCTGCTAGCTTCACGCACTGTACGGCCACAGCTTAGTGATCGTACGAACGGAAAGCAACTTCTGAAATGCCTAAGGTCAGTCAATGCCTTCATTGATTATCTTCTACAGTTCTTGCGATACTGACAAACGTGATGTTTCCAGAACAAGGGAAAGGTTTGTAGTCCTTCGGGACTGTACGTCGAGCAGTTAAGGTTGACATTGACGTGCGGATATAGGGTGGTAAGAACCGGAGACGTGGAAAGAACGAGAACGACGACGACAAGCGCGAGCTAGTCTTCAGAGAAGATGGGCAGGAGTACGCCCAAGTCATCAAGATGTTGGGGAACGGTCGGCTTGAAGCACAGTGTTTCGACGGCGAGAAGCGGTTGGCCCACATTCGGGGCAAGATGAGGAAGAAAGTGCGTTTACAAACTCACACTACTCATAGGTTGCGTTCTGATATTCTTCACTGTGGCGTCGTAGGTCTGGATCAACCAGGGAGATATCATTCTTCTGTCTCTGCGTGAATTCCAGGACGACAAGGCGGATGTAATTGTCAAGTACACTGCCGACGAGGCTCGTAGTCGTGCGTGCATATCCTTACTGCAGCGCCTATATTCTGACTTTGCTCGGCATATCGCCCTGTGTTTCCGCAGTCAAAGCGTACGGAGAGCTCCCGGAGAACGCAAAGATCAACGAGACCGATACGTTCGGCGACGAGGAGGGCGAGTGTACATTCGAGTTCGGCGACGAAGGCGAGGTCGACATCGACGACATTTAAGATGTATCAATATGTTTGTGTATCCTTTCTCGCATACGGACAACGCTGTAGCGGGTCGTTGTATCCTTCTCCTCAGAACTACCGTCCCCCGCATGTCTTAGACTGCCTGTCATTTGCTCTGTCGCATTGCGCACATTTTGCACTAGGTTTACATGGTGTAACCAATCGACATGCATACATAATACCACAAAGGAACGAACCTCCAGTCGGATTGTCATTCGTTCAGAGTAAGAGGCCCGCTAAATTCCCCAGATTTCTCATCGCGGCAATCTCGCACATTACCCTTTCAGTCATGACGTAGACTGTATCGAGGAAAACGGAGATCAGCCACTTACACGCGAGAAACATTCGCATAGAACCTACCGATGTCGACGCGGACGTTTGGATGCTCTAGCTTTACCCCCACCCATCACTCGTGCGAGTTTATCATGAGAACGGTCTTCATGTCAGGGACGCAGCCCTTCTCCTTCACGAGATATTCGACAATCTCCCTTGCGTCGCATTTCACCGCCGTCCTGAGCATGGCCTGGTTTACCCGCACTCTGTCCTCGAGCCTTCTCCTCTTCGAGCTCTTGAAACCTTCCTGTTTCGCCTCACTCTCGTTCCCATTCGGCACACTTGCGGTCTGACCTGCCACACCTTGTGTCCCTTCTGGCGCAACTGATGCGGTCCGCGCCTTCTTTTGAAGCTGTCTGTCATCACGTTCAACCAGCATGCGAACGAGACCGAGGTCTTTCCGCCGAATGGCCACCATCACTGCCAGCCCGTCCTTACATGCTGGGGAGGCGTCGTGCTCGAGCAAGAAGCGGACAAGGGGGAGAAAACCAGCATGGACGGCCTTCGTCAGCGCATAGCCGTCAAAGGAGTTGGCGTACAGGTGAGGGATACGGGGATGGTCATATAGGTAGTGCAAGAACGGGAGAGGCTCATCGTCGGGTGACCACCCCTCGTCGCCCTCTTCCCGCTTCCGTTTTCTCAACTGGGATTTCTTGGGTGCTAGCGCACGAAAGAGCCGTCTGGGTAGCTCAGTCGGGGTGCGAAACCTCTGAGGCGGACACTCAGGACTGCGAAAGATTGCTTCCAAGACGTCTTGAGTGCAGAGGGGGTATCTGAGGACGACAGAGATAAGACCACTTCTGAAGGACGCAGTCTCGCTATTTATGTAGCGGCCTATGAGATACGATGCGTGAATAGACAACGGGGCGGACTTGAAGACTGCGTAAAGATGCCTTGACGTGAGGGGCAGCGAGGAGGACAAGGCGAAACTTTGGATTTCGTAAAGTAGCTAGCCCATGAATCAATGATTCTGACTGAAGATAGCATAAGCAAGAATAGACCCACTTCGACTGGAAGTGATGGTAAGCTCAACGAGCTCATGACTTATAAACGCGGAAGCCGTCGCCGCGATGAGATGCAAGAGTCGAATCTAAGAAATCGGAATGAGATGTGCAGTTTCCCTTTTCTCGGAGAGCGATCATCGACACGTGATATGGGTCCCAGCACTTCGCTCGATCATGCGAGTTCAGTCTGCGGATCGCGTAGAACGCCAGCGAGCTTGATTTCTTTCCCTACTGCCAACCTGAACAGTAACAAGACTACTTTCTAGAAGGGATCTTGGAACAAGGTGTATGCAACCGAAGTGGCCGTTGTACTGAGATGTCCACAATCGAAAATCAAAACTATGAACGATATAATGATATTTGAACACAACATCCATAGCAAGATCGAAACAAACACACACGGCTTCGTACCTGCATGCAGCCGAGGCGCTATATATGAGTGTGGCTGGTGCACAAATCGTCCATCTGGGTCCTCTCTCGGAGTACAAGTTGATAACCCTGCTCTACTCTACCACACGAAGTTCTCGGATATTGGGCGATTCGGCAGGGTCGTATGTACTGTACTCAATCTCTCTGCCCTTAAATGCCACTCTGCGCCATAGACTCACAGGGAGCCCGACTCCCACTCTTTCATGGCACCCGTTTGGCCATGAATACTGTGCGATGTCGTCTGCAAAATGCATAAATAGCAGCGATTGCTTGAGGAGACAAAAACAAATGTCAAGCTGTACGTGTCTTGTACATTCTTGTGCATTCGTGGGCGCAAGATTGACTTTCTAGGGCAAGGACGCGGCAGAAACTAGTTGATTCAATCAAATGGTGAAGCGCTCTCATGCTTAGATGTGCTGGGTCTTATTGTTGGCTGTATCATACCAAGAGGTGGGACAACACGATCGTGTTCTCTGTTGTCATGCCTTTTTCTCTACATCTTGAACACTTGACTCGTGAACGTCGATCTGATGGATTGCATGGGAATCTACTTCGTCCCCGAATACCTCAGCCATCTGTTCCAACGTCTTCCCTATAGCAAGGAATATTCAATGAGCATGGAACGTTGGCAATCTTGCTTGACACACCTTTTGTCTCAGGGAAGAATATTGTGATAACCACGAAGTCTACCGTATTCAAACAGATGAAAACCAGATAGTACTTCCAGCTAATATTCGCGATTGCCAGATTTGATACCTTATATATATTGAGGATGTCGCAAAGTTGGAATGTAGACACAAACATACCTGAGAAAATAACACATTGAGCGCCCAGTTGGCGCATGTAGCAACACTTGTGCCGATGGATCTAGTCTTTGTAGGGAATACCTGTGAGCCGTCAGCATGTACTTCCGTAAAACCATTGATGTCATATAATACCTCCGACGCTAACACCCAACTGACAGGTCCGAAGCTCAGCGAGAAGAATATGCTCGTCATGAAAATCATAGCAATGCCGGCTTTTTGTGCGGGATGGTTTTCAGAGACACCGGGAGGGAAACACGCCACGATGGCCGTGAGAACGGAGTATGTGACAATGAAGCTGCCGGCGCCGAACATTAGAGGCTTCTTCCGTCCCACAGTGTCGAGAACAAGCGTGATAAAACTGGTGATCTCGATGAATGTGGTCATGCGGCAACGTGCAGATAAGAACATACAAGAAATTTGCTATGGGTCCAACGGCGCCGTATATCCCTTGCACAAGAAGCGATTGCCCTGAACTCAGCCCCAGCGATTTGTACATCGAAGGACCGAAGTAATTTATGACTAATAAATTAGGTCAGACAGCGCGTGTTCATACCCAATGTGTGCGCTACGAACCATTGATACCAGAGAATTGCCCAAAAACCTGTACGCCGACAGCTACGAGAGTGCGCTTGCACATAGCAGGCGTCTCCCATAGGTCACTAATGCTTCTCGACCTGATCGCTGTTTCCGCCTTGATGACAGATTGCATCTCTTCAAACAGAACATCAACTTCGTGCTCAAGCTCCGGGCTTCCAGAACCGTGCAACTTGCGGACGACCGCACGCGCTTCGTCATCTCGTCCTTGCTCCAGAAGCCAGCGCTACACACATATCAAATCTCGTAACGTGGCCACACAGCGAATAACTCACAGGAGAGAAGGGAAGGAACTGAATACCGACAAGGAGGAGAAATGCAGGTATAAGCTGTACAATTCCCAGCTCAAATTAAAATGTACTTCATAGTGATGTAGCATGGATGGCGTGCCTGAAATCCCAGAGCAAGTCTCCATCCAGCGTCGGAATCAATATACTGGCATCCATAACCGACCTAGATGTTGGGTCGTAGGCAAGTAGATATCATAGAGTAACGAAACATACCCAGTTGGCAACGACAAATCCAATCCCAATCATCTGCTGAGAAAGGCCAACAATGAATCCGCGGATTCTTGGAGGAGCAATCTCGGTCTAGAATTAACATTGTCAGCATGTACGTGACTGCCGCGCGCTCGCGATGAATAAGCTTACGTTGTACAATGGTACTGTCATGGACAGAGCGCTATATTCGGCATTAAAGTAGTCCGTGCATAGCGGTGAAGGAACATACCCAATTGCAAAGCCAGCGACTATACGCCCTACAAGCATGCACGCAAAATTATTTGCGCCACACTGCATTGCACATCCCCACAGGGCGGTCAGGGCACCTAGCTGTGGTCCACATGAATGTCCTGGGATCATCGCGAAGACGATTCTGTAGTTCAAACGTACCTGTATGCTCCGTTTACGACCGTACTTGTCATTCGACCTGTGTGTTTCTCTCAGATACCACCCACCGTACATGCGTAATCACTTCTTACCAACCCGCTAGCATACAACCGAAGAAGCAACCTCCTGTGGCCAGAAGCGACTCGAAAATGAGGACGGATTTCAGACATTGTCTGCTTACCTGTAAAGGTAGAGACTACTGCTCCAGAGAGATTGTCGTAACTTGACGGATCGTTCACGAAATTCTCAAAATGAGAAAACGTGATCACAGAGGAAATGATACCACTTGTGACCCATGAGAGGTCACCATATCCGAATCCATGGTCATGCGTACCTGTCATAGCTACAAAACACGCCATCCATCCACATTAGAGTACAAATTATGACCGTGCCAATCATGACACATACCCGAACAGAAACGAGCCTGAGTTGAGGATCGTGAATAAATCACCTCTCTGGATTATGAATGACTGGACCGAAACACACCTATAGCGCAGAAGATTGCGGTGAAGATGTTATATGCTAAGCCCATCCTCCACTGTGTTTACAAAGCCTGTTATATTAAAGCGTTCCAAAAAGGTGAAGCGACACTGAGGCGGTCAAGAAAGCCATTGCAGCGCTATCATAGCTATATGAGTGAGAAAGGATCATCCTCGGGCCCAGTGAGGACGAGCAAGTGCCCAAAGCAAATCCAGGTCACCCGACTCCGAGGCCCCAAATGAGAATAAATCAATGATGGAGTGGTTTCACTGAGCAAGTGTTGCTGGTCACATGGCACGCGGATGGGCAATGCAACGCGGGGCGGGCCGCCAGTACCGTCCTTGATCCGGAATTGTGTTATGAATGGGCGACGAGATGCCTCCACGATCAGGCACGCACTGCTTTTCAGGCAGGGGTAAGAGCCGTACAGATGCTCCGGACACAGTGGGTACATGGAACTGCGCATTGAGAGTCATGACGCGTCAACGTGACCGACCATGATGTTGAAAACTTGCATTTCATCAAATGAGATAGGCCCCCATGTTGTACAACATCCTGGCGACATTCTTTGGAGCATTATGACACCTCTCCCGCCTCAAGAGGAAAATAGAGCGGAATCAGTTTTCTGCAACAAATTATGAGGGACATCAATTAAGGACAAGCTCAGAGACATACTCGTAAACTTTCTTATCAGCGTCACTCCAGACCACGAATATGATGCGTTCGAGCTACAGATGATGTCCAATCTCCTTTCAGGAGAAATAAGGCTCCTGCATACCTTGTCGCCTTCATCCTCGTCCGTGAATTGACGCACCATATCTAGAGCAATATGTGTGGCGTCTTCAATGGGATAGCCATAGATGCCCGTAGATATCGACGGGAAAGCCTATGTCATCGGGAATCCGGTCAAAATACACCACTCTCGAACTGGGTAGTTAGACACAGACCACGTGCTTCAATGAGTTCTCGATAGCCAGCTGTAGGCTGATTTTGTAGCATGAGCGCAATTGCTCGGCTTTCAAGTCAACATTGCGGGAGGAATATATCGGACCGACAGTATGAATGACGTGCTTCCTGTACACGGCACATTACAACACCATTCAAGATTTGAGTAGGTCCTACTCACGACGGCAATTCATATGCTCTCGTGATTTTTGCATCGCCAGTCTCGCATCCGTTCAAAGTGCGACCTGATCAGTTGCAGTCACTCGTTCTCATGGTAAGGGAAGGGAGACGTCCAAACTTACATTCTTCCACGAGCTTTGGGCCAGCGGCCGCGTGGATAGCGCCATCTACTAAGTTAAGATGAGTATATGCATATGTTTTGCAATGCGTGACTTGACCAACCACCACCGCCACCTGAACGCAAGAATGCAACGTTAGTAATCTCGCGGCCGCAAGGCCGGGTCAGGCGCACCCAATAGGCTTCTGTTTGCTGCATTGACGATGGCATCAATTTCCAGATTCGTAATGTCACCTTGACTGATGCATGACGTCGTCAGTGCCAATAGTAACACCTAAGATTGAGTGTCTCGTCAGGAGCACCCACTAGAGCGAGACTCGATCCAGCAGCGATTCTCGAGGCTGATAGTAGGCTGTAGAGCCACTGGCCGCCGTAATCGCCGCAGCCGTATACAGCTCACGTAGTGTAGGTATTTTTGACAAGTTGACAGGCATGTTCGTAGTGTCCTGGATAGGCTTGAAAGCGGTAAGCAGCACTAGAGCTGGGCGGCTGAAGTTGAACCCGAATAGGACCACTCCCACCTTGTTAACGTTCGTCGGCAACTTGCGGCCACGGAAGAGGTCGAAGTCAGTGGTACGCCCACAGTCAACTTCCTCGTGTTATGTGAGTTGTGGTACATGCGTCCGTCAGACCATGATTCATATGTGTTACGAGGATGCAGACAGTTGCATGAATGTGTTCAAAATACATCCAAGCGCAAGTTTGGTGCAAGCGCTGAACTCGGATTCAGAAAGCATGTGATGGCAGTCCCGATCCAATCTATGATGCAACGCAAGCGTAAGTGCGACCTCGACATGCGGCGCGCCCATTTCTCCTCAACTGCACACTCATTGCGGCATATAACGCGTCCTTGAATTAACCTCATCGAGGCAGAACTCCAAGTAATATGGACGAGGAACAGTCAGAATCTCTGCTCGCCCCGACACCAGAGTTCCTCGCATCGGTCAAGGTCTTCCCGCTCATCCCGAGCATCAAACGAGATGTGGAAGTGAGCGGTGTGGGATACCTATATACTGCGAATGGGTCTGACCGCCTGTGACGACAGAAAGATATTGGTGCGTAAAGGAATATCTCATGACTCTGTTCTGCAGCTCAACTTGGTCTTCATCGCAGACACGGCTTTAAGTTGGGAGTACGTACATTCGTCGTTCGCGGGCGAAACTGGACACGTTTACGCGTCTTTTCCAGACAGCTGACAGCGTCAGATATCAATTTTGCCATAGTGCGACCGCTCGTTTTCAAATACGCCAGGCTGGATAACATGTCCGCTGTGTACGCGTGCTTCGTGGTCCGCTCGCACTTCTTGTCAGAAGCAGAGCAAGGCCTCGCGTACTCTGGGGTGATGCTGTCTCGCGCGAGCTTGTGTGAGATCTTGGCCATCAAGCTTCTTGGTACCTTTGCCTCAAGTCGGATCCGATTGGTCGCCGTCTTGACCGCAAGTTGGAGTCCGCTAGCTGGCGCCCCGCCCGATATTACTCAAGAAGTCAGAGGGCTTATCGGCGACGACGAGCAGTATGATCCTCAGTGCGCGCTCGAGGTATGTAATGTCCTCAGAAGCAATATAGGCATAGGCAGTTTAATACGTCATAGATGGCGATTGCCACTGAGGCGAAAGCATTTTTGGCGTCACCCGTTGTTCAGACTATTGTCAACGACATCTACGCCGGGCGCGTAGTATTCTCTATGTCGTCCAATCATTCGGTATTGGCCGACAACTACAAGCCTCGGGCCATCGAGATCTACGACGGTCGGAAAGCACCTTTCCTCGACCACTACAGACTGCGTGTGCCAAGATATGGAGCCATCTTGGAGTTCTTGAATTTTGCATTGCTGTTGACGACCTTCCTTCTTTGCCTATCAAGTGAGCCGAATGCATCTGGCTATTCTGCTGTTTAACTTTATCTGTAATGAAGATCAACAGGTTGAAAGATTGACTGCATTTGAAATTGTATTCATCATCTTCGCAACTGCATTCACTCTGGAAGAATACACTGCTTCCAAAGAGCATGGCTGGGGGAGTAAGTTGTTTGTACCATCACTACCTGGTCCAGCGGTGCTGACAGACGATGTCATTAAAACAGTCTACATTGCAAATGTACGAATCCTCCAATGATCAGGCATAAACCGTGCTGAATAGCCCATGTAGATGTGGAACGTCTTCGACACTTCCTTCGTAGTCGTTTTCCTCACCTATTTAGGCTTTAGAATCAAGGGGTTGGTCCACCATGATGGTAAGATAGCAGTGTCTTCTTCGCGTTATTATCTCACAGAACGTGAAAGCGAATGCGTCTGAAATGGGCTTCGATATCCTCGCTTGCGGAGCCTGCATCTTGTTCCCTCGGTCAGGAGGTCCATATCTATTCAGCAAATAGGGCTGACCAGCCCGCTAGCCTGGCATTCTTCGCAGTGTCTAACAATGTCGTCGTGCTGTGAGTGCCTGTGCTGTCTGTATTCTCGTTCTGATGAACGCTATTCCAGCGCGCTGCGCGCAATGATCGCGGAATTTATCTTCTTTGTGGGAATTGCTGCGATATGCTTTTCAGGGCTATTGTTCACTCTCCACAGTTTAGGTACGGCACCTATGTGATCCATGCTCGCTGCTGCTTCAAATTGACAGTAGCGTGCGTCAGCCGCGGATACGTGGAGCGTGAAGGCGATAGCCTGGCTCATGGTTCAGATCTGGTTTGGAAACACATATCTCAGTTTCGGGCAGGCGAAGAGTTTCCATCCTATTTTCGGGCCGATTCTGATGACGGGTTTCGCGGCGCTGTCAAACACATTGTTATTAACGAGTGAGCACTTCGACGCTTGTCCTCAAAGTGATAGTCCTTTCTTACAGTTGCGGGTAGTTCTGATTTCTATATTATCAAATACTTTCGCACGAATCGATGCAGTAAGTCCTCACGTCCTCGGGGTTTCATGACTGCTGACTATTCGTGCAGAATGCCAAGCAAGAGGTACTGTGTCTTGAATGAAGGAGATCAATGCTTACCTCTAACTATATAGTATCTCTTTCAATATGCGATATCTACGATCGAAGGGTAAACCACCGCCCGTCTCATGAATGTTCCTGCGCTAATTCTTTATATTCAGAGTCAAATCAGATGCACTCTTCAGTTATCAACCGCCATTCAATCTCTTAGCGTTCATCATACTTTGGCCACTCAGCTTTGTGTTATCGCCGCGCTCACTTCATTCGGCAAACGTCTTCCTGATCAGACTTACCGTAAGGTCATGTCCCGTCATTGTACCGAGCATCATTGATGCGCGTTCTATCAGTCGTTCCCGACGTTGATCGTCATCTGGATCTACGAGCGGTACCTAGCTCAGGGCCAATGGCGCGACAACAGCCCCGATGCAGCCAACAGCATGTACAGTCGCTTCACGCGCAAGATGAAGAGCCTGCCTCTCTTCGATCTCTTAGGCACTCATTCCACAGACATATACGATGCCATCTTTGACGTGGAGATGTCTCATGACACCGATATATTCTTTGACTCGGAAGATGAGATGCCTGCAAGCCACTTCCTCTCCTCCCATGACAGCCTGCATTTCCCCCCTTCGCATGGGACGGCTCCGCAGACGGCCCCTATCCCCCAATTCGAGTCACCGACGCCCAGGATTCGACGGCATGCAAGTCTTCCACGATCGACTCTCCTGGGTAGGAGCAAGAGCAGGCGGGATGGGCTTTCTCCGAGCGTGTCGCCCAGGTCAAGGAAAATCACCCTGCCTGCAATGGCCTCGTCCACTTCTGGCGAGATCCCAACCATCGGTCCGCACAGTCCGCTCAGCCGGCTGTATTTAGGTCGCAATAATGCATCCGCGACGCAACTGGATCGTGTCAATTCAGCGGCGGCCAGGGTGGAGGCACTCCTTGAGGACGTCCGTGGCCTACCCGTCAACCGGCTGAAGGATGAGATGAAGGAATTGCAAGTGAGTGCGCAATAGTCTTCTGCAGGACTTCGTCTCACGCACCGGCTCTGCAGGACCGACAAGCTCGCATCGAGAACCTGCTGCTTATGCTCACGAGAGGTATGCGCAACGAGACTGGATACCACACATCGAGCGTCAGGCACGAAACGTTGTGATGCAATGATACTCACGATGATACCCATATTTCCGACGCATCACCGATGACACAATGCATAGCGTCTGTGTGTATCTTGGGAAAAAATAGAAAGATACTTTAGGGTCGTCCTTTGTCCGTCGTGTGTATAGATGGCCTTGGCGACGACGGCGGGACGCCGCGCAAATAAGGCGCGTGCATAGAAGGCAAGACAATGCAACAGGGGTGATATACATATTAGGTGCATGGTATGGTATCTAGGGTTAGAAGGGGATGCATATAAATAGAGCAAGCCCAACCAACAAGCCCGGCGGAATGTGGCTCGATAGCCGGGCCATAGTCTCCAAAAAGAGCAAAAGGTATAATACAGCGGTGGATATGGCAGCATATAAACATTGTCCCATGCGTATACACGAACGAAGATGTGATGGATACGGCAGAACGACCGGAAACCCGAAACGAAACAAGGGGAACGAACGGTGTACCGCTATGATACGTGCGGTTGCGAGTGTTCTGGGGGGATAGGTTCTGGAGGGGAGGGTTCTTCATGAGGCCCGGAAGGCATGTGTATAGGCGTATCCCGCCCGGAGTAGTCATGACCCTCTATCGGTGAGCCGCCTTGCGAGTGCTCCACGACGGTCGCTGTTGGAAGGAGAGTGTTTGTCGCAGAGGGCACGACCTCTTGCGGTTCTGCGTCTGCATCTGCTTCGTGACCGGTGGTGACGATCGGCTGATTATGTGGGTAGTACGACATTCGACGGTTCTTGGTGAAGTCGTATACGCTGAACCTGATCGACACTCTTTAGCGTTGCAGAAGGAAAGGCAGTGAATGTTACGTACTGCTCTTCCAGCTGTCGCAGTTCCGGCTTCATCTTCTCCAGATCCTGGTTGGCCTTACGTTTCGAATGTGTCAAAGGCTTTTCCACCATCAGGAACTCGTCGAGTTCATGCGAGACGTCGAAGTTAGCTCTGCTAATCTATAAACTCGCCAATTTAAGCCTTAAAACGCGCGGTGTAGACATGGATACTCACATCTGGGACGAAGGGAGGTTGCATGTCTTTTGCGTCTAGGCTGACCCAGTCGATGGAGGCAAACCACAGGTGCCCGCGGATGTCCTCCATGCCACGCGTCCTGCCCCTGCAACCTAGCCGAGTCTTCGCATTGCGATCCAGCAGCTGTCAATAATGTCAGACAACGAGGTGCGGGGAGGTGCTTGATTGCTCACCCGGGTTATAAAGTCTTGGCCCTCCACACACAATAACTCGTCCGCCTTTGCGGGTGGCTTTAAGGGATCCCTGGTGATCGAATGCTTCATCTTGTCCGCGGTACGGCCGTCAAATGGCCGTTTATGGAACACCAACTCCCAGGCGACGATGCCGAGGCTCCACCAGTCAACGCACCAGGTGTAGCCTTTCTGGCCAATGACCTCGGGAGCCATGTACGCCATGCTGCCCGCGACACTCGTGTGCAGCCGCCGCTCCGAGTAATGGATCGCGACGTTGAAGTCCGTGATGTGCACATGCCCCATCGAGTCCAGCAGGATGTTGTCGGGCTTGAGGTCGCTGCGAGCGGCCGTGAGACCTTACACGCAAGAAATATGGAGGAATGACACATACCGGTGTACAATCCGCTGTTTGTGCAGGTAGGCGATTGCGGAAGACAGCTCCGCTGTCCAGAACCGCACAATGTCCTGAGGTATGCGTCCCAGCCGCTCTAGATGGACTGGAGAGGTGTCAGACAGGTACACTAGTACCAGGAAAGCACGCACATCGCAGATCACCACCCAGCATGAGATCGAGCACGAAGAAACAGTTAGCATCGTCCTGGAACGCGTAGCGCAGGTTCACGATGAACGGGTGGTCGATCTGCAGTGGGGGGCATGAAGGAGGTTCCACGAAGACAATCTCGGCGCGACTGACCTCTTCAAGCAGACGGCGCTCCTGGATAATATTGGCGACGGCCTTCTGCTTGATGCATTTCGCCTTGTCGATATACTTGAGCGCGTAGAGTTTCTTGGTACGCTTGTGCTCGACCACGCGCACCTGGCATGCGAAGGTCAGCGGTATTTCCGATGCCAGCGGAGGCACTGACCTTGCCAAAGGCGCCCTTCCCGACTGCTCGCAGGAGATCGAAGTGATAGAGATCGACCTCACCGTCGAAATCGACGGGCTGGGTACAGCAGCAAAGGACACCGCCCATAGACAAAGGATTGGGGAGGAGAGCGAGCGGAGGGGGGACACAACTTATTGGCCCAGAGAACAAGAAAGACCAAAGGCGTCAAGCTGACGACCGAACAAGGAGGTGCGGCACCGGGGAATAATGGAAGCTCTAATGCGCTCTAATGCGGCCGATGAGAATAAAGCTTAGATGGCTCGGCAGATGGGATCTTCTCGAGGACAATGAGGCGGGCAATTTGTTGGCTTTAATTTCCTCGAGCGCAGGAGAAGATGGTGGATGTAAGAAAACTCTCGGCAGGCCCGCCCTCGCCAGCGACCACGTCCGGACCCAACGTCGCCTAGTCGCATCACAGCCCCCCCCTTGCACGTCCGGCCCACTCTCCGCTGCCGATCCTTCCCCGAGCCACTCTCCAGGGTTTCATGCGGGCGCAATGTACTCGGTTTCACACGACACGGCTATACTTGGGTCTCATCAAAGCCGTTGGGGAGTCATGGCCCGCATTGCAGCCATAACCAAATATGGCGCTATAGTGTAGTGGTTATCACTTGGGATTCTGATTGCGTATTCATCTTCCCAAAACCCAGGTTCGAGCCCTGGTAGCGCCTTCACATGTTGTCCTTTTTAGGTATAGATGGAAAAGCTACTGCTCCAATTGTTAGGGTGAATTATGCCACTCTAATCATCTGGCCTTGTCTGCGGGTGTAAGGAGTGCATGCAATGATGGTGAGAATGTGGTGTGAGCTGAGGGTTTGGGGGAAATCCTGGCATTAGCTGGGATTGAATGTGGAGCAGACAAGCTACTTACCCAGGAAGCAGGTGGGAAACTGTGGCAAGGCTGTGCTGCACAACCCAACCAGAGCTGCCACAATCAGTTAGTACCTATAGGCTGCGCCCAGGTTCATGAGGTGGTGCAATGTGATCTGCTTGAAAGCATGAATGTACTCCTCATATGCAAGGAAACACCATTGTCCTGCAAGCTGTACCACCTTGGTGTCGACCTTCTGGGACAGGTAGAAGGAGGCACCACCTGTTGTGACTTAGGGTCAAGTGACAAGGAATGAACAAACCTAAAGGCTGGGGGTGTTCAACTGGGTTGACCGAAGTGATGGTGAGCAATGCTCAAACCTAAGGCTAGGGACAAGTAAGTTAGTATTTGAAAGGTAAGTAAATACAGGGGCTTACTGACCTAGGGACAAGAGGTCAAACCTAAGGTCCCTAGGGTAGCAGAGGCAGGCTTATATACAGGGGAAGTTTAGGGGAGGCTGTGTGCACTGGTCTGTGTGCAGCTGGTCTGTGTGCAGTGTTGCTATGTCACAGCCGCTAAGGTAGCGATCCAGTGAGTCAGAGAGGCTGCATAAGCAGTGCTCATGCTATGCTGGGCTATGCCACACAGCCATCTAATCTTATCAATTGAGACAGCATGACCTGTCCATGTCAAGCACTACCCTGCACAGCAAGGTTGCTGGTTCAAACCCAGGAAAAGGAAAAAAGAAAAAAGAAAAAGAAAATAGTCCATGTGACATAGCAACTTGTGACATCAACAGTACAGAACAAATGTATGCAACTATCAATGGCATCTAGTATGGAGATGTGCCATGGAAGGTATTTAGTGTACGTTACACTAGACCATTAGAGCCCAACTCTCCCTCCTGGAAGCATGCCAAATACAAGGTCTATTGCCACAACACATGCACGGTCACTCACAATATGCTGAAGAATTTGGACTTCAACAACAAGATTGATTTCATTCCTTTTTAGGAATATGTCATACAGCAGACATCATGCTACTCTAATCTAATGTCTGGTCAGTGGGTGTACCAAAAAGCAGTATGTAATTTTACCAAAACAACCTTCAAAAGGTGCTAACCATGTAAAACAGTCAGAAATTGCCCAAGATTATGCGACACATGGATTCATGCTGTGTCTCATCATCCTTGGTGCAGACAAAACCACAGTGTCTGTGGCAATGGGCCAGAATGATTTTCACCCTCTGTACATGTTTCTCGGTAATCTCCACAATGTGGTGCATTGCGTGCATATTGATAGCATGCTGCTGATCACATTTCTTGCGATTCCTAAAGGTAAGTAAACTCCCTTATATCCTGTTTATATCATAACATTGACATGCAGCCATTAGCCTGTCACAATGAAGACAACACTGATGAATTTTGTATATTTAGGAAACAGCTGTATTGTCATGAGTTGACACAGTGTCTAGCCATTTTCTAATTTTTTCCTGGCTCGTTATACTCCCAGGCAATCACAGACCCCACCAAGGTGCAATTCGTGCAGATGTTGTGGTGGGTGCACGATGGCTATGGAGATGTCTGGGGGGGGTGGCTCATGTTTGTGTTTATCATCTGGCAGAACAGGTACTTGGGGTCAGGAACCATGCTGTGCCTCCTGCGCTGCACTATTCCTGCATTCCCCATATGCTTGTGCTCTTTCTCTGCTTCAATGCCACTCTGCTGGTACATCCTGCACTTGCATTACCTGTACTGTCCGCCCAACAATGATGCTCATTCATGATCCCTGCAGTCAATCCCTGCAACCTACTGGCTCTTTGTGATGTGCTTTCAGATGCACATGTTGGAGTTGACCACACTGGGATCACTCAACAGCGATGGATTGAAGGTTGCCTTTTACATCTTCCACATTGTCCTGGTGAAACATTTATCTTTCTGTTCTATTTCTTGTACTACTAGCACCCATACTGGCGCCTGTCTTAGCGCTCACCCGCAGGTTGAACATTATGTAGCTTACATAATGGGGTCCGTGCGCACTTCGTGCCTGGTATTGTACCACTACATTTCTTTCTTTACTAACATGACCACACAGATACAGTGGTCCGTGCGTAGCCGGTACTTGTATAACTAGTTGTACCATTAGTTGGTCGAACCCTAAGTTCAACCTAGTTATCCATTCAAGTCTCTGCTCCTCTTTGCTTGGGGTAGTGGTCATTCTTGACTTCCTCGCTCGATCTTTGGGACGACGTACTGTCCATAAGTCCTCGCTCGTCATCTACGAGTCAGGCATCGATATAGGAGTATAGACCATTGTATCAAAAGGTCGAACTTTCTAAGCTATGTTCCTAGTTTTACCTAGTCGAACATCTCATCCACCATTACGTCGAACAATGCAGTCAACCCGGTTCCTTTGGGACTACCAGCCCTCGCAGGATCACCGCTCCTCCAATACGACCGAGCAGATCGCTGCTTCATCACCTCCACAAAAAGGGCTCCCATCTACCCTCGAGGCGGCACCTGGTGTCGTGCAACTGGTCCAAACCCGCAGGTCGTCACCCATCAAGAACTCGTTAGCTACTACCAGAGACACCCACCCGCTCACCCAGAAGACATATTCATCATCCTACGAATCGACGTTGAACCTATACAAACAGCAGAAAGCGCACAGTCACCCATCAACGAACAACCACTCGAACTTCCTGAAGTTCAGTATGTCCCCATCGAGATCCCAGACATTGAACTACCACCAGCTCCACCCGCACCAACCAATGCACCGGTTGAAATCCCTATGGCATCGTTCACCCAAGAAGACATCAATCAGCGCATCGCTGTCGCCCTCGCAGCATACCAATCCCAACAGTCAACTGCCAACCGACCCCTCCGTCTCGACATCCCCGCTCCTGAACCCTTCAGCGGGAAGACAGAGGACCTCAGACGCTTCATCCAATGTGTCCTCTCCTACTTCGTCGCCACCAACAACACCCGACTCAGCGATGAAGCAAAGATCGCCTTCACTGTAGCACTGATGAGGAAGGATCTGGGGAAGACATGGGCGGACGCATATTACGAGAAGTCGGCAGGGGGAGTCCAGGTCTATTCCACGTGGGCAAATTTCGTTGCTGCCCTAGAAGAGGCGTTCCCTGAGCACGGAACGCGAATCAAGGCACATGAAATCCTGATGAAACTGCCTGAACGACAAAGGGATAGGAAGACGGCACTCTCCCTCGGTAACTACGTCACCCGCTTCGAGCAGCTGGCATCAAAGGCTCAGCTCAAGGACGCTGAGGTCAATGGCACCAACCGCGTCGAGAACGACTACCACACTTTCCACGCCAACTTTGTCAAAGGACTCCCGAAGGAGCTGTATTTTGCGCTCGCAACAAGGGTCGCTAGGGATCGACCTAACACCATGAAGGCCTGGTACGACGAAGTACGAAACACCGATGCAGCCAAGCAGGGGGCTCTCGTCGTCACAGACACCAGGGACTATGGCGAACCAATGGATATCGACGCCACTGCTGTCGCATCAACCTTCGCCTCCACATCGGGAGGAAGGAAATGAGAACTAGGAGCCGTTCTCAACGAGGCCGATCGAAAGCTCCACAGGGACGGGAACCTGTGCTTCTACTGCCACATCAAGGGTCACAGCGCCAAGGATTGCCGCAAGAAAGCGGCTGCACGACAAGGGGGTGGGAGGCCGAACCAGGGAGGATCTGGGAAGGACGACTTCCACGCCAGAATCAAGACACTCTCCACTGACGAGAAGCGGGAGCTGTACGAAGAACTTACGATGGAGGATTTTTGAAGGGGCAGGGTGAGCCGACACAACCACTGCCCGTATCCGTTTCACTGTCCCGTGTAATTTTAGTCGTCCGAAATGAATGTGCTCTGCACATTCCGATTACCGTGGGACGAAAAGACGTCGACGCGCGCACTTTTATCGATAGCGGTGCAACAGGAATCTTCATCAGCCCGAGATTTGTCCGAGAACATCGACTTCGGACAAAACCCCTTCCCCGACCCATCCCCATCTTCAACGTGGATGGAACCCCGAACAAAGAAGCACTCATCACGTGAAGAGCTCTCTTATCTTACAAGATAAGCGGAGAACCCCGATTTGTCAAAGCCTACGTCGCCAGCATTGGCAAGGAAGACATCATCTTCGGCCACACTTGGCTCAAACTCGAAAACCCCAAGATAGACTGGAAGACCGGACGAGTGGAGCTGAACCACTGGTGGACAAGAGACCAGACCAGGGCCTGGAAGATGGACCTGTATCAAAGGCGAGTAGCCCGGCTAGAACTAAAAAAGGCCATAACTACTCCACTCCCAGAACCAACGGAGGACGAATTTGTCGTCATCCCCACCTCAGAGCACGCAACCCTTCCTGAACAGAAAACTAGCGGCGCAGCAGGATATGACATCTCTGCTGTGCATCAACTTATCATCCCTGCCCGACGACGAGGCCTGGTTGGCACCGATCTTATCATGGCTATCCCTGAAGGACACTACGGAAGAATTGCACCTCGGTCCGGTCTAGCACTAAAGGAAATCAATGTCGTGGCAGGAGTAATTGACTCTGATTACCAAGGCAAGGTCTCAGTCCTGCTGGTCAATAACTCTGACCTCCCATTCACCGTCAAAGCCGGCGACCGAGTTGCCCAGCTCATCCTTGAAAGGATAAGCACCCCATCAGTAACACTAACTGACTGCATTGACAAAACGGAACATGGGGAGGATGGGTTTGGGTCAACGGGTATTGCGTCCATCAAAGAACAAGCAGAGGACATCGACGACAATGAGTTCATCATTTCCTACTTATCAGGAACACCAATGATCACCAAGTACGAGAAACAGGAATTCCTAGCAGTAAGGGATGTTCTGCTCAAGGAACGACTCCCTGAACTTTCATCTGGCTACAAACGACTTCACAATGGCATGATCTGGAAGATCCACCACGACATTAGGCGCGTCACCACTTCCACCGAACTTGCAGCCTCGAACGCCCAAGGCAAGACAGAAAAAACGCTACCACAGATGGTACCATCCTACCTACACGATCTCCTCCCCGTCTTCGACAAAACCACTGCTGCGCGACTTCCAGACCACACCGAATATGACCATGAAATCAACCTCAAGGAGGGCTTCGCAGACATGAAGCAACAGGTCTATCCGCTCAACCCGCAGCAACGAAAGGAACTCGACAAGTTCCTCGAGGAGAACCTGAGTAAAGGGTACATTCGCCCTTCGAAATCCCCGTTGGCGAGTCCATTCTTCTTTGTTGGTAAAAAGGACAGTTCACTACGTCCCTGTCAAGACTACCGGCTACTCAACGAGAACATGGTCAAGGATCGATACCCGCTCCCGCTTATATCAGACCTCCTGGACAAGTTGAAGCACGCCAAGGTGTTCATGAAGATGGACCTCCGCGCCGGATAC